>NC_091508.1:17853023-18160023 GCF_947461875.1 Haliaeetus albicilla
GCCCATCTCACATACAGCTCTACCCAACCATACCTTCATACCCCTGTTTACATGCAAGCAAAGGATTGTGGGTTTGGGGATGATTAAAACCAAAGTAAAAGTTTTTACAGTAAGAAGGAAAATAGAGTTACTTCAGAAATGCTCTCCCAAAAGCATTTTTAATGATGCAGCATGATCTGGTGGTTTAAGGATGGATTCATCCCTTCTGGTACCCTGAGCAGAGACAAAACCCACAGCCCTTCCCCAGCCCACGGGAGGTGCCGGTGCTGCCCCCGCGCCGTGTTTCAGGTAGGAGAATCGGAGGGCAGAGCACGAGGGGTCCTCAGCCCTACGACCGCCCCAGGGTTCAAGGGCAGCTTTTGGGCTGAGCAGAGCCCATATACAAGTCAAATGGAAAATCCTTTCCAAGAAAAGTGCATGTTCTCCCTCCTCCTCGAATAAATCAGCACTACCCGCTGTTGGTTGCAAACCCATCCTTGGCCTTAGCAGGTCCTTATGGGACCTATATGGCACTGGGGACAATTCCTTTGCCAAAATTCAGCAGCACAAATAATCCACTCTCCGCTGTCAGATTGCCCATGACATCTCAGTCAGGGATGTGAGGATGGAAAGCCATGTCTTTCTTTTCACATCTGTAAAGTGCTAACAGCCCCTGTTCCCCCTTGAACCCTCCAGTACATTAACACCTGGAACATAGTCCCCTTTCCTTTGAGGAGAGCCTGGAAAAGGCAACTGCTGCCATTTCCATCCCGATGAAAGTTTCCCTAATCCACCTCTTGCGCCCGTCGCAGCATCGCTTTCAAGTGTGGGAGAACGGGCTGGGGCCTTTCCGTTTTGTTCCCACCTTTAATCACTTCTCAGCATCAGGGTTGCTGCAGAGAACGCTATTTGAAGTCAAGATCAGCGGCTCCTTGCCCTTGGGGCCAGACCCTTGGATTGCATGTTATTAGCTGCTCAGCAAATTACACACTACTCTCCTGCCACAGAGGCGACTCCGGAGTGTGGCAGGATCTCGGTGTTACAAAAGCAGAGGCTTTACAGAAAATGAAAGAATACAATTCAGCTTTAAATTAGTGCGTGCTGAGCAAACGGGATTTCCCCTCACAGTCCATAGCAATTTCCTTAAATGCCCAGTTCGGGACTCATCTTCTTGTAAAGTGGGATGCTGCTCCCCTAACAAGGATCATTTCCACTTGCTGATGGAAAGGACACAGCAATAAAAATCAAGCTGTCAAGTAGATTTAATTGGTACAGTGAGCAGAAAGTTTATCCCCCCTTGAATGAGATTGGGAAGAATAAACTGCTTTTAAGAAAAGCTTTGCTCTTCAAAGGGAACAGCATCCAGATGGGAAAAGCTGGAAAGAACTGACTCTGAAGACTTGCTGGGGAGCGTGGCCAGAGCTGGGAAAGCAGCTCTTACGCTCACTCATACACCAGCTCCACGTATGAGTTTTCCACAAGCAACTTTTGAAGCTGAAGGCATTCAAGGAAGTCCTTCCTATTTATTTTTTTTTTAAATCCATATTGTATTCTATAGCAGATATGATCTCCCATTAAACCTTAAAAGGAATTCTCCCTACAGACACCACGGCCCGAGCAGGAAGGAGCACTCTCCTACCACACGCTGCCTTCCCTCAGTGAAAGTCCCGTTTTGACCTTAGTTGAGCCCGATTACAGTTTCAGACCTCAAACAACCTTTTTACTGTCAGGATTTTGAGGCGCGGGGCTTCGGCTGACCCAGCCCCACATCCCTGCCTTTTGTCCCACACGAGTGACAGCCCCGTCCCCGCTGTTCCCCCTCCGGCAGCGCTACAAGCTGCGGAGCTGCAGATGGTTGGACCAGTTCACGGATCCGTCTGAAAATCACCTCTGCAAAACGACCCAAACTGCTTCGCTTTCCGCTCCCTCAGCAGCTGCGGGGCTGAGCGCTTGGCTGCAGCGCTGCATGCAGCAACAGCTGCGTTGTCCGCAGCAGCAACAGGCGGCAAACTGCAGAAGTGGGGTTGCAAAATCACATACGGCACTGGACAGGCACCTCTCCCCCCATGGTTATGTGCTGGGGCAGCGCAAAAATGAGCAAGCAGTCCTGATGTCCTCAACGGGGACCATCCAAGCTCTGCACCTGGTTCATGCCATGGTTTTGGAGAAACCAAAGTGGAAACGTGCCCGAGCAGCACCAAAACCCTGCCCACGGCACAAGCGGCTCAGCAGGATACAGAGCTTACAGGGATGCAGGGATGGCCGGGGGGTCCTGAGGTTAATGAATTCCTCCTCTGACCTAGATGGTGAGCTCCATCAAGCGTGAGCAACAGCAGCTCGGCAATGCTTGGCTAGCAGAGCCCGAATTTCTGACTTGCTGGAGTTATTATGCACGTGGGCTGTTGCTGACCTGCTTAGTGGGAGTTCTCCGCTGAGATGGTGTGAGCACCGCTGCCGCTTCTGCCACCTTCTCGAAGGTGTCCATCTCCCCAGGCACCCAGCCTGCAGTGCTGAATACGTCCCGGGCGTTACTGAGGCAGTTCAACACAGTACGCAGGTTCCTGTGCTGGAAAACACCAAAGGGGTTTTTTCCTCCACGGACTTCATAGCACTGCTCAGCGACCATCCAGGAGATGTCTTTGGATCTTTGCAAGCTGATGCCTGCAAAGCCCTGGCTAAGACCCACCGGCAAACAGCAGTTTGGACTTCCAGCCTTCGCCCCAGGCAGATGTGCCGTCCCCCGCAGCCTCAGACGCGTCCCATGAGGTTCCCACAAGTCCCCCCGTCTTTCAAGCAGGGTCACCAGGACCCACAGAAGGTGCATGTTGTGGTGTTGACACCCACTTGCCCTGCTCCACTGCCCCAACCTGCGCTTGCTCCAGCGTTTGGCACCGATGCCTCTGCACATCTGCTCTGAGCTACGGGCAGGCAGGCTTAGCGAAACCTGTGGCTTTTGGCTCTGGGGGGGTTTCTCCATTTATCAGCTGTCCCCAAGCAGGTTCCAGTCTCAAGAGGGAACTGGCCAGGGCTGCTCGTCCAGGAGATCTGTGGGTGCAGGCACGCAGCGATGCAGAGCCACCAGGTCGGGTCTCATCCCAGCTGGCTCCCACTTCTCCCACTTGCTCACATCTGTGCAGAAGCCACTAACGCAGCAGCCTCCCCTCCCCAGAACAACTCCAGCCCCATCCACCTCCCACAAGTCGCACGGGAAGGCGAGGACCGGCGTGCGATTAGAGCAGTGCGGTGATGGGTGCTGGAGCGGGCAGCAGGGTCGCACGTCCACGAGCAGTGCAGGGCGGCTCCAGCGCTCACGTGCCCGTAGCTCAGGACCAGCACCCATTCTCAGGACCAGCACCCATTTTGCTGCACCCTCCAGTGTGGGCAACGGGTTTCTGCTCCCCCGGCGCTGAGCGCCAGGTGGATGCTACTGCTGCTGTGTCCCAGTCCTGCCCTCGGCACCTCCACATCCCTCTTGGGGAGAATATCCCAAAGGGAGAACTAGCACAGACTCAACTGGTTTTTACTCCCAGCCAAAGGGTTTGCAAGGCCCCATCCCCTGGCCGAGTCGGCTGCTTCAAGCTCCATGGTGCTGCCATTAAGGGGGTTTTGGGGAGCCCTCTAAAAGGAGAGGATCGCAGTCCTGCCCTCGGGGACAGCCAGGGCACGTTTCGGGCTGACCACAGCACGGTCCCGGCCACCAACAGGCACCTGCTGAATTGTTCCCCTAAAACAGAGCATAAAGCAGGCAAATACTTCGCATGCAGCAGCAAAACCAGACTGCTTGATGCAGCAGACACAGGAGCCCTGATCGGAGGGCAGGGGTGGGTGCGGGGGTATCCACCACCCAACCATATTCTCCCCACAGATGCTTTGGGGAAGATCTGCACCTCCAGTTGAGGACCACAGCAGAGGCTCCACTCCTTCCCCTTTCCCACCCCCAGCCTCCGCGTCCTGCCCTCCCCCATTCAAACTATCAGGGCCTCTCTTACAGAATAAAATATTAATAGCAGCGTAGCAAGCCTCTCTGCAAAGGCTGCATGTATTGAGCTTACAAGGCGCACAAGCTTTTAGAGAGCAGGACACTTTTCCTACTTCCTAAGCATTTTCTTAGTCCTGAATCAATAATGGATTCGGAGCCCAGCACACAGGTCGCTGCTATTGTGCTCCTGCTGGTAGGGGCTGCGTGAGGCTGCGGACGCGGATACATCTCTGTAGCAAGATGCAAGGGCTTAATAAACTGGCAGAGGAGGGATGGGGCAGGATCCAAGCAGCTTAATTTGTAGACAAGCTTCAGGGAAGTGCCCTGGGAAGAGCAAAGCTTGCAACTCTTGGGTACAGAAAGTCCAGTTTTGGAGACAAGCTAAAAAGCGGGCAATGGGATTAAATGCCCGCGTCTTTGAACGCATGCCCACGGTTGCTGGCTGGGGGGTGTCTGGTTCATCAGCTTCTGATCTCGGCTCTAGGTAACCCCATAATCCACAAATTTACAAAAGAAGTGGTTGCAGGGGTGCAGCCCCGGCGGGGAGGTGGGTGCGGAGGTGAGCCCAGGAGGCCAGGAGGGATGAGGTTAGGGCAGCTCACCGGGGGATTAGCAGTTCAAAAAGAAAGAGCTGCTCAAAAATTATTCCATGGGAGACCAGGCTGCGGGCGATGCGTGTGTGTGCCCAGCACAGACAAGATTATCTGCTTAGGAGTGGAATTTTCCGGGCGGTGTTAACCCCTGCGTTGCCCACAGATGGGCTGCGCACACGTCTTTTGGGACAAGGTGCTGGGCAGCAGATGCTGAGCTGCTGCCCGGCCATCCCAGCGCTTTGGAAATGGAAGTGCTGCCCCAAGGTCACCCTGCAAACGGCATGCTCGGGGCTCTTCTTGGAGAGGTCACCTGTTGATTTCAGTCTGGAGGTTAAAATTCATTGTGTCACCAGATTTTTCTGACCGTTTCTGGCTTAGCCAGAGTGGGCGTGAAGGGATTTGCGTCTGTGCACAAGCAGTGCCGGCTGCGTTGTGAGGGTGGACAGGTAACTTGGGTCAGTCCTTGTGTGTGACGGGCAGTTTCTCCCTCCAGATCTTCCCTTTGCAGAGAGGATGCTGGATGTCAGCATCCTGCAGAGGTTGGATCATCTACGGTGCAAAGAGCAGTTCAGACCCTTTTCACGGACGTACTAAGCAGACCGTGGGGAGAGTTTCAGAGACAGCATGGGGTGAGAGCGGAGATTTCCTTCACCCTCATGGTTTGCTTTGACTGTCACATCAAGACTGGGTGAAGGAGCCACTACTTTGCCCAGCTGCAGGTGCCTGGGGGAGCTCGATCTTGAGAAAGGTGGAGCCCCCAACACTCCCAGTGAAGCCCAGACCTGCTCCTGAAATCCCTCCCTGCCTCAGTTTCCCCACCTGGAGAAAGGACATTGCACTGCCACCACATGACCCTGTCTGGCAGTGATGCTTCCCCATAGCTGGTGGAGAGAAGGGCACAATGCTGAGCTAGGATGAAATACGAACGAGATGCTTCTCGAATTCAGAAGCAGGCTGGAGGGGGAAGGGGAAGAGCAGCCGTGAGTAGGGGTTGAATCTCTTCTCCGGCGGAGAGATGGGCCCAAGGGAGCCCGAGAGCCTTGAACAAGCGGCATGCTGTTCGGTGAATGAGTATCTGCTTCAGGCCAAAGGAAAGAGGCAAAAAGCAAAGCAAAATGTCTCGCTGAGCGCGTCCCGGCGTGGGCTCACTAAGAGCCATGCCGCGAAGCTGGCGGTGCCGGTTTCTGCTGACTCACGCTCTCCCGAATCCTGCACACAGGCAAAGCGTGTCCTACCGCCCGTGCCGAGGGGTGACCTTGCTCTCGAACAACCTCCGATCTGGGAGGAAGGGGAAGGAAGCAGAGGAGCAATCAATCCCCCAAACCACAGCCCCGGGGGGGAGACGGAAAGAGTGACATTTGGCTGAGCCAGAATTAGCAGCAGATCTGTGGAGGGACCCCATTTCCACCCTATTAATAATTCATTCCAGCTCTGCCTTTACCTGCTCATAAACAGCAAACAGCTTGTTAGCGAGGATGGTTTTCTCTCCCTTTGCTGTCTCTGCCCTAATAAAAGCCCCTTGCAGATGGCTGGGGGGAGGGAGGAGGCAAGGGAAGGGCACACAAGCGAGCGAACCAGCCCACCAGCCCACCCTGAGCTTCCCTTCCCATCCCATCCCATCCCATCCCATCCCATTCCCGCAAGGCTCCCTGCCCCGGAGCCTGCTGCCTCCCACCCAGAGCTGCCTTTCCCCTGCAGAGGTGAAGCTGTGAAATAACCCCCTCACCGAACCACGGATGCCTTGCCAGAACCTGCCTACACACACAGGCCCTTTAAAAACATCTCTTTGGAGGGTTACCACGAAGAAAGAGGAGAGCGATGCCTGCGGGGTGTGCGGGTGAGGGGGTTGCTGGAGCATTCCAGAGCACCCGGGTGGTTCTCAGGAAGCGGCCGCGCAGGCAACCCCTGGGAAAACTATCTTCTACCATAGGAGACAGCTTCTGGATTATCTAAAATATAGAGAGCTTGACCAAAGTGGTATTTAAGAAAAAAAAAAAAAAAAAAAAGAATAAAACAGAGCATCTTGAAGAACGCTATTAAGATTTCATTTCGAAAAGGCACATTTTGCACTCAGAGCACCCCCAGCAGCTCCACACTCCGATGCTGCAGCGCTTGGTCCCATCCAGGACCCTTCCCTGCATGCCAACAGGCATCCCAAAACGGTGCGGGCAAAGCTGTTCCCGAGACATTTGCCAGCTTCAAGTCACGGCCACGCTGTGGGGAAAGCCCACTTGGGCACCCGGGGACGGGGTAATTAGTGCAAGAGGAGCGGACGCCGGCCAGGCAGCTCCGCATGGCCTCCCCATGGCTCCCAGTATCCCCCCACGGCTCCCAGTATCCCCCCACATCCCCCGGAGTATTGAGAGAGAGGGCACTGACCTTCGCCCGGGCTCACAGGGAAGGGCCAGTGCAGGCGGTTTGGCTCAAGAGGGGCCTCGTATTTCTCCTCAATTATCTCCGTGCTCCCAGCCGTCTCTGCTGGTGAGTTATGCCACTTGCCAGCTGTTGGAAATAATCGCTGTAAATTAATTACGGTTGTTTCACCCCTCTGATCCCTCCCAGCCCATGAATAGAGTGAAAATTAATTGTCAGAGAATATTTCCCGTTCTCTGGGAGTCCCATCCTGGCCACTGGCAGGTTACGGTTTATGCCCTGAAGCATGAGATTTAATTACCCACAAATGTTATTTTTGATCATAAAAATCACCTTGTCTTTTCATAAATCCAGATAGAGCAGTTGAACCCTCAGGTCAGAAGCAGCAAGAGTGAAAACACACCGTAATGACGTTAGGACGAGCCTGCGTTTTCTCCCGGGTAAAAGCAATTCTGTTCGGGACAGAGCATTGCATCCTGGAGCAGTTATTGGAAGAAAAACCAAGGAAGTTTCCCGAAACGCACATTGCTCGGTGTGGCCCTTGTCAAAAATTTGTATTGCAGAAAATAGATTTAACTCAGTATCAGTAGGGAGGATAAAGGTGGTTGTCACCAGGGCTGGGTTGGGGGTGGCATCTTCCCCACTCAGCGGGTTATTTCCTGGTGCTGAATCATGGTGCTGGCAGGGACCAGAGTGAACCCACAGCTCGGCTGGGTTGGGGACAGGGACTGAGATCCCTGCGAAGCCCAGGCAGAGCCAGGGAAGCCGGAGCAGGGGATGGAGGCGAAGCAAAACCCCACAGCTCAGTCCTGGTGTGAATCGGGAGAAGTCGGCTGAGCATAAAGACGCAGGAAAGCAAATGCGCCGAGGTGATCGTTTCAGCTTTATCCTTCAGCCTACTGAGCGAACGGATCCAACTTGGTGCTGGACAGGGAAAGGGAGAGGGAGAAAATAAAACTTAGGGGGAATGTGTTCCAGAACACCTGCAGGAGAGGCAGGGATGGAGCAGGCTGGCCCCCGGTCCCCTCCGTGGGTTGGGGACCCCCGTCTATCAGTCCTCCCCGTGACGGACAGGTTGTTCAGAGAAGGGGAGGCTGCAGGACACCCGCGGTGGCACCGGTCCACGGCAGGAACGTTAGCAGGGCAGGAGGGATCGGGTGCATGCGAGGATTTTGCCAATGCGGCTGTTTTGCAGGATCTGGAGGAAATTTGATACCAACTTAAGGACTTTGTTGCTGTGCAAGGCAGCGTGGGGACTTTGTGACCCTCGTCAGCTAACCTTTAAGTGGAAAATCAAAGGCAGGGTCGTAGGTGCCCCGCGAGAAGCAGAAGGGTTTTGGGATGCACCCAAGAGCTCCTTAAGCATCGTGGCTGGACAGGGTGGGTGCCAAGGAGGGACTTGTCCCCTCTTGGGTGGAGGTTTAGACCAAGGTTTCCTTGGCCACAAGCACTCCCGAGGAGGAGGGAGGGAGGTTTCTGTGCTGTCGCCTGCCCCACTGGAATCACTGCAGCAACCACCCAACTCGCAGGCCAGCAAAACGCTGCTTCCGCACAGGGATGTTTTTCCCCTGAATTACTTGTGCTGCTCAGCAAAACTGGATGAAAACCTACAGAGAAGAGGGGCAGCACCATGCAAACCCTCCTCACCTACAGCGGTGGCAGTGCCAGCTCCTGCTGACAGCCCTACCAGGACCAGGAGGGACAGCCTTCGGCCGACGCCAGACCTTCTGCTGTCTGCTCGAGGAGCCTGGTCACAAAGCAGATCTCTCATTTCTGAGTCTGCAGGAAGCTCCTTCTCGTGTCGAGGGAGCCAAACCCAGCTCTTCAGGCTCTTTAGGCTATGGAGGGGGTGATAAAACAGCCCCCGGTCCCGACCATCGTCAGCGCTTGCAGGAAAGCCTGGAAACACTCAAGGTCTGAGAGCTTTGTGGTTGGGTTTGAGAGCCAGTTCTTGGGGAAAAAACACACTACAGAGGAAAGGACCCAAGAGAAACCCACACAACAGCATAGATCTTTGTGCCAAAGAAACCCATTTAACTTTTTTCCCCCTCTGATAAAAATCTTCCTATAAAATGCCAAAGATTTCCACCCCCCTACCCCCCCGCAAAAAATACAAAGTTTGGATTTCTGAAACTAGTCCAAGTTGATGAGACCTTGTCATTACTCTTACTAGGAGACTGACTGTAATTAAAAACAAGTTGGTCCCAAGGTGACCTAAGTTTTAGCGGAGGCGTTGGCTTAACACAATTCCATCAAGCAGAAGAGATCCCTGAAAGCAAAGCAACTCCAGGGGGGTTCCCTGGGCCAATACACCATTAAACAAATCACACTGGGTTATGAGAGCACAAACTTTCACATCATCTACTTATTTATCCTTGCTCAAATCTTGGGGTTTCTTTTCCCTTTAGTAGTAGTAGTATTATTATCTTTATTATTTTTCTTCATTGTGCAGCTAGTGGTTGCAATTGCTTTCCAGCTTCCCTTTGGCAAGGAGATCTCCTAAAAGCTGCAGTTTTATTTCTGTGCAGCTTTCACCATTCACAACAGATGTCTAGTTTGTTTAGAATATTCAACAGCTTAATGATTAATCAAGTAATTTCACCTACAAAAATATATAATTTTATGCTATGAGGCTTAAAAATGGCATTATCTGCCAGGAAAAAAAAGCAAAACAACTTTGTGCGCTCATTAAGAGCCCTAGAAACCAGCTGGGCTTTGTAAAACTGGGGCCTTTTATTGCGGCTGTTTTCCCCCATTCCCTCCCTCCCCAGCAAGGTGGGGAGCAGCTTCGCTGCTGCAGCATCCTGGATTCCTGTCATCATGCCTTGTCAGACCAATATCTTGTTTCTTAAGAAATCCTCCTCAAGGAGCAAGTCCCCGCTGTCACCTTCAGAAAGTCACTTTTGCAGCACTTCTGCCCAGCACCGACCCCAGGCACTGAGAGGAGGCAAAACCCAAGGGCTGGGTCTGGAGTCACTGGGACTGGGACGCATTTCCAGCTCAAGAAGTGGGCCAGTGTGAACCTCGTAAGGTTCAACAAGGCCAAGTGCAAGGTCCTGCACCTCAGTTGGGGCAACCACCGGTATCAATACAGGCTGGGGGATGAAGGGATTGAGAGGAGTCCTGTGGAGAAGGACACGGGGGTACTGGTGGAATAAAAACTGGACATGAGCCGGCAATGGGTGCTCACAGCCCACAGAGCCAACCGTATCCTGGGCTGCATCCAAAGCAGCGTGGCCAGCAGGTCGAGGGAGGGGATTCTGCCCCTCGACCCCACTCTGCTGAGACCCCACCTGCAGTACTGCGTCCAGATCTGGGGCCTCCAACATAAGAAGGACATGGACCTGTTGGAGCAGGTCCAGAGGAGGGCCATGAAGGTGGTCAGAGGGGTGGAACACCTCTCCTGTGACAACAGGCTGAGAGAGTTGGGGTTGTTCAGCCTGGAGAAGAGAAGGCTCCAGGGAGACCTTATAGCAGCCTTTCAGTACTTAAATGGGGCTTATAAGAAATATGGGGACAGACGTTTTTGTAGGGCCTGTTGCAATAGGACAAGGGGTAATGGTTTTAAACTAAAGCAGAGTAGATTTAGACTAGATATAAGGAAGAAATTCTTTACAATGAGGGATGGTGAAACACTGGCACAGGTTGCCCAGAGAGATGATAGATGCCCCATCCCTGGAAACATTCAAGTTCAGGCTGGACGGGGCTCTGAGCAACCCGATCTAGTTGAAGATGTCCCTGCTCATTGCAGCAGGGTTGGACTAGGTGACTTTTAAAGGTCCCTTCCAACCCAAACCACTCTATGATTTGCCCCAGAGAGGCACAATCTTGCTATGATGCCATTTGTTAGGACAACTTGTCCTCAACAAGGCTCTTGCAATTTGCCCCCAGGGATTTGCCCCGTGGGCTGAGCTGGGGCTAAGCAAGGTTGCGGTGCTCTTTGATGCCCCCTCAAGAAATGAGCAACCAGAAGGGCATGCTGGAGAGCTGGAAACCTGCAACATCTAGTTGCCGTGAGGATGCTCATAACTGATTTAATAGCGTGAGACTCAAAGTGAACTGGTTTATTTTAAGCTCGCTGAGACCAAGTTTGCCTGGCTAATGCATTCTGACTTTTAGATTGAAGAAGTAAATATCTTGAGACTTTGGACAGATTCTTTGGAGGACACATGGCTTGGAAGAGGAAACCAGATTCAAAAATAATACCTGGAATTGTTTCAACAGTGCTATAACTGATCTTACCAGGACCAACGGAGCAGCCAAAGTATGGCCATCTGTTTCCGCTCCCCCCTGCCCTCCCAGCTGACTTCAAACCATCCCACCAGCAGAAAACGCATTGAGCATCCCGCGGAGGAAGGACAATTCAATAAACCTAAAACCAAAAAGGAACACTTCATTTTATGAGAGGAAGCCGTAGTAACGTGACTCACTCAGTGGCTTTTGAGGCTCTCCCCCCCCTTTCAGCACTGTCACTTAGAGGTTATTTTTGCGTTTGCCCTGTTACAACCACGCAGCTCTCGAGCCGTGTGCCGCTCCAGAGCATCAGGGTGGTTAAAGATATCTTTGGGGTTGCTGCCTGCTGAGTGTGTTTACAGGTTGGGAAGTACAGGAGCCATCAGGGATCGTGAACCTCCTGTTCCCTGATCTCTGGGACGAGCATATGGGAGACAGGCAGAGTTTTGGCTCTGCTTCTCCCTGCTCTTGACCCACCAGATCCCTGCCAGTGACATGCCTGGCCAGCCCTGTCCCTCCAGACAGGACACTGGGAGGGGGATTACACTTGTCAGACTCAGTTGCTTCCCTCACTGCTGTGGGAAACCTGTCCCACCCCCCACCCTGGCCACCCTTTACTGGTCTGGGTAATGTTTTCTTACTGTGGTTTGGTCACAGAGTCCTTCCCTTGTGTAATTTGGCCACTGCTTAAGAAAGCCTCCAAAGAAAACCTTGATAGGAGCATCACCCATAACCCTGAAGGTGAAGCTGGCCACTGTGGCCACACCGGGGACAGCTCAAGCAAGAGATACTCAGTGGAGATTCTTCTTACACAAGCTCAAGGGCTTTGGCAGCCCTGACGGCTGCTGCACACAAGAAAAGGAAGCCACACGGCAAGAGCACTCTTGCCAGGATGGCTCCGCACACGCACACTCCTGCTCAGAGCTGGTCTGAGCAGTGAGGAGGTTTTATCGAGGAGTTTTGTGCTGCCGCCTCGAGCCAATTCCCCACCTGAGCCCACCGAGACACTGCACTGCTGCACCCTCCTTCAGACAAGAGGTGGAAATGGACCTCTGGGATGGTCTTTTCAGGATCGTCCTATTAAGCCATCTGTATGACCACATTGGCAGTAGGACCATACTGCAACACAATATGTTGCCTCAGCACAGGAAACGTACTCCGAGCCCCCAGCGCTTCAGCTGATGGGGATTTTTCTTCCTTTTCCATCAGCCACCGCTGTAAAGCTGCGCTAAGAGGCAGCTACATCCCCCAGCAGGAAGCTGTGTCTCATTAGCAGAGGTAAACAATTCCTCTGAACGTGACGAGTCAGGAGAGCATATTAAATATGTCAATATCTTAGGTTTTTTTAATCCCTACTCTGAAACAGCATGTCACAGCAGGAGAGGACCCCCCAGCACGGCTCAGAGCCCCACCACACCCCAGCTGGCATCTCCCCTTGCTCAGGGCATCTCCCCCTCTTTGGGAGGGGAATGGGGAGCACGTGGGCAGGTGCCCTCACCCCCCAAGCAAGCCCGACCACTCCACTGATTTCTCTTGCCCAGCTGGCACAGCTGCAAACAAGTAAGAAATAAGAAAAACTATTCAGCCATTTGCTTTTAAAACATTAACCAAAGCACCCATTCAGTAGCCTCCCTGCTCTGGGGATGGGCACCACACCGGAGCTCAGCAGCCCCAGCTGGAGCCCTTCCTCCAGCACACACGGAGAGGGCAAAAGCCACACGTCGCTCCAGTTAAGGCTGGAACAGGAGGAGCAAATCCCAGCACGGCACTCGTGGCTTTACCGTCGGGCAGGTGCATGTCTGAAAGCAAGACAATGTTGAAAACAGTATGAGTTTTGCCCTGTTACATCAATTGGCTTCTGCTGCTTTCCCTGGCAGCCTTGTACACACACACACACCACCACATGCTTTATTTACAGGAGTCCCCTTTTCTCCCCAAGGCTGCCACTGCATCCCCTGCAAAGGAGCCCGGTGCTCATGTACAGATCAGCCACTCGCTGTTTTGTTTTATCCCCGCTGCTGGCGGAGCAGCCTTCTGCCTTATTTACAGCGTGCTACTCACACACTGCTCAGAAGACAGAATTATTTATGTCCTTCTGAGCTTTTCTAGGCTCCTCAGTGCTGTGGCCTCCACTCGTGCAAACAGTTGCTTGCATTCGGCGCGTGTCTCTGAGCTGCGATGAGGCACCAAAGGCCCATTTTACAGACATGGAGTGGGGAAGCTCTAAGTAGCTCCCAAGACTTTTGGTTGCCCAGCTGGAGGTGGCAAAGCCCAGGTTTTCCAAAGCACCTCATGTTACACAGCAGTTTCCATGTTCAAATTACAGCCCCACTTTGCACCTGAGAGCACCCACTCATACAAGCCAGATGCCTTCCTTTGCTTTGCCCAGGCTATACACAGGGCACCCTAAAAGCAGGTCACAAGCACTTAGATGCCAGTAGTTTCCCACGTTAAAGCAAGCCCATGGTGCCGGATCAGTCCCCAGTGCCATGGACACAGGAGCATGCTTCCCCACGCTTGCAGCGGGGCTCTCCCAGCCCTGGGATGCAACCAGCCTGAGCAGACCCCAGCCTTGCACCTCGTTTGTTTGAGCCCCAGGTACCAGCACCAGCTCCCTGCGAGCTGGGGACCAGCAGCATCCTGCACCCCGGCACAGCCCCGGTGCTGCAGGAGGTCCCCAGGGCTGGACAGGAGCACGCTGCTCCCTGCACGCAGCATCTTCCCACGGGCTCCCAACCACGCACAAAACATTCACAAATCAAACCACTAAGCCCAGCTCGGTCTTACCTTGCAAGTCCGCCGTGCTCGGGAGGACCAGACCTCACACCCCAGCAGGCTCCTCACCTCCAGCCATCAGCTCTGAGCAGCTCCAGCTGCTTTATCACCTCCTCCTCCTCTGCCAGGTAGTTCTGCTTCCCTTGACGAGGGTCCCACTGTTGTACCAATCCCTCTCCCTCCCCGATTCTCTGGGTTTTGAGTCCGAGAGGGAAGTAAAGCGACAGCAAAGAAAGAGATGCTTCATTTGCAAAAAAAGATTTGCAGTGTGTTGCAGTGTTTTTGCAGATGGTACCCACTATAACACAGCCCCACGTCATCTCCAAGGCAGGTCTGACCCACACGCTCCCGGAGGCAGACACTGCAGGGCAAGAGAGACCCCAGCTTGTAATGAGGGGCTTTCACACATGTATGCTTGAGCAATAAACCCATTGGCACGGCTAACCCCGATGCCCCCCTCCAAAACTTCAACGTTTGGTGTGTGACCTTGACGATGTCCTTAGTGCAGTTCAGCACATGTGGATGTGTGCCTATGTCCCTGCAAAACATGCAAGCTTGGCCGGGCACTGTCACTTGTGGGCAAAATGGGATGGCTGGACCTTTTCTTCCATTGCCCAGACCTACAGGCAACGAGTGACGTAGCAGCAGACATTGTCACCTGGATGGGATGAGCCACCCTTCCCACCGTGGTCCCTGTGGGTGGGTGAGGACCATCGCACCTCCTGCCTGCAAGGGGGAAAGGCAGCACTGGTTGGGAAGTACCTGTCCCTGCAGGCAGCGGGGCTGTCAGGCACAGCTACCCGACTCGGTTTCTGCAAAGACAGATGTTAACTGATGTTCCCCTCTACTTGCCATGGGCTAAGGGCACTTGGACAAGCAGCAAGGGGCTGGGGATGGAGTTTAGGCTGTGGGAGTCCCAGGTCCCTTCTGGGCGCTGGTGGGTGGGCATGGAGCTGCCTGCCCTGTTCCCTTCCCAATCCCTTGTCAGCTCAGCCTCTGGTTAGTTCGGGTAGGTTGAACTGAGGAGCGACCAGCAATCGTCATCACATCAGGTTGAGCGGGTGCATCCCAAGCACACCCACTCTGCATGTTCCCGAGGCCAGGCTGCTGTCCTGGAGACAGCAGAGACACCGGGAGCACAAATCTCTGCTCTCTCTGCTACTGCCCAGTCCTGTCCCAGCTCGGAGCTGGGGAAACTGGGTTTCGCTCCTCTAGCCGTGCTCAGAGGTGCTTGGGGGACGATGTGTCCCCAGCCTGTTCGGCATCAGGAGCCATGAGAGGCATGGATGCGCTTTGGGATTTTAGCCATTCGGTTCTTGCAAGGGATCAGGGGTGAACGCAGCTTTCCATAGGCTTGTAACTCAGCCAAGCTTAAGCGAAGTTTCTCAGAGGTCGTCTCAGGGAAAGCGCTTTCTATGAAAATTGCCCCCGTGCCAAATTGAAAGGCCCTTTCCCAAAGGGCCTTTCAAAGGAAACAGCTCAGCCGTTCTTATAGCAAAGGCAAAGCCACCTCTTTCTGTCTTAAATTCATGCTCAGAAACAGCATCATCCAGAGCCAGACCCCCGGCATACTCCAGTTCAGCCCAGCAGTTAACATTTGACACAAGCAGCTAAAACCAGGGCCCGGTAACGGTGCAAGCTCGGCAGTGTGCCCGCGATGCCGATGCGATGCCCAGGCGTTGCCTTCTTCTCTCGTGACCGTTGTTGTTGTTCCAGGAGAACCCGTACCTGTGCAGCGATGAGTGCGATGCCTCCAACCCGGACCTGGCCCACCCGCCGAAACTCATGTTCGACAGCGAGGACGAAGGGCTGGCCACGTACTGGCAGAGCGTGACGTGGCGCCGGTACCCGGAGCCGCTGCTGGCCAACATCACGCTGTCCTGGAACAAGAGCATCGAGCTGACAGATGACATCGTGATAACCTTCGAGTACGGCCGACCCACCATCATGATGCTGGAGAAGTCGCTGGACAACGGGAGGACTTGGCACCCGTACCAATATTACGCAGATGACTGCATGGAGGCCTTCAGCATGCCAGCACGGAGGGTCCGGGACCTCTCCACCACCAGTGCCAACAGGGTCCTCTGCACAGAGGAGTATTCCCGCTGGGCGGGCTCCAAAAAAGAGAAGACCGTCCGGTTCGAGGTGAGGGACCGCTTTGCCATCTTTGCTGGCCCTGACCTCAAGAACATGGACAACTTGTACACCCGGCTGGAGAGCGCCAAAGGGCTCAAAGACTTCTTTACCGTGACCGACCTGCGGATGAGACTGCTGAGACCGGCCCTGGGGGGCACCTACGTGCAGAGGGAGAACTTGTACAAGTACTTCTATGCCGTCTCCAACATTGAAGTCACCGGCAGGTAACGGCTGCTGTATTTCTTTGGGCATCTCTTCTCGGAGGGCTGAGAAGAGGGTTACTGCTAGAAAACTAAGCCATCAGCGTTTCTGTCGACCGATAAGATTATCAGTGTTTCTCCCTTTCTCCCCAGGTAGGGCAGCATTGGTAATAAAACAGATGTGTCCTTGCAGGGAACGGCTGGGGCACCTGCAAGGCTGTGTCCTCCCGGAGCTGGCGTGGGGGGGAACTGGGACATGGCTTGGATGGGCAGTCGGGGTCTGAGTTCCCTCCCAGATACCCTGTCCCCAGCTGTGCAAACACAGCCAGCCTCTGCCCAAAAATCTCAGGGGCAATGCTAGTGGATCTGCGGGGTGAGGGTGAGGAATGAGGCTCACCCCACTAAACTCTGGCTTGCCACCAGTACAAGCAGGATGGGTCATCCCAAGTCAGTCCTGCACCCCTGGAGCAATCCTGGCTCCGGCGGACAAAGTTTGGGGTGAGGGTATATTCCCCCGACAGATCTGGGGCAGGTGAAGGCAGGAAGGGGTTTGTTTCTCCTGGGTTTTGTTTTTCATTTCTTTGTACGATGCCATATGTTACGTTATGACATCAACCGAAAAAGCAAAGTAAGGTGGAAAAATGCCGAGATGGCTAATTTCCCATCCAGCTTGTGGATTCAGCTTGTGCGAGACTTACAGACGAGAGGGGAAAAATCTCCCCATCACCCACCCCGCGCTAACAAGAATCACCACAGCGACAGAGGAGCCGTTTGTATCAGTTCCAAACTCTTTGCTTCTGAGACTTGCAAGCAAAAATGTTTTGCAGGTGCCACCAATGCTGGCTTTGAACGGGCTGCAAGGGGAAGGAAGCTGCAGCGAGGGATGGGAGAGCCCTTTCCTCCCACGGGGGCAGGCAGGAGGCAGCAGTGGTGGCAGCAGCAGGCGGAGGGGCTAGGTCTCTCACGGCGTGGTTGCCTGTCTGGGACGAGCAGCTGTGGGTTTTGGCAGGGCCGGCAGCGTGTTGGTGTGCCCGCCGTCAGGATCGCTCGGGGAGAAGCCCTGGGGAGCTCAGGCACACGGGCAGAGGTGCGGGAGAGAACCTCCGCACACGTCTGCCAGCGCCCAGGCTTCGGTGCAATGTGCTTCTGTATAAATATGTGCAGAGAGATATTTTACACCCACCCATAAGAAGTATTGCCAGGTGTAGTAAATATCCACGGGCCTCGAACAGCTCAGGGTGGGGCAAAATAGCAAAGGAAAGAGGGTGGAAGGGAGGGAAAACAGGCAAAAGCGAGAGAAAAGGCCAGCGCGTTGCCTTCCCCTCCACCCCCAGCACAGCCAGTCCTGCCCCCTGCTCCATCTGCTGTGACCCTGCTCCTCCCGAGCGGCAAAGCTTCCCGCAGGGATGCTTGATGTTACTGACGGCAGCGGCAAAGCCACAGGGATCAATTCCCAGCCAAAGCCCACGCTGACCAGGGTGGCTGGCTGGAAGGGTTGGAGCTGGTGTATCAATTTATCTGGACTGGTTAGACTCTCTAACAGGGATGCAGAGTTTTCAGCTCAGAAAGTGGTAAATTAGGATTAAACGTTTGATTTCAATGCTTGTGCAATGACCTTTGGCTTCCAAGCATGGAGATAACTCTGCAGATATCCAAGGACTTGTTACTTGCACCTACAGCCGCTTCGGGATACTTGATGCTTTAAGATACATGTTAAAATACTCTTGGCGTCCCATGAACACCTTCCTCCTCAAAGCCCTTTACCTCTTCTGCCTGCCTTAGGCAGGATATGTTGCTTCAGTACTTTTGACTTCAGGCTATGCTGGTGGGATTCTCCACAAACCAGCACCTCGCTGGCTGTGGGCTGTCTTCGTCCCCCCACCCCTATTCCCCCACCAGATTTTGAACTCACTCGCCAAATTTAATAGTAGCAGAGAGTGTTTCAAGAGATAAAATCTCTACAAACTTTGTGAAAAGAGGCAACTAGGGCAGGGCAGGAAGACCGTGTTGAGGGGGGGGGGGCACAACCTCTATGAGACATCCGAGATTCCACACCGGCCTGCACCCTGAGGACAGCGCTGGCGAGGGACGCTTGGGCTGCGAACGCCCAGTGGAAGCTGTGATGCTGTTGGTTTTTTTTTTGTCTGAGGCCAGAATGAGATGGGTTGGGGTTTGTTGGCTAATTCCTTGGTGGCCTCCCCCTCAGAGCTGGTGCGCTGCTCGCGTGGACGGCTGCCCACGGCTGCTGCAGAGCAGCAGCCTCCCGCTCGCCTCCGCTTCCCTCTTGGCTTTGCTCGCCGCGAGCTGACAGTGACTCTTCCAATGCAGCAGGGCCTCTGGGAGGAGAGGGCTTTTCCTTGGCTGGGGACAGAGAAAACTCTGAAATCTGCTTTTTCTGGCCCAAACTCCAAGTCCCGAACTAGAGCAAGACCCAGCTTTGCACCGCTCCGGCTCTCCCCGGCTGTCCTGCCTTGCTGGGCCGGTCCCAGGAGAGGGGACGCTCATCCCAGATGGGGAAGAAGTCGATGCCTGTCCTGCGCTGACTCTTCCAGCTCTGATGGGCATAGGGCAGGGAAGGATGACCAGCTGAGGAGCTGTGGATAAGTGATGTATCAGGTGGAGAAGCTTCATGTGAATTAACTCTGCTCCTGTGATTATTCCGGTCCCAGCAAGCAGGTTTTTTTGCTGGAAAGCAATCTAATTCCAGCTGTAAGCAAAGCCAGTTACAGTGCAGGGACTAAAACCAAATTAAATCTTGTGTGTGGCTCAACAAGGGGTGGGTTATTGAGAGGAAGAGAGGAGAAATCAATGTGAGCCTGACAGGAGTGCTGCGCGGGGAAGGGGGGAGGCAGGGCGGGCAGGGCTGGGGATGGACACACACTGTGTTTTCCAGGACGTGGGAATGACCATGTTCGAGGAACAGGAGGAAAGTGCCTAGATAAAATGGGGGTTGGTGTTAGGGATCCACTGCAGGGGTCGTGGAAACAAGAGGGAAGATGATTATGAAGAAATGAGGGCTCAAAGGCAAAAAGCAGCCAGAAAAATTCCATCTGGAGGGCAGAGGTGTGAGCAGCCCCAGGAGGTCGGAGGAGCAGTGCCCGGCTGTGGTGTGTGGCATTGGAGGAGCAGTGAGTGCCATCAGAGCACATGGCATCGTCACCTGTGCCCCGTACGGCACCAGGATTTTGGCAGGCAGCTGGCAGCGCCCGCAGGGCGATGAGACACATGGCAGCTCATTTCCAGTTGATGTTCACAGTCAAGGGAAAAGCAAAACGCTTTGCCCTCAGAGCAGACCATGAGCCTGGGTGGTTTCTCATGCCACAGCCTTAGCTGGGGGGTTCAGAGAGGTTTCTCTGATCCCCTCGGGTCTATGGGCTCCTGGGCCCCCATCTTTCACCCCTCTGCTTCCCACCAAGGAAGACCCCTCACCGCGATCTCCCAGAGCTTTTGGGAAAAGCAGAAAGAGACGGAGCAAAGGATGTGGGGAGAAGGGGAAAGAGTTTGCTGCCTTCTCTCCTCCTGCAGACCAGATGGACCAGGGTGGTTCAAGAGTTTGCCAGGATCACCAGAGGGTCTGGTGAATCCTGAGGGTCACTGCACCCTTCCTGGGTGTTGGTGCAATGGGCTGGTGCTTCAGGGCCTCCTCTTCCCGCTCCGTCTGCATCTCCTCCTCCCGCAACCTCAGCCAGGTCCATTTCTCTGTTCATGGCTGACAGTTTATTTTTACTCTCTTTCATCTTGGTATCTTTTTCTTTTCTTTTTTTTTTTCTTCTTCCATCCTGTCCCCATTGATCTGCAGAGTAACTGGAGATGCGGAGGAGTCAAGACAGGAATAGACGCGAGCAAGCCCTTGGCCTGTGTGCTTGTGTGTGTGCCAGGCAGGGTGGGGAAGGCAAGCGGAAAGACTTTTCCCCACAGATCTCTATTCACTGCTTAGTTTTCTCCTCGGTGCAGCAATGAGCTTGGTCATCTTCTCAGGAATGGGTGAATGAGCTTTCCCTGGCTGCCAAGACTGACGGCCGGTGTGATGAAAGCCGCCGGTTCTCTTTCCATTACTCACCGTGTCTCTTTGGAGTAATTTTTTTCCCCTTCATAACGTCAGTCACCGCAGTGCTCAGCAGGGCACGCTCCATCACGGAGACATTAATAAGCCATAATTGAAGTTAATGTGCCATGGCCAGGACATGTGGATCCAGTTAGGAGAAATCAGATTGAGCAGAAGTGAATCAATTCCAGGCTGATTATTAAGATTTCTCCCCTTCGTGCTCCCCTGCCCCACTGCATGCTCTGTCTGTCTGTCTGTCCATCCTGCCCATGGTGAGCAGTCCCCGGAGGAAGGCAGGAGGAGGGAGCGTTACTCATCACCGAGCAGCTCCATGTAACAGTGCCTCATCTCAGGCTTGGCTCAGGCCAAAGAGGCACCAGCAAGAAGATGAGGTTTCCAGTTTTGTAACAGCATTTCCTTCCCTCTCTTCACCAATTGCTTTTCTGAGGCTTTCTTTGGCTTCTCGTTTGCTTACACAAAAGAATTGAAGGGAAAGGCCCTCTGTGCTCCCTTGCTTTGATCCCTTCCTTCCCCTTGTGCAGTTCTCGGTGCCGTACGCAGATGCTCTCTGGAAGGCTTTGCTCTCCACATGCCTTGGAGCAGTGAGTTTGTGCTAGCAGAGCAGAACGAATTTGCCCAGCTCGTTATTGTGGTGCCAACAGCCAGGTTCAGGCACTCCAGACCTGGAGGATCAAGGCCATTCCCCAAAGCACTTCCTCCAATAAATCAAGCTAGTTAATTGTCAGTGAACTTTTCTGCATTTTTGGTGAGTCTTGAGATGCCGTGATGCTCGATGCTCCAGCTGTAGAGGTTTGCGATCCTGACTTCTCTGACAAAGCTGTGTCTAGAAGGGAGGAAAGAAGAATTTTTGGTCCATGGAACCTCTTGTTGAGGGTCTTAGATTTTGAGTAACAAGTGGTGCCCCCGTTGAGCGCCTTTCCCTGAGGAGCAGGATGGGACCTGCCAGCTGCATCACTGCTGCTTTGCAGACGGGGGACAGGCAGGGACCTGGGGTAAATGATCTGTGAGAGCGTGGACTTCCCCAGCCAAGCTTGCCCAGCCCCAGTGCCAGAGCATCACCCCCAAAATAGCCATGGGCTCACCCAAACATCCCCCAAGAACTAGCTCAATGCCCCTGCAGCCCATGGCCAGCCTCCACCTGCGCTCAGCACCTTTGGGAAGACCACGAGAACCAGGGCAAGCACCGCCTGTGCCTGTCTCCACTCCTTCCCCCGCAGCTCCTGGCAGTCAGACTTCGGGTCCCAGGAGGTAACAGCATCCTCGTGTCAAGGACAGCCAAGTCTGCGCCAACGGTGCGCCGCATTCCTCGGCCCGTCCTCGCCTCCGTGCTGGGCAGCCCCCGAGAGCTGGATGGCTGAATTTCCCTGGCATTCCTCCAGGCTGGAATTAGCTTGAGTTCAAGCAAAATCTTGCTCTTGGTCATATAGTTAAATTAAGTTAATGTGCAGCAACTGTTTGCTTGACTTTCCTTGAGTCTCTTAAAGGGTTTTACTCCCACTGCAGCAAGATGGAGGGGAAACTTGCTGAGCGGGAGGGAGGGAGTTAGCAAGAAACCTGGAGAGCTCCTCCTTCCCCCAGACATTCGTGACACTTTGTCAATAGCCAGAGACAGATGCCCAAGGTCCTATTACCTGCTCCTGGCTTTGGTTTGCGAAGGTTTTTATTTCCCCTCCGATTTTGTTGCCGAGTTGCGTCCAGCCCTGAGCAGATAATAGAATTTCATCGATAGACTGAGAAGGTGATGTATGTTAAAGCACTTAATATAAAGAGACTTCTACGGGAGCCCAAATTCAATTTGGCCAATGAACTCAATTGCAGGCATTATTGCATTCCAGGAGAAAGACCAAGAGCATTTATACACATTACTCTGCAAATATTTATGTTCACGTATCTGTGTGATGTCCTCTTCACCCTTCCTCCCTTCTGTTGCCCGACCCCCTAACGGGGAGGTTTGGTTTCGTGTTTGCTTTTTAAGACAGCTTTGAATGTAAATAATGTTCCACCAGTCAGCAGGATCTTGACAGCTGGTGAGTGTCAACTTATTTAAAATAAATAGCCTCTCGAATGGGAACAGCCAGCTAGCGTGCTCTCCACTTTGGCATCTTTTAAATTGTCTCCTCTTTGTAACCCAAACCTCAAATCATTTCGAAGGGCAGCGAGGAGGGTTCCTCCCTGCCGGGAGGACTCATCCGTCCCTACCACACAACCAAAAGTGAAAACCCGCAAGGAAAAAAAACCACTCACAACATGTCCCTCTGACCTAACCCAGGGGTTTTTTTCAGTTTTTTGGCTCTGCAGAAAGCAGTGAAATCCAGAAGCCTCTCCTCCTGGTTCGAGCGGAAAGAAACAACACATTAAAATGGCTTTTCCTCCCCCGTCAGCCCCCGGACCGCAGGTTCGGTTATGCTCCTAGCCCTGCTCCTGGGATGAATGAGCTGCAGTCACCTTCTTCAGCCCTTTTCAGCCCTGCTCCGGTCACTGGCAATAGCAAACCTCTGCCAGAGTGATCTCCCAGCAAGGCAAATCCTAATACAACTGCTCTCTACAAAGGGACGGTGCTTCTTCTGTGGCCCAGCCATTAGAAGCTATTTTTACCTGCTTCTGCATGCACAGATGGGCCAGAAACAATCCAAGCTCAGCACCCGTTATGCTTTGCCCGAAAGATTTGCTCCCTGCTTTTGCTGAGCTGCCAAAACAGTTGCAAAGGAGCAGGTAAAAAGTGGGTAAGTCATGGCCAGGCAGCTGCCGGAGCATGCTGCGAGCAACGGCTGGGGATGACAATAGAGAGATGGAGAAGAGTTATTCATGTTTCCCCGAGAGCCGAGATCAGTTGAAACATCGTTTTCCTCAGGGACGGAGAGGAAAGAGCTCCCTTCAAACACATCGTCCCATGAGACTCATTAAAGCCTCATCAATTACAGTGAGAGCAAACAATTCAGGGGAAAGCTATCATAAGCCTTCCTTTGGATGGCAGTCATTAGCAGCTCTCCGCTGTGCGCTGCCTCTCCCCAACGCCAGCTCGGGTGAGTGGAAAGGGAGCAGGGGAGGGTACCACTGCCAAGCCGATGGTGAGGGAAAGCAGAAGCCAGGGAGAAAGAAGGGAGGAGATCTCCCACCGCATCCCTGGGGCCACGCGGCCGTGCCGTAGCATCCTCATGGCGAGCACTGGGTGGAGAGGAGAGCACAGGCTGGACTGGAAGGAGACTTGGAAGGGAGGTGGTGGGCCACCGTAGTGGACTTTTGGTGCCCCATGTCCTCGCTCAGGCTTTTTTTAAGGAGCTCGGGGCAAGGCAGGATTGGGCCATGGTGGGAGCTGGGCGAGAGGTGCACGGGGATGGAGCAGCTCTCGGTCTCCACCCAGCAAGGGGTTCCTCCAGCCCTACCCAGCACAGCAGTGGGGTCACGGCATCAGGCCTGAGTGGGGGGTGCCAGCACCCCACGGCTGGCTGAGCCCCGTGGAGAGGGGGGAAGAGATGCTCCTTGCCTTTCTCTGCCTTACTTCCCTGCTCTGCAAGCCAGGTTACGGACAGAAAAGAGGTTGTAAAACACACAAGAATCCTTGGAAGGAAAGCAAAGGGCTGGGGTGACTTTTTAAAATTATTTCAGAAGTCGTTCTTAATGAAAGCTCAGGGACAGGGGCTGCTTTCCCCCTCCCAGCATGGCTCCTGGAGGTTTGCGGCACTCACCTCTGCCTTCACCCCCTTCCTAAGCCTGCGCACGGGCATCTCCTTCCCTCGCACACGGGTTTGGCACCGGCCGCCTCTCCAACCGTTCGCTGCTGTGACCTCCAGGATGCTGACTTGGAGAAATGCAGGGATGGCAAACTGTTCTTTATGGCTGGGGAAAAAGAAAAAAAAAAGAAGAAAAAGAAAAAAAAGGACACTTTCCTGTAAACTTTCCTTGGCGCTCCAAGCTCCGTGATGTTCCCTGGTGGAGGCATTGGCAGCATCAGACCACACCGCACCACTCCGAGGGAAGGCAGCAGCTGAACGACCTGCACTAAAATAAATTCATAAATACCCCATCACGCAAACGGTAACGTCTTGGGCCACACGTTGCTCCAGCCACTTTTGCCGGGAACGGTGTGAGCCAATTTCTGTTTAATGCAAAATGCAGTCGTGTGCACCTACTAACAGCCCGGCGCAGGACTTGGGTGCCCCCGGGCCATGGAGGGTGCTTATGGGTGCTGTAGCTCCTGCTGGGTTGTGCACTGGGGCTGCTCTCCTCCAGGTTGTGCCCCACCACGGCTGCGTCCTACGTGGGCTCTGAACGCTTGCCGAGAAGCGGCACTGTCACCGCCAGCCTTGACCCATGAGCTCGAAAGGAGAAACGCTCCCAGCTCTTCAGATCTCCTCCGGAGCCAAAGAGACCATATTGCAACCGGCGCTTTGCTGGAGCGGCCCCGGGACTGGAGCAGGGCCATCGCCGCCTTCTGCAGGACGCAGCGCAGGTGTCTGCCCCACTGCTGCTATTTAAGCCTCATTGCTAAGTAGATCCTAACCTTTCCCTTCATCCTCTCTTTCCTGCGATGGCTGGCCGCCCGAGGAAGATGAGCAGAGGCAAGCAGGACTAGCAGCTCCCACCCAGGGGACTGGGCTAATGTCATTTACTCCAGTCTCCACCAGCTGGATCTTGGCTGGGGAAAGACGTCGTGCACAGACCGTCAGCGAGCGCGCGTCCTTGGGCTGCAGGCCCAGAGAAGGAGGCAGAGAAGCCTGAAGAAGGGGTTAAAGCCGAGCCGCTGAGCCCGAGCAGCAGCGAGGCTCGGATGCAGAAACATTTGCACAAAATGGGGTTGGCAGTCGGGGCCGGCTGAAGGCGCTCGGCTGTTCACTATTAAATAATGCAGCCTGATTGATTGGGCTGAAAAGTGCTGTGTTGCGGGGTCAGCTCGCTGGGGTTATAGTTCTCTGCTTAGATTGATGATCCTCAAAGGTCGAATTCAGAAAGCAATTCCCCGGTAAAATTGATCCTTTCCATAACAAAACTTTTGCACAGTGGTGAAGGGCAGAGCAGCAAGAAATCTAAGTGACCCGGGCGCAGGCAGGCAGGGTGACCAGCTGCTTCTGCTTTCTCTTTAATTTTCCTTGTTTACACCGACTGGAAGTGAGGGTCTTCTCTGGGAAGAGCAGTGCCCCATCACCCTTCCATGCAGGGGCTGGAGGATGTCCATGAGCACCCATCCTGCCAGGGGAGCGCGGGTGCTTTTGCAGGGACAGGAGGCAGCTGAGGGCTGTCCCGGGAGCTGGTGCTCAGCTCCCAGCCCTCCTCAGCAGCAAGCGAGCGGCGTGTACATACGAGCAGACACGTCTGATTGCCTCCTGCACGCATCCGTGCCTCCCTTTCCCGGTAGCGAGAAGGCTGGTCCCACTGCTTGGTGGAGGTTTTGTAGCTGGAGCCAAATAAATGGCGAATGGGTTTTACCCTCCTGTGTGGCAGCAGCCCGGAGCTGGCAGAAACAGCCTGAAATGGCTTCTTGGTCCTCTGTGGGGGATGCCAGGAGCGAGGATGTGCTGAGCGGGGGGGGGTCATCGAGGCTGCCCCAGGCCACCGCGGGGGACCGGGTGGTGGTCACCCGGGGCTGACGTCCCCACTGCAAGACTGGCAGGGTCAAGGACAGGAGCCAAGCGCTACGCTCCACATCATCCCAGACTTCAGAGAAAACAAGGGGATGCCAGGCCCTGCCTTCCTTGTACCCCCTCCCCTGGGGCTCTTAAACCGCCCCCCCTCAGCTGGATTTTAAGGCTGTGCCCTGGAGCTGGCTCCCATCCCCTTGCTCCCACCAGAGGTAGGAGGGAGGAGAGCTGCAGCTCCAGAAGCTGTTGCTCTGATTCAGGCTGGGCCCAGAGCGGCAGCGGTAAGGCTTTGACCTGCTTTAACCCACTATCTCGCCTGCTTTCCTCCCGTCTGCTCATTTTGAAGCGAGAGAAGGAGGCCGTGCCAGGTGAACGCTGAATAATTCAGAGTCAGGCTCCGCAGCACCCCGGGGCTGGGCATCGCCTCTGCCAAAGGGCTGGGACGGCTCAGCCAAAATCCTTCCTCACCAGAGGCAGAGGGGACACGGAGCAGCTGAAATACAGCATCCCTCGTGTGTAGGTACCGGCCAAAGCCGCTTCCTTCCCCCCGGCGCTCGGATTCACGGCTCGCTCCCAGAGCACTGATGCTTGGAGGCCGTTAGTGCTTTCAGCCGTGACGCGGCATCTCCAGCTCTCGCTAACACACAGATTCAAGTGGAGCACGCTGAGTGCGTCTGCCTCTGCTCCACGGACCACATTTTCTTCCTTCCTCCCTTTTAGAGACTGCAATACTCCCTCCCCTGCTTGGTCAGAGGCAGGGCAGGGTTGTAAGATGGGGAAAGAGACTGTTCATCCAGCTTATGCTTAGCCTCTGAGCGGTGTTTGCTAGAATTAAGGACAGGGAGGGGAGGGGGAGGAGAAAAAAAAATTATACATGAGGTCAGCTTATCCAGGCACGCATGAGGAGGAGCACAGCGAAGGCGGCCTCAGTGGGTCAGGCAGGCAGCTGGGGAACATATTTGGGAGCTCCAAGGGAGAAGCACCAGGAGCTGGCAGCCATGTGCGGCACCAGCAGCTGGGAAGGACCCGGCTCCCGGCTCCCAGCCTAATCCAGGTTGTTTATCCCAGTGCAGACAGAGCACAAGAAGCAGCAGGCTGTGTTTCTTCTGTCTTCTGTGCAAGCAGTTCGTTCCCCTCAGCTCTGCATCTCTTGTGCAATTAGCCCTGTAAAATGAAGCGCTGCCCCGTCAGGCTTCTCTACCCGTTCACATAAGGCACAGCATTACTGTTTTCTAATGGTTCTGCTTCTGAGAGTGTAAATTATTGCACAAAGCGGTGAAAAGGCCGTGCTAGGGATCCACTGACTGGAATGAAATGAGAGGTTTTGGTCCCCAGAGTCTCTGTCTGATGGCCTGAGCTCAGGCCCGGGAGTCACCGGAGCCACGTGTGAGTTATGGGCTCAGCCTCTGTGCTCTGCACAAGTCACCTCCGGAGTCTGAGCAACAGGAATTATTGTGCACAGAGATAATTATTCCCTGCATACTGCACTACAGCTCATTAAAAGTTTGTTAATGTTTGCAAATTGCTGAATAGTGTTTTTCGTTGTTGCCTTCTCTGATGAGGCGGGGACTAAAAGGCAGATTCTGATGGTGACTTGTTCTCTGTGTTATTTTGGTCACAGCAAGCTGGGGCTGCGCTGCACGTAGGGAAAAGGGTTTGTGTTGTGCAGCTTCACACCACGGGAGAAAACGCTCTTGACTTTAGCATGCTGCACAGGGGTAAAGGGGCCAAGTCCCACCAGTGTTAGCTATGCTTCTCCATCTAAAGCTTGAGACGGTCCTCTCTGCCTCCAAGTAAATGCCTACCTCTGAGCTAATCACTCAGATTTCTGAAAAAAAATGTGTGTGACTCCTTACTGGAGTCTCAGCTGGAGATGTTGACTTACCATTAAATGGTCTGTGCTACCAGTCAGATGGTGGGAGTGAAGCATCTCTCATTTTGGAATAGAGACTGCAGATCCACCTTGGGCGAAAAAGCGGACAGCGTAACCCCAGCACCAGATACCCAGGGCAAACAGCGGAGTTCAGTGAAAAAGTCCTGCAGAAGGAACAGGAAAGGGGTAACCAGCCCAGCTGCACCGCTACATTTTCCTGCACACAGACAGCACTGCGCCAGGGGCAAGGAGGAGTAGCAGTAATACCTGACAGCTCTTCTCCGGTCTTCCTCTTCCAGGTGTAAATGCAACCTCCACGCTAACCTGTGCACCTTCAAAGAGGGCAGCCTTCAGTGCGAGTGCGAGCACAACACCACGGGGCAGGACTGCGGCAAGTGCAAGAAGAACTTTCGCTCCAGGTCTTGGCGAGCAGGATCCTACCTGCCTCTCCCCAACGGGTCCCCCAATGCATGTAAGTAACCTGCAGCGAGCCAGCCCTGGCCGCGCTCCCACCTTGGGCTGCGCAACACCCACAGATGGGAGCGGATTCTCATCTCGTCCTTCTCCATCTCAAATCAGTGCAGGATGCTCAGCTTTCGAAAGGGAAGCGGGTATTTACCCGTGTCTTGGTACACAGAGAAATGAGAACAGATCTGGGTGGATGCAGAGGTGATTTGTTGGCTACTGGTAGATGAGTGATGAGTCCAAATGATGGTCAAGAATAGGAAGGATGACCTTGGGCCAAGATATAAGTCCATGGCTTTGTGGCAATGCAAATTACTATGCTTTGAAGATGACATTATTTAGCCACAGTAGAGCACTGGCTTTCAAGTAGTCCATGGGCTCAGCACTGGCACTGCTCAGCTGCAGGAGTGCAGGTTGCTTTCTGGATTGCTTTCTGGATCCCGTTCTGTGTATGTCAGCATTTCAGGCAGGCGCCGTGAGCTGCGGTCCCTCTGCGCAGCTCCAGTCTCGTCCAATTGCCTGCTGGAGCAAGGCACTGCCAGAAGCAAAGGTGTGCAGAGGAGATGATGTATGCATACCCACCATCGTTCAAGCAGGGGAATTGGGGCAGGAAGCATCACAGATGGGCCAGTTTCTCTTAGGTTTCTGTCCAGTCCACATTAGCAGACTTGTTTAAATGTCATGGAGCCACAGTAGCCACTCCAGCCTTTCAAGCAGCAGCTTTGAGCATTACCAAAGAGAATCTTTTCCCTCCCTCCCCCCAAATTTTTTGAAAGATTTATGTGTTTTAAGATGATCAAAGCTGAAATTCAGGCTCTGAAGGCCGTGACGGGAATGTTTTGTGTGTGCCAGGGCTGGTAGACGAGCAGGTTCTTTGAAAGGGAACGAGCTTGTCAGCTCCCACCAAGCGGCTGCATTGCTTCAAAGGAGCCTGGGAGAGTTTCTGGTGTTGACAGGCACAGACATGCTGTTCTCTCTCTATCCCTCCCCTCCGTTCCTTGTGTCTCTTCCTATTTCTCTTTCTCCTCTGCCCTTTCTTCTCCCATTCATCTCTCTTTCCATCTGTGACTCAGTCTTCTTCCTCCCTCCGACCCCGACTTTCTCTCTGTTGCTTCCTCCTTCCCCCATCGACACCCTCTTCCTCTGCAACAGAAGCAGTTCTCTGAAGTCCCCTCCTCTTGGTAGGACAGCTTTGCATGTTCACGCAAAGCTGAGACTTTCCATGATTCATCCGCTTGTTACAGTAGAGAGGAGCATGGCCATTAGTCTCCTGGGTGCCAAAAGCCAGAAGCCGGTCCTTGGATGGCCTTCGAGTGGCAGGTTTGAAGCCGGTGGCTTCGCAGCGCCCTGTTGAGTGAGTGCTGCAGTGGGAAGGGTGTTCAACTCTTCTCGGGCACGGAGAACTGCCCTAGGTGCAACAAGCTGGTTCAGACCATACAGTTTGTACTTAGCAGAGTGAACCTCAGCAGATGGGCTTGTCCTTTGCTGGGCTTTAATGGTAGGTCAAGGAAACGGTTAAGAGAAATACCCATCAGCAAGGACCAAGCTGGTTTTTCTTCCCCAGATGAAAAGCTGGAGATGCCAAGACCCCAGACAGCACTGTCTGGTTGCCCCTGTGGTCTGACTAAAGCAGTTCTTAAGATGTTGCAGCAAACTGATATACCTATGAGCAAGACCCCCGCTAATTAATTGCTGTTCGATCCCATGTCATGTATCTGTTTGATCTTCTGCTGGTATCAGAGCCGATGGCGTCCTGCTTCCAGTGACCAGGCTTCTTCTTGTTTTTTCCAGGTGCAGCTGCAGGCTCAGCCTTTGGCAGTAAGTAAAAACATAAATGAAATGCTGGCATTTAACACCTCAGTGCATGGTCCTTGTGGATGTCACTAGGAAAAAAAATATGGTTATTTTCTGTCCATTACCATTTTGCACGCAATAAGTCTTCCCTAATTGTGCCTCATTTTCTGTCCTGTCAAAGTGTCTTACATTTTCTTCCTTTGACTTCAGTAGCCTCATTTTGCCTCTTCCTCTGGCATGGTTTCCCCCCCGTGAGGTTCGTTAGTATGGCAGCTGGAAAGGAAATAAAAAAAGACTCTTCAAAACCACCCGTGCTTGCTGTGAACCTCCCCCCCCCCCCCCCCCCCCCAAGTATTGCAGACTTCTGCTCTGAGAAGGAGCTGGGTTTGAATTATTTGACATAGCATCCAATCTGGGTCACCTTGGGCTATTGATGAAAAAACGTGTAGAGAGTGTGTGTACATCTGTATGTACATGTGTATGTATATAAACACGTGTCTATGAAGTACCGGCAGCAAAGACAGTAGAGCTCAGCTGGGATTTCTATTGAAAGACTGATGGTATGATAGGACTCCTCATTTAACAAACCTGGAGGTAGTTTGATATCAAAGAGCCTTGAGTTTTGGGTAAGCAGAAGCCTGGGTTTGAATTTTATGGCTCAGAATTACCCTCCAGAAGAAACAAATCAGAGAGGTGAATGAATAATGAATTCTTTGGTTTGCAGGCAAGTGGAAAGAATTGGAGGAGAAATAGTTTCAGAGAAATGCAAATGCAATTAAGAAAAATGCACCTAATTGAAGGGTGGAGGATGGTTTTTCTGGGTAAATGAACCACATTTAGATTTCAAGCAGTTAAGTTTAAATGGTTAAAAATTTCAAACAAAAATTAAAAGTCTCCCTTAAGTAATTTAGGATTTTAAAAGATTAAATGCTTTAACAGTCTAAAATATTCTTTGCTTTTCTGGTCAAAACCATTTTGATAACTCTTTTTTTCCCCCTTAACAGAGCTTGGCATCCTCAGTGCTACCTTTGTTTCACTGGAAAATGTTTTCCATCAAAATTTTCTGCTAGGGAGAAGCTGGGGGGACGCTGGGAGCGATATGCAGGAGGTGGACAGGAGGGATTTGTGTCCAAGGCCAGTTAAGGGGAGATTATTTAGCCTGCATAGGAGACTAGAAGTGACCTAAATTAAGTATTTAAACTAGCTCAGGGCTATTATGAAATTAAGCATGATAATCTGCATGAAGCAGTGGGACAAACAAGGACAGGAGGGCAGCAGGTGGAAGTTAAGTAGGAATTTGTGTTCCGAGTGTTATTTTAGTTCGGGCTGTTGTGACAAGCGCGGCGGGGTGGGCACCGCACCCGGCATCGCTCCTGCGCAGCTCCGCGGGGGCTTGCTGATGTTAAGCCATCAATTAATTTGCCCTGCCGAACGAAGGGTGCTGGCGGAAATTAACACATGCCAAATGGTAGAGGTTGGTTTTGATGGTGCCAAGTAGTTTGCCGCCTGTGGGGTGGCAAAAGGGACTGGTGCTGTTTATGGAGCCGGGGTAGGCAGGGCTCTGCCAGCTGGCAAGTAGATGCCAGGCAGTGGAAGCCCACCTCCCATCAGGGCGGGCTGGGGGGTCCTCCGCACCTCCCGCCTGCTCTTCACCCCATCTCTGCCCAGGTGTGCTTTCCTTTCCCCTTTTCGGCTTAATTGGCAATTAGTTTATGATAGAGCTGTAAGTATTTAAGCCAATATCTGCACCAACAGAGTAAGCTGATACAGCCACAGCCTCCGGCCCCTGCACGCACACACGCGCTCCCTGCATCCAGCGTCATCAGGCTGCCATCGGCTTAATCCTCTCGCTGCCCCAGTTGTAACCGCACTGAGAAATCGGTCACCAGTTCAGCCCCGGCAGCGGCAGCCTCACAGATGTACAGGCTGGCAAGGAAACCCTCTGTTCCCCCCCCCCCCCAGTAAGTGCCTCCCACCTCTTCTCTTTGCTTGCTAGCATATGAGCGACCGCAGCGGGTTACCACCGCAAAAACCACCACCGCAAAAACCGCCACCGCAAAAACGACCACCACAACAACGCCCACCACCACCACCTCAACCACCACCACCACCACCACCACAGCCGCCGCCACCACCACCACCACCACCACCACCACCACCACCACCACCACCACCACCACCCTACCTGCCACCACAACCCAGCCAGGTGGGTGCCATGGTCCCTGCCTCGCTCAAAGGGCCAGGACTCTGCCGCCGGGCTCCTCTTTTTGGCTGCTTCCCATCCCAGCTCCTCCAATAGTGGTGGGGAACGCATGGGGCTGCCACGTTGGTGGCCCTGGTTATCTGCTCTGTAGGATGACAAAGGGACATGGATAAAAATCACCCTGACTCGGTTCACGTCCCTCAGCCTCTGGGCAGTCCTGGTTTGCTGTTCTCTCTATTCAGCCCAAGGGCACTTTGACACGTGTAACACGGGCTAGGAGCAAGCGTTATGGTCCCTGTAAGCAGGGAGCCAGGCACAACAGGTCCACCTCAAAGCCACGAGACAGCCACGCCATGGGTTGACATCCCCCCTCACCGGCTGATCTCACTCTGCTGTCACTCTGTTATGATCAGAGCAGCAAGAAGTGAAGCCAGGACTGTATGCGGGGGAAACAATGTTTTTCCCTTTTTTCTCTCAATTTTTTTTCTTTTTTTTAAAAGAAAACATTTTCAAATCCATCCTTCCTAGAGCCACGTGGCAACATTGTCCTGCACAGGGCTGGCAGGGCTGCAAGAGATGCTCTCTTACAGCTCCATCACAAGGCAGGGCAGGAAAGCAATGAAAGCTTTACTGTCCCACCATAAAATTAAACCACGTACCCAGTCTTGCCTCGCTGGAAGAAGGGAATTGTACCCCCTCCTGCTCTATCCCCGACCTCCACATGCGATACCAGAGCAGGCAGAAGAGTTGCCCTGCCTGTACATGCAGGGTGCTGATCCTAGAGTGTGACAGGAAAGGCTGGGTGCTTCTCTGCCCCCCCAGCCGCTCGCTCGGATGGGGAACCGTCCCCATGGAGGGCTGCTGCCTTGGCACGCAAGCGGCCACCTCCTGCCACTCGCCAGCAGACTCGGAACAGCCCGCAGGCTTTGCTAAGTCATGCCAGGGATGGGATGTCGCGTCAAAGGAGAAGCTGGCTCTGTTCTTGCTGGCTTTTCCGATCCTGCATCGAGTCCCTGTGGCCAGACTCAAGGAGGTAATGCAGGCTGGCTGCATCTTCAAGGGCAGTTTTCCTAGGGCAGAGCCACACTCTAACATTGCCCAGGTGGCCGCCGTACAAGCAGTGAGGGAGTGTGCAGGGCTGGAGCTCACACACGTGCCAGAAACACTCTTTCCTAATTTCTAAAATCACCCCGTGGAGGAAAACTTTTGTCCTTTTTCCTGGGGGTTCCTCCCTCCCTCCCACCGCGAACAAGGAGACAGCATTTTCACTATTCTGTTGGAAATGAGCAGATAAAACTTAACAGCAGGACATTTTTTTTAAGCTTCTCATGGGGGAATTAGACACGCATTCCTCCCCTTGCAATGCTTTCTGGGCCTGATATTTCCCAGGAGGACGATTTACACCCACAGTATGTTAGTAACAGTCTGTCTGGGGGAGCTGCCAGAAGCCAGTCAAAGGGATGAGGAAACTTGATTGCATGTTTATGCAAATATAGATATATTCATGGAAGTACCCTGCTTGAGTAGTTAATCAGGAAGCCGAGGGTTTAGCTCCAACTTCCCTGGAGCTGGAGTGACCCTGGGCAAAAAAGTACAAGACTCTTCTCTGTTAAGAAGTGCTCCTCACCCAGGTCCGTGTTGTACACGTGCAGGAGGACATTCATCCACCACCCCTGCCCAGAGCTCACACCATCACCATGGTCCCAGCAGTGACAGGGGATCACGTCTACATCTGCACCACACTCTTGGGGTCATTTGATTTTTATCCATGCTCACCCATAGCAATGTTTTAGGTCTATTTTTTCTGCAAGTGCTGTGCACGTGTAGGTGGTGTGTTTAGTGTCTAGCTCGTGTGTGATTTGCAGTGCTCTGCCTCGCTTGTGTTGTACATCGGGAGCAGGCAGGACGGCATCTCTGTGGGGTTGGGGCGGTGGGGGGGTAGTCTCTCCTGTCAAACTGCTCTGAAGGACCTGGGAGATGTCACACACCTCAGGGTTTATTCCTTCTCCAAACCAAAACTGATGGCAAGGGACAAAAAAAAAAAAAAAAAAAAATTGCAGTCCAGCCACCACATCTCTGGCTTGATAGGGTCAGGCCTCAGCTCAGAGCTCATCACCCCCATGCAGACCCCCATCCATGTTTCTGCCCACCCCAGAATGGTGTGCCAGGGGATGGAGACAGTCCCTGGAGGGGCTCTTCCAAATAAGAAGAGGGCTCTCTTACCTGGGCAGCATGCTGTGTTTGATACCAAAGGTCCATTGTGTGCCTTTGACCAGCAATAGGGAATCAAGGCACAGCCTAATTCTGATCTGCTTTTGACCAGAGACATTCCCCTCACTCCAGTCCGGCAAAATGTAAAGTACTTCTTTAAATACCATGACATCCCCAAGGGGCTGTGAATCTAACTTACCTGGGCCTCAAGGGAAACTCCTTGTTAAAGAGATGACCCTTGGAGCTCCTGGTAAGATGCCCATTTGCAGGAGACGCAATAACCCCAAGCTGGGTCAGAGTCCCAAGGCGAGATACTCTGCAGTTACCTCCCTTCTGAATTTTAGAAGCATTAAATAAATCCCTCGTTGCTTTAAAGCCAGCTCAGACAGACAGACATTTAAAAAAAAAAAAAGTCCTGTAAGAGCCCTGCCCCATCCCTGTGCTCTTTCACCCTCTAATTTACACACTGTCTTCTGCCCTCTGAATTTCTGCTTCCCACCATAAGCAAGCATCATCAGACCAGCCTCTGAGTTCACTGCCTCTGTGCCTGTGAGAGAAACGCAGAAAGAAACAGGTATTTAAAGCCAAACCGATATGTTTTTCCCTTCTCCTTCATGCCTCCGCGCACTAGTGGGTAGCAGAAAGCAATGTAGCACGTAGGCTAGAGGAATAGATTAGATTTGGGTTGTCTCTGGGTTACATGGATCTGCTAGACATCTGCTTCCTTTGGCTGCTTGTGGTGTTTTCCATGGTCAAGGTGGAGCTGTGGTCATGTTCGTAGGATGCTTTTGTGCCCGGTCGCCTGTCGTGCGGTGAGAGGGGGGAGAAGAATGAGTTTATGGGCACGGTCTGTGGTCTGAAGGCAGTCGAGGCTGCCAAAATGGGTAGAAGGGAGGGAAATCACAGAGTTACCCTAAGGAGGATGAATTAAGTGCTATTCTCATTTGCCTTCTGCAGTTCTGTTATTTCAAAACCTTCCTTGAAGCCTGTCAAATTCTTCCTTGCCATTTGTTACATTTTTCCCACGATCAAAATAAGCAAAAAAAGCTTTTTTTTTTTTTCTTCCGCTTCCATTTTTCCCCTCTGGTTTGTAGCAGTTTCAGCAGTGCCAGGTCACCTCTGGGAAAAACAAAACCAGCCTGCTTGATGGTTAAGAGCTCCAACAGAAAGAGAGCACCAAAAGCCTGGCTTTGTGTAGGTCCTGCAGAAAGGGAGCCCGTGTTTATGTTTTGAGACGGACTATTTCAGGGTCCTTCCCCACTACTCCAGCACCACTTGACCCAATGGTTTTTGCTGTGAAGCATGACTTCTTGGTTCAATTTATTCTACTTCCCCAGAAATCCACCAAGACCAGCAATTTTCATCAGGGCTGATACAAGCCCCTGAGATAAGAGCTGCCCAGTGTTTCCCATTTGTATGAACTGGGTCTGGGGGTGAAACGTGTCTCTCCCCCTCCTGATATGTAAAACTGTCCATTAATGTCCCAGAGCTACAAGGGAAACATTCTCAGGATAATGAGCATTAATAATTTTCCTGACTCTGTAAATGCGATTGAGTGGAGGTGTATGTGAATGACTAAAACGCAAAATGCCTCCAGGGCTTTTTTTTATTGTGACTCTAATTAAACCCTTGCCAATTTGCACACTGCTTTTTTCATATTCTCTTTAACACCATATTAATACCAATTGGTTTCCACTTTCTGGCTGAAAAGGACAATGTCTATCACCTTCTCTTAGAGCTTGTCATTAAAAAGAAAGAATCTTTTTTTTTTTTTCTTTTTTATTCTGCATTGTTTATCATCCCCTTGACGAGGCTGGGAAATCACATCTCTCTCCTACTCGGGTTTGTCCTTTGAAACTTGGCAAGGATCAAGAGATTTTTTTTTTTCCTCCTCCTCCTTATGTTACCCAACTGGAGCTTGAAATTAATAATATAGCTTTTAAAATTTTATTCCTTGGTTTGTTTTCTAGCAAACTTGAAGATTGTTACCAATATTGAGGAGACGGGGAGGGGTATGGAGTCAGTGCGGGTGAGGGTTTGGAGGGAAACCAAACCATTGATCTATAAATTTCTTGCTACCTTAATTTGTCTGCAGTGGCTTGCAAATTCTTTAATTGGTATTTCTGAGGGATGAGCAGAGCCTGAAGGAGGACCTAGAAGTTTGGATTAGAAATCAGGACTTCATGCCTCCATCCTAAGACACCTGTGCTAATTCTCAGTTCCATTATTTCCAAGCAGGGAGGGGTGCAGATCAGTCACCGAGGTCCTTATGCAAACACACGAGCAAAACACCATGCGTGCAGCTGGGCTGAGAACGGGCAGCTCAGCACACCGCTGCCATCCCACCCTTTGCATTGCAAAGGCTGCCCAGTCCCTCCAGCGCCCGAGGACGCGCCAGCTGCCCAACGCCCACAGCGGCGCTTGCATCGAGCAGGCGTGAAAACCTTGCCCAGAACAGGGTTGGGTCCGTTTTGTCCTCCAAAGCTCTTGGCCCTCCATCAGAGCGCTGCAGAACTCCTTGCTGGATGCCAGCTCCCCCCTTGCACCAGCACACCCAGTAACACAATTTTCCCTTTTGATCGCCACAAGACTACACCGGTTTGTCAGCGGCTGCCCCGCTGCAAGTGGGCTCTCCCCTGGCCAAGGCTGGCCCAGGAGCAGAAGGTAGGAGACGCGTGGCTGAGCTGGGTCCTGCCAGCGAGCACCGGCTCCCGAAACTCAGCAAACGCTTTAGTTTCTAGTTCTGCATCTCCGTTTTCCATGCATCTCTCTCCTCCTCCCGCCTGGGAAAAAGCTCAGGGTTTGTCTGTGCCCTGCACGCAGCTGGGAATCTGGTGAGGCTGGATTGAGCCTCGGGGTTTAGTCATATACATGAAAGATGAGGATGGTAAGTGGTAGAAGAGATTGTTCACAGCTTGCTGCTGGGGTGAACAGAGAGGATCATGGAAATCCTGTCATCTCCCGAGACCGGAGTCTGTTTGTAGAGCAGAATAATTTTGTAAACAGATAGGCCTGTGTCGTTTGTAGCATAGATGCCTTCCTCCGTATTTCCTTGCTTCAGGTCTCCTGCTTGACTGCCTAGGGTGAGCTGCTCCTGGTGGGAACCTTGGGAGGCTTCACACTGGCTGCTGAGGCTGAAGTTTCTCCTCCTCAGGGTTCCCACCAGCACGCACGCTTCGGCAGTCACCCATCAGTGCTTAAGTCCTGTTTCCCAGCTGAGATGCCTCTAGCTTGCTCCAGCCGTAGACAACAGCATCCCTTCCAGTGCAGAACGTAACGACTGCTGAAGCTGGCCCCAGGACACAACCCAGTGCTTGGAAATATTTAACTGGGGGACAGAAAGTGCTGGAATTGAGGCTTTCTGGAATTGTGCTCTTGGGCCTGTCTCTGGCCTCACAGAGAGGCAGAATTGTGTTCAATACAGTAACAAGAGATAGTCCTACACCATGGGCGTCAATGCCAGGTGATGCCGACACTGTGCCAAACAAGGGGGGCTTCTGAGTCTTGACAGTGGTCTGCAGATTCAGGTTGTCTCCATGCTTGGGCAATGTAATGACCACATGCCAACACTCCCCCATCCAGCAGCTCCCACACCCTCCCCTTAGGAGTATTTTTTCTGTCTCTCTTCACTTTTAAAGACTCTTAAAGTCTTTTAAAGTCTCTAATTTCTAGGAGACTTTGTCTCTCATTCCTGGTTCAACATATCCTCAGCCAGATACGGCTCCATCACCCCACCCTAGATACCTGCCTAGAGCTTCCAGTGTCCCTTTGCCACCTTTTTAAGCAAAAAGGAGGGGGATCTGTATTAAATCTGATGTTCTCTCTAACTGATGCCACTGTAAGCTGTTCAGCGCTCACCAAACACAGCAGCAGTTGAACCCAAGGCGAAGCCACCAGACCCTCCTGAGAACATTCGAGGTAAGGCCATGCCTGTCCCCAAGGATGGGGCAGGACAGGTTTCTCCCCCAGTACCCGTAAACCAGGACAACCTATCTGTCCTCGGCATGACCCACCATCAGTTCTGCTTCACCCAGCCCCATGGAGAGCTTTTTGGAGACATGTTTGGGGCTGGGATGGCTGCAGGGGACCCCCTGGGCACCTCAGCTGCTTTGGGAAGGGGTTTCTTGCCACAGGGCAACATTAATTGGTCAAGATTAATTGGGCTGATCAGCTGTGCTGGGCCAACAGGGCCAAGCCTCGTTAGCAGATCACCCTGCTCCCAACACCCCTTGGAGTCTCCTCACATCCATGGCCCCCTCCTCATGAGGGATAGGCACAACCGTTGGGGCTTCTACGCAGGGACATGGCCCCCAGGGCCACCTGCAGCACCCAGTGCAGAGGTGTGGGGCTTTGGAGCACCCTGGGGACCACTGAGCTGCTCTGGGCTGCCCCGCTTCCTTCATGGCGGGGACAACAGACCCCAGTCCCCCCAGAGTGTGCCAGGCTGCTGCTGAGCACCCATGAGGAGAGGCCACCATGTTTTCTGCTCAGCCATCACGCCAGGAGATGGAGGAGGCCGTGGTGGCAGAGCACGGCTTGGGCATCATGGTGGCCTGTCACAGCCGTGGAGGCTGGAGATGCCGTGTTGGTGGAGGAGGGTCTGGACACCATACCAGCCCACCATGGGACCAGGGGAACCCATGGAGACCTGAGGAGACCCCAACACCACAGCAGACTCACAGATGGTGTCAGAGGCAGGAGCGGGCCCGCTCTGACCATGGCTGAGCCCTGGGGGTGGAGAGCACGGCCACCCCCTGCCACGGTTGTCACTGTGGGGATGTCACCAACACTGGTGGATGTAGCCAGCAATGCCCACCCAGCACCACAGCGCTGTGCAAGGGCTGGCATGCCACAAACACCGGTGGGACCCGTTCCTAAACACCCTGTAGGATCTCAGCGCTGCTCAACCTTGCCCCTTACCAAAGCACAAAGTCCCTCAAGCACCAAACCCTATCATCTTGATTTGGAAGTGACAGCCTTTACCCCCAGTACCCCGGGTCATTCTGTGTGGGACGGCGGTCTGGCTGACAGCACAGCCCTGGGGAAGCACCATCCCGGCCGGAACAGCCCCTTACCCTGAGGAATTACCCCAGCCCAACTGGGCTGGGCTGGCCCTGGAAGCCCTCTCCCCACCACAGCCCTCAGATATGTTTTATCATCTTGCATAGCGGCTCCGAAGAGCAAAGCAGGGCGCACAGCACACTCTGCAGGCAAGAGGCATGGGAAGAAGCCAGGTATGTGCTGGGGGGGGGGCGATGAGCCAGGCTGGAGCAGCACATGCTCTGCTGGACCCCATAGCAAGCCCTGCTAGATACCACCTCCGTAGCGTTTGTCCTCCTAGCTATACTCCTAGTAGCTTTTTGGGTGCCAGTTGGCGTGACCTCCATCAAACTGAGGCCATGGCCAGTAGATTATTTTTTATTTTAAGCCGTTTAGACTTGTAGAGCCTTATCCCGAATAACCCAGTTCGTGCCACCGAACGTGCGTAACGGGGAGATGTGCGAGTAGCTCCTCTGCCTCGGCCCCCGGCTCTGTGCATTGCAATAGCACAGTGCATTGAGTTTTTCATGTATCAAAATTTGAGGAGGGGAGAAGAGGAGAAATTTAGCAGCTACCAGCTGTCTGGTGCAGAAATAGATGCGGGCACTGCCAGAGCAGTGTTCTTGGCTCGGCTCGGCATTGTTCTCGTAGCAGAGCTGCTCGCGGCAGGGTAGGACGCGGAGTGGTGCTAAGCGGCAAGAAAAAGCATGTCTCTGATTTTTCTTAAGCATCCTCAAAGAGCTCAAAACTCATCCGGCTCAAACCAGACTCTGGCCCAGTGGCTCCTATTGAAACATATAAAGGTAAGAGGAGGGAGCGTGGTGCTCCAGGGCTCCTAGCCTTTGCCCAGGTGATACGGTCCAGCAGCCTCCAACATGGAGAAGATGGGGAGGGTTTGCCTATCCGAGTCGTGGTTAGGAGGGTTTGCCTATCCGAGTCGTGGTTAGCTGTGTGTAGGAGTGCATCCCTAGGGTAAAACAATGCTTGGGAATTGCAGCAGCCAGAAGTATTTGAGCTGAAATTCTTCGGGTCTTTGTCAAACAGGTAGAAGCTTTTTCACAGAGGGTCAAGATTACAACGCACTCTCAGCTCCTCCTCAGGCAGCTGTGAACCACGGGGAAACCTCTGCCCAGCTCCATCTTCCCTGGTCATCATTTCATTGAGACAAGTCTCGTCCTCCAGTCACATGTGCATGCCTACCCACACCCTTCCCTCCCATCTCTCTGCCATCCTTGAATGTTTCATGCTAGAGCTTGGAACAAAACCCCAGCTCCAAGCCTCTCTTCTCCTCTCTGAAGGCTGGGAAAGCTCAGACCTGGCTGACGCTGTTTCTGCTCACGTTATCTGCTGCCCGTGCTGGCTGGGACACCTCCTGACCAGGACAGCTGGGCCACAAAGCAACTAGGGTACCTCCTCTCACCCTGAATTATACTTCTAAACTTCCAGAAAGATCCAGCATCCTGAATCTAACATTGCAAGGCAGTCACCATCCCATCATGGTAATAAAAAGCAAACACAAGAAAGCAAGTAATCAGATTCCTCTGGCCACAGATTAAACCTAGCTGGTTGTTTTCTAACACGTGCCCACAGCTGAGAGAGGTCAGCCCTGGGGACAGGACCAGTGCTCGGCCAAGTGGTGGTGGCATCTCCCACCCCAGCAGCAGCCTCTGTGGGCATCCCAGTGATGTGCCAGGCAGCCCTGGTTCAAACCCTCACACGCTTTTCCACCATCTTTTGAAGGACCCCACGCAAGCCACGCTTCCTTGCATAGACTAATTTTAACCATTTAACCTGAGAGTCACCATACTTCACAACCAGCGTTGATTTAGGAGGTACAACAGCAAGGGGCACGCTGAGAAGGGACACAGAGAGGAAAAAGCCAGAGGCAGCGAGGTTTTAGCTGGACATGCAGCAGCTTCAGCTCCACTTCAGCCTTGTCCAGGGCTTTCCCATCGCTGGAGGCAGCGAGTGCTGGGCCAGTCCCCTCCTTGCCGCAGCGAGGCAGAGCGCAGCCTTCATCAGAGCCTTTGCTGGGGCTCTGCGCCCCAGCACAGCTCATCCCTTGCAGGTCCTGCAGCCCCACCAGCGCCAAACCCAGGCACCAAGCTGGGCTCTGCTCATTAACAAGGCAGCTCTTTAATTAACACCTGACTCCTCTCCACTGCCTGCTCCCATAATTATGCGTTTCCTTAAAGAGATCGTGTCCTGGGACAGCTGGGGACTGGCTCCTGCCTGTCCTCGCCCCAAGGGGACAGACCCCCCTGACCCCGCTCTGCTCTCTGAGCAATGGCTTCCAGCCCGATCCCCCCACGGCAGTGAAGAACAGCCACCACCGTGCGCACTCATCCTGCCCAGCCCTGCGTAAGCAGCGGCCGTTGCATTTCACTGGAGCAGGAGCCTCCTCCAAAGCCTCGTGGCTCCTCGCCTTTGCCCGGCACGAGGGTGGATGCTCCTGGCCCAGCTCCTCAGCTCTCTCTTCTTCTCCGCAGACTGCGAGTGCTACGGCCACTCCAACCGCTGCAGCTACATCGACTTCCTAAACGTCGTGACCTGCGTGAGCTGCAAGCACAACACGAGGGGCCAGCACTGCCAGCACTGCCGCCTGGGCTTCTACCGCAACAGCTCGGCGGAGCTGGATGACGAGAATGTATGCATAGGTGAGCGCTCCGATGGCCATGGGCAGCGGCACCGGGATGTGGGACGGCTCGTGCGGGACCTCGATCTATGGGGTGGGCTTCAGTTCAGCCCCGCTCTGGAGGGTGGTGTGTCCACCTGCGTGCTCCCCAAGGACAGCAGCCGTTACGGTCTCTGCAGCCTGCCAAGGCATCTCTTCCCTGAAAACAAAACCCAAATAATAGCTTTCCAACCTGGTTCAGATGCATTGCTTTACCAGGAGGTGCTCAGCTCCAAAGAGGGGATGATTTTTGCATCCACGGCTCTTTGTACTGTTGGGGCCTCTCATGCAACCATGCCCTCCCAGCCCCTTGGTCTCTAAGGTCCCTCCCATAGCATACAGCCAGGCTTTTCCGAAGTCCCCAACACCTCCCTGGAGGCATTAGCAGGCACAAAGCCCCCAGGCAGGACAGGCACTAACAGCCCTGTCTTTGGCCAGAATGTAACTGCAACCAGATCGGCTCCATGCACGACCGCTGCAATGAGACCGGCTACTGTGAATGCAAAGAGGGAGCCACGGGGCCCAAGTGTGACGACTGCCTGCCCAACTACTACTGGAGACAGGGCTGCTTCCGTAAGTACCTGAGCCAGGGTGGCAGAGGGAGGCGTGAGATGGGTCCAAAGAAGAGGGGGATCTTCAGCACTGCTTGCTCGGGTGCCCCGTGATGCTCAGGGTGTAGGGGGAGCAGACTCCAGCCATTCCTCCCAAATCCAGAATGACTTGATAGCTTTGCCCCTGGAGTCTGCAGCCCCCACTATGTTCCTCTGGCCTTGGGACTGCTCGAGCACTACGAGGGTTGGAGAATTTAACCCCGAGGAGCTAGAGAAGAAAGCCAAAAGCTCCTCGCTTCTGCTGCAGTCAAGGGGTGTAACATACCCCGTATTAACACCCACGTCCGTCCTTCCTCCCCACCTCGTAGCCAACGTCTGCGACGATGAGCTCCTGCTCTGCCAGAACGGCGGCACCTGCTACCAGAACCAGCGCTGCGTCTGCCCCGTGGGCTTCAAGGGGGTCCTGTGCCAGCAATCCAGGTGCGAAGCCGACAAAAAGGACTGCGACGGTGCCGCCAGCGTGCACGGCAGCCTCGGCGCCGTCCTCCTCGGGGCGCTTGCCCTCCAGCTGCGCGGCTGGGTGGACCTCTGAAGCCGCAGAGGAGGGAGCCCAGCCCAGGCACGTCACCCGAGGGATCTGGGGAGACTAAGGTAACGGGTGGCTCTCCCCACCGTCTCCTCCGCCTTCCTTCACGCTAGGACTTGCACAACGTCTTTCGGTCCACTTTCCAAGCAGAGAGGTACGCAGAAAATCAGGGGCTCACTCCTGGTCACGAATCCATCCCGGCAGTAGCCGGGGTGGCCACAGCGCAGAGCCGGCTGCCGAGCAGCGGCGCAGGGACTGCACCAGCCTGTGCCGGGGCTGTGGTCCCGCAGCCCAGCGGGGACACGGGGCCCATCCTTCCCTCCACGCAGCGACTCTCCTTCCCTGCTCCGCACAGGGCAACCTGGGGCCGGGGCCACCGGGGCCCTGGTGAAACAGTGCCGCGATCCAAGGGAGGTTTTTTTTATTATTACTTTATTTACTTTGGTATAGGCTGGGGTGTTCTTTTTATTTTTTCCTCTTCTTAGTGTCCTGTTTCGAAAGAGACTGTCATGACAACTCCAGAGCCCCATAACACAACAGGCAGGGGAAGGGGAGGGAGGGAAGGGGGGACTCTGGTCCATCCTTGCTGCATAGTCCCACGTCCCACCATCGGCCTGACCTGGCCACACACATACTGTTGCCTACAACTCTAGTTGCTGCATTGATTTTTGTATTTTCATTGCTGGGTTTTGTTTTCTTGCACTTACGGAGGACGCAAGGGCCATTAGGCATATGGTATGTGAGGAGTGCAGTGTCTTATCCACACATGTCCGTATAGTGTACGGTTCAAATACTTTTTTTGGTAGAGACTTATTTTTGTTTGGATTAAATGTTATCAAAGAACCACAACTTAAAGGGACATTTTGCCATGAGCATTTTATTCTGGTGTATCCTCCTCCAGTAAAGCAACTATTAATGGCTGCTTGATCACCACGTTTTCCTTTTTGTGTGCACAGTTAATTACAGGTAAAGACTTATTTTTTGATTCATAATGTCCTCTTGTGTTTTCTGAGTCACTACCAAGCTGCACCACATGGTGAGGGAGAGGGGCGGGAGAGAGAGGTTGCCTCATCGCTGAGAGCTGTTAATTATTTCTCCTAATTACTCTGCTGAACCTAGGTTAGACTACTAACTGTAGACAATGAACAAAGCCTGAGTGATATATTAAGCTCTGGTCTCATGTGGAAAGGCCATTTCCAAACGAGTCTGCAGCAGCAGAAGGCTGGGTAGTCCAAGGATGCTGCTCCAGGGGCACCTCAGCTGTCCAGCCACATTGCAGCCCCCCCCCCCCGAGCTGGTGCTATGATGCACCTTTGCAGAAAAAAGCTGTTTATTTTGAGTATTTTTCAGCAGCCACAGCCTGCAACTTCAGTATAGAGCTCATAGGGACTAGACCAATTCATTTAAGGCTCATAAGCATGCCCCTATCTGAGGAAGCATTTGCAGTCAAGCACACAAACGAAGGCAGGCAAAACCAGACACAAGAGAATGACAGGAATGTCATGAACACAAGAGCTTTAATTTTGTCATGTCCAAAGATTTACCAAGCCAGGAGCTGATCGAGTGGAGGATTCGAAGACGGGAGACACCCCCCACCTCCACCTCGTTCAGTTCTGGGCTTGTTTTCTTGAGAAGGTGAGCAGCCCTTGGTCACCAGCCCAGCTCTACACAGCTCCCTGAGCCAGCCCAGGAGCCCCACGCAATCCAGGCTTGAGCCTCCACTGGCATTTCCAGGTCTGGTGTCCTTGCCAGAGTTCTACCCCAAGAGCTTCTCTACCAACATCTGTTCTGTTTCAGCACTGTGTCTCCATGGTCCTGTCCCTACACCCCATCCTGCTCAGGGGGGCCTCTGCTGAGAGCAGCCCACATTTCAAAAGTGCAAGAGCCTGCGTCCTCCAGCCTAACATTGCAGATATAGCGTACGCAGCCAGTGCCCCCAAAATGCAGCTACCCCCACGGAGAGGGGGACAGTGAGCTTGTACGTTGAAAAAGCAGAAGAAAACAGCAGCGAAGGTGCAGGATGGATATTGTCGCTTCGAAGAGCAACACAAATCTGGTGCACGTTTTGAGCAGCATTTAACATCACAGGGGCAGGTCACAGGGCTTAGTTAATCCACCAGAAAATAAGTGAAGGTTAAACTCACCCTGCTGAGATTTGATCTTTGAGGGAGTGGGCTGGCACAAGCATTGCCTCCCTTTCTTTAATGCAGCCAGTTGCTGTCTGTTGGTATTGATGCTTGCTCTTTCTTTGTACTTTCCAACTGCAATAGATTTAAAATCCTCATACGTTACTGTTCTTATAAGTAATAGCATAGAAAAGACTGTAACAAGATCAAGATCTCTAATGGCACTTCTGGAAGGTGAAGCAACATTCTCCTTTCCCTCCGCTAGTGTTTTTCTCTAGAATATTAGATTAAGCAACAGAAAATTTACTACTTCATAAAGCCGTATCCCAGGCAAACTCTGCACCCAGCAGATTCCCTGTAAACACACGCTGCTATTGCGATGCAAGCGGGAACGTGCCAAGCAGCAGCACCAAATTCCCATAGAAAATGATCTCAGAAGAGCACAACAAACTCAGAACAGCCCAGGAATGAAGAGTGCTGAAGGTGGTAGACCATTGCACTAGACCTTTTTAGATTTGGGGGATTTTCTCTTGGTTGATTGGGTGTTGGTTGGTTGGATTTAGGGTTTTGTTTGTCTGTTTTTAAGCTAAAACATCACTGGCTTCCTAACTCAGCTCCAGAGATGGTACCAGCTCCCTGTGAACCCAGAATACCAGTAATGTTCAGTCCTGGACCTTCTTTAACCAAAGCCCAATGAATAGTTCTGTAACTTCAACCAGAAGTGGAAAATTGTGGTGCCAATCCTCCTGCAGCTATGCCAAAGGACACCTAAAAAACGTAGGGGAACAAAACACAAGCCCTCCACGCTACATAGACCATTCTTAGGCTCTTCCTAGTTGTAAGAAGCAAAGCCCTCTGTGAAATAGTAACTGCAAAGGCCAAACGTGACATCCTTCATCTCGCAGAAGAAAGGCAAACGGCCTTTAGGCTGTGAGCAAGAGCAGGGAATTCCCAAAAGAGGGAGTTGCAGACTTCCCTCCTGGGGCTCTGCCTGCAGACAGGGCAGTACGGCTCATCTTCAGGCTCAGACACAAAGCTAGCCCTGCGTATTGGAGATCAGGATGCCATTTTACCTGTCCAACAGTGCTGGAGAACCTGCCATCACGTAACACAAACCACTGCAAGACAGAAAAAAAAACCTCTCACACAAAACTTAAACTTGGTATTTAAGAAAATAATTTAAAACTTCTGAAAGATTTGGCACTGAAGATCCATTAACTGCAGACATGTCTGTTAGCACATAGGTTTCTACACAAAGAGAATAGAGCATTATTGAATTAATACAGAGAGAAACCATCACAGCAAGTACCCGCAGATCCAAAAGTTCATCTTCTTTAAAATAGAAATATTTGTACATCAGCTAACGCTTCCAAATGGGAGAATTTGTCCAATGAGCTCGATGCTTTACTTGTGGAAAGGTTAACCAAAAGGTACTTCTCTTTCCGAGAAAAGCCACTTGCGCTCTTTCAAGAGGTTTTCATGGGTATCCTGTCGCCAGCATTTGATTCATTTGAAAAAGTTTTTAAATTACACTTCTGTCTGCAAAAAAGTGACCTCTTCAAACAGTACAAGTAGAACTTTTGATTTTTCTTATTTACCTCAAATTCTACTCTGATTTTAACCATTTAGAGTACTGACAAATCTAAATAACCAAAAGCCCCAAAGCAACAAAAATCTGCCTAAGCTGGCAGACCACTGCAGCCAGGCTGAGTCCACAGCCCCAGCTGCAGAGGAGTCAACAGCAGTCTGGCTTTATACATATTTGCTCACTTGCCAGATAAAATGTTAAGCCTGCAGTCCCGGGGAGCTGGAGACAGAAGAAGGGGGGCGGGGAGAATTCTGTTGGCACTTACCAGGTATGTTATTTGTTTTTTTAAAGATGAGGAAGCAGACATCTCAAGAGTGATTTGTAAGGAGCCTTACGGAGGCTGGAGTAGTGAAAGAACCAACACTTCAGTGGTAATAAAAATAACAGTCTCACCAACCAATTCTGTTCTGTAACTAGCTTTCATGAAAAGTCCCAAATGTAAATGAAACAAAGTATAAAGGAGGAGCTGAGCATTCTGGCTCAGAAATAAGAGCAGAGCTGGGTTTTGAAGAGCTTTGTATCACCATCTTCTCAGCCCTTCCAGCAGGGAGTTGGAGAGTTTGACCACCATCACACAGAAACTGGCTAAAAATCACACACTGATTTGAGATGCAGAGAAGAGCTTCAGAGCATCCTAAAGGCTCCTTTGTCATTTTGATTCTCTAGGTGTCATAAGAAGTTTCACTGCAGGAAGAAACGTGTGAGGAAAGCCTAAAACCACCCATTTTTACTAAAGAACTACCTTCTCTCCTGGCCAGCAACAACACTGGGCTCCAAAAGCTCCATCCTGACCCCGTTCTATGCTATTTCAGCAATTGAAACAAAGAGAGGGGAAATTGATGGGATTTCGTTGTAGCAAAGGGAGTTCTTGCTTGATGCAACAGTGAAATCAGTGACAAAATTGGACAGCCGCACCAGTGTAGCCTGTCAGGCTATAAAACAAGGTTTTCTACGTTTTCACAATACCAAATGTAATGTGTACTCAAACCACCTTCATTTTCATTTCTATCACTATTTGCCTGGGATTTGGTGGCAAATTAGTTGAGGCCTTAGCAGACAGGTACATATGGCTAGAAGGTCTCATGTGTCAGCGATACTCAATGTATAAGGCTGCTTCACTTACATTTATTTGCAGTAAAGAATAAGGCATTGGGCTCCTTTCCAAACACCTTAAAAAGACAAGAAAGGAAACCTTATATACGACTTGGGAATGAACCTGTTGTGGCAAGAGACTGTATTATATCATTAACATTATAAATTCCATTTACAATACAGCAGTCATTTCATCCATCATTTATTCATGCAGACTAGAGAGAACGTCTTGCATTTTTAGGACTGTGGTTCTGCTTATCCTTGGTATTGCTACAGTCACTGGTTAGCTACTCCAGTCTCTCCCTTCTACGCGCAAAAGTAAACCCCAGCACCTCACCACGTTTCAGTAACTGCAAAAAAAAAAAAGCGTCAACTCTGAAATTACTGGGGTTCCATGTTATTTTTCAGATGTCACCTGGGACTGGGAATGTTGTTTACCCTCAATCAGTACGTTTGGTCGCTACAAGTTCTTTCTTGCTCTGGAAGTACGCGCTGCTCAGTGCTTCCCTAACATCAGTATAGCAGGCGTGGGGGCTACTTCCATTCTATGCACACCTCAGTCTCCCAGCTCCCGTGCCTCCATCCATTAGACCCAGTTGCCAACTAGTTATGGCACTCAGCTTATCTAGGAGACAGTTCCGTAAAAACTCATTGCCCCACCTGTACTACCAGCTCTTCAAGTGTGAATATAAACAAGGGACTGGGAAGAGAGGCTGATGTTTTCACTACATACCCCCAGCAGCATGGCACAGCATTCCTCAGGCCCATCCACTACCACCACCACGCCAAGGAGCGAATGCCCTCCCTGCTACGCTTCCCAGAGTGGGTTAACGCTCCTGCAAACGGCTGGTTTTTCTCTAGCAGGGCCGCAGACATCCATAGGTACAACTGATAAAGTCACCATTAGTAAGCCAGCACCCCATAGCATAGCGCACGTACAATGAAACACAGGCAAGAAAAATGTATTAGACAAGTACCTGTTTGGGTATCACCATTGTACGTATGGCTCTAGTTTGTTCTCACATCACCATCATTTGGAGTAATGACATGGAAAACAATTACAGTAAACCTTAAAGGAAAAAGGGATAACCAGAATTATACTCCACCTTCACTGGAAAGCCTATTTTGTGTACAAACAGCTAAAAAAAAATCCCAAACTTTGAACAAAACATAGTCCAACACTTACAAGAGACTTTCCCTTCTTACCGATATCAAAGACTAATAGTACCACAAAGGGAACAGGTTTTGCACCGAGAATTAAGCTGTCAAGCCTGGAAGAATCATGGAAGCCTCTGCATAAAATCCTGAATACTGCTTCTTCTGAAGTTTTTTGGCACAAACCCCAATTAAACTGTTTTACGTTAAGTTGTGTTGAATATGTTCTTTACTGGTTTTTCCGACTTAACACTCAGCAGAAGGGAACAATCGCTGAACAACCTCCTCCAACTGTCACTGGTTCTGAGATGGTATTAAATGAATAAAGCAAGTTTACACTTGGCTTACCAACACTGACTGTCCACCACTACTCAGTACTTTATAACACACAATGGAAACAGCAGAAAAGTTACCAAAGTTGTACCCTGTTTGTTCCCCAATGTAGATTTTATTTGAATTGGTGAGAAGTGTGCTTTGGATTGGAGTTTGCTTGGTTTTCCATGTTATGGGTATAAAAGAGAAGGGAAAAAAGTTAATTAAAACTACAAACCTACTCTGAGTGATATGTGAAGAGGGAAAAGTGTTCTAAGTGCAACAACCCAAACACTTTTTTTATTAAAGAATACACCACTAATGATACAGACTGATACAGCAGCAATAAGCTACCACTGAAAGATTGACAATTTAAGTCAGATAAATCTAGTATTAAATAAGCAAAAAAGTCTAAGCCACTGACCACACCTCAAAGATGATTTATGGAAAAATGTAGGCATTAGACAGTACGTGACCTATGTGGTATGTACAAAATACAACAAAAATGAAATGTGAAAACAAAATTCCTTCAGCATGTGGTAAGTATAGCTCTCAGAAGAACACGTTCCAAAATGCAGATTAAGGAGAAAGAAAACTAGAAGAAAAGTTTCAGAGAAATATTCTTTTGACAAAATTTTATTTAATGGCCAGAAAAGCATTTCTTCATTCACACTGTTGCCAGCTTCACTTTATTTACATAAAGTCAGTCTAAATGGCTTCCACAGCTATAGGATCCTACAGCTGTTTGCAGAATAGCAGCCTTTTTAATGTGCTAAGTAGAAACAGCAGGCAGGTCAGCACACCCCTGCCAAGAAGAGCCAAGAGGTTTGAAAGATGACAGTATTTTTAAATATTCCTATTAACATAAAGGGAGATAACACATAGGGCGTGGATTCCGTGATGTGGGAGTGACCGAAATGTCCAATTTGTGACAGTCAGATTCATTCAAGCAGCCTTCCTTCTTCTCACACAAGGTACACAACATCAAGGAAGAGTCATGGCAGTTTTAGGAGAGCATATACCGCTGACAAGAGGTGGTCAGGGTTCACTGAAGCAATTAAGATTGCTGAAGCAATTAAGATTGCAACATAACAAATAACTAAAGCTAAACAATGCACATATGTCGATTTCACTTCACAGGCATCTCAAAGATTCTTCCCATTATCTTAAAATGCTCTGTATTACGCAGCACAATGAGCTGGACAGCCACAGACAGCAACTAAAAGCCTCCCAACACACCTACAATGCAGCTGCTACCAGTAAAACATGTTTGTTCTGGGCTTGGATGCATTAAGGATGCTAAATTTTACTGACAATTAGAGTTTGAACCACTACCTGCTGTTTTGTACTGTAAGGCACTGAACTGGATCTCACATACCTCTTTGGCAGTGGGTTAAAAGGACAAAGCTGACACTAATCATTGCAATGAATGTGTTGGGACAGAAAACGTAACTAATGATTACGGCTAAATTCTGGCCAGAGAAGTCTGTCAGCTCATTTGCTTAGGGAAAGCCACTGCCCTTACATTGGTTAGGCATAAGTTAGTTGGCAAGGGACAGCAGAATACCGCCTGCTTCATAGCAGGCTGTATTTTAACACAGATGCACAGAGATAGCAACCTGGCCCACTCACAATGCACACAACTTGTGTAACATAGCAAGGTGCTGCATCCTCAGGCAGAAGCATGCTAGACTATCTCCATGCAAAACTCTGTGCACATGAAATGTTGCTCTTCACCTCAAGACAGACACATACTCCAGAAAAAGTGATACTTCACAGGGACCCAAAGGCATTCTTAGTAGAAATAATTCCACTTTTATTGTGAAATGTTACGATGAGAGGAAGGTGTTCTTAAAAGTAGTTCAATTTTCCCCCCCACCCCATTTTATTGGTTATATATTCTTCATCAACACAGTGGAAAGAATCCAGTAATAACACCTAGAATGAACTGCTTGCCCTTTTTCTCTCTATACATCTCCAAAAGCTCTATACAAAAACTCAAGTGTCATTACCCATAAGCATTAACTAGGTCTTTGATTAAGATTCCACAGTGCTGTTGTTGATTATTCGTCACATTGACTCACTGGGAGCAAAACAGACCTTGTAGGCTTTAAACTGCGGCTTGCATTGCCACTGCAACAAGAAAAGGATTCCAACTGATGAAGTAGCAGCAAGAGCAAAACTCAAGGCACATTTGTATAAACGAAAGCTCTTCTGTTCCTATAAAAACAGGCAATAAAATATACAAAATAAGTAGAATACTCTCCATTCAACCAATGTACATCTGCCTTCAGTCTTTCCTGAAGCACTAGTGGAGCATGAGGAAGAATCACTGCTACCACATTTTCAACATTCACTCTTTGCTATCAAATAAATTAGACTTACTAGTGTAAAGGGAAAAAGAAGTCTGGCTGTTCTTGGGGTTTGGGGTTTTTTGTTTGTTGTTTAGGGGTTTTTTTGCTTTGCTCTGGTTCTTCATAAAAAAATTACATCACTAAGAAATTAGCATTTGCACAAGGAAACAAGAAGCTGTATATTTGCCAAATTAAATCTTAAAATAATTCTGTATACTGTACAAATATACATTGTCGAACATTTACAAACTTAACTTCCTAGATGACAAAATTCCCTGCTCTTCCAAGCAATGCAGCTACCCAGATTTTTTCAAAAGCTCAAAGCTATCAACTGTCAGGTATAAAGTCCCCTGCACAATTAGGGACAGGATGAGAAAAAGATGGATCTACTGATAGTAGTGGTATCAATATAAGGGAGTTCCAGGTGTACTAAATAATTTAAAACACAGTCCTTGCTAGACAGAAATCTGGGAATAGATTTTCAGTAATGAGCCAATACTAAAGTCAGTGAGAGGTCTTTCTTCGCTTGGCACTGTTTGATTCTGTGTTCTCTGGTGATTCCTCTGATGTTCTCCTCGTTAAAACTTGATAGTCTTTGTTCCACTTACTGCTATTATTTTGACCTCCTTCACTGTGGGCTTTTGAACTGCTTTTCGATACAGGAGCTCTCCGGTCACCCTCATGCCGAGCTGCGTAAGGCAACGAGGAAGGCATGTCATATTGCCCCATCATTTGCTGGGGCTTCTTAGGAGTTTCTGTTCTGGAAATCTGACCCCTGGCAGCCGAGGACACACCGAGGCCTTGCTGTGACGTTGATCCTGCATTGCTCTGGGCTGACCGACTGCTGTCTTTTGAGGCCTGCTCCTTCCCTTTTGTTTCAGTTCTACTCGCCATACTTGCCAGCCTTGGGTCCCGTGGTTTCTCTTGATCAGCAGGAAGCGCTGCAGCCTCCACTGGTGCGGAGGTACTGCCTCTCCTGGAGTCTGCAGCCTGAGCCCTCTGTGGCTGTTGGGGCCCTCTGCTTCCTTGTGGCACTGCATGGCCAGCACCAGCAGCGAGTTCCCGTGAGCTGTGGGCCTCCCTTGGATTTGCAAGCTCACCCCTCTTGCTACTGGAAGGACAAGCCTGCAACAGAGGAGATTTCTTTGTCCCTGCTTTGGTTGAGGGCTGTACTGTTGCGTTGAGCTTCAAAATCTTAACAGCATCTTTCCTGTAGCTTTTTTCTGATGTCTTGATAATGGCACCTCTTTTCTGAGCATCCTGAATCAACTCATTCCAGTCTTTATTTTCCTTTAAAAAAAGAAAAAAGATACCCCCCCCAAAAGTAAACAGTTATCAGAAAGAAATCAACACAAATGGACAGAGGTGTCAGAGGATGCACAACCCCTTTAATCAAGGTACCTGACACAACTGTCATGGAAACCACTGTTATGTTCCTTCTGGAATGGAAGAATCTTATGTTTCACTTGCAAAACAGCAATAGGCACTCTGGCTGCTGTAACACAGGGAAGGTACTTTCAACCATCAGTGAGCTACTACTTAAAATGACAATTTCTGTATTTATGAAGGCCAGAAGAGTTCTCTCATACAGAGAGTGAAACAGGAACATGGCTTTAATGCCCTCTAGTGGTGTAGCTAACACCCCCACCCTTCGAAAAAGAATAAAAATCAAATAGTGTAAGACATTAACCCTATTCAAGAGCACTCCCTACACATTCAGTGGGCCTTTTTAGTCCCCCAATTATGTAGTTCTGTTTCAGAAACACTTGTTTCAAAGAGTACAAGCAAAGAGTATCCTCAGAAACCATATGACTACACAAAGTAGTGTCAAAACCAATAATCTGAAGATCAGGCAAATGTTTTAGGGTGGTTTGGTTTTTTAAAATAATTTTCCTTGCTCATGTATCCAGTGACAACTGCAATAGCTGGAGGAACAGTAAGGATCAAGCAGGAAAGTAGCCCTGCCATTATCCTATCTTTACCAGTAGAGAGAAGATTTTTTACAACCCCCCACCCTTGAATTGTAAAGGACAGTGTTACAATTTAGTTACTGAGCACATGGTGAGAGTAATTTCTACCTTTCCTTCTTGGAAGCAAGAAAAACAGTTTTGGGGGATTTTTTTAAAGCTTTTCTGTCAGTTACAGCCAAAGCTTTCAAAGAGAACCCTTCAGAAGCCTGGGCTGTACTAATTTAACAATACACTAGAAAAGGGGCCCCTTTCATCGACCGGAGCAGTCTGAGGATGGTTTTCACTTTCCCAACACTGACTTGACCTAAAAGGGTGGGTCACAGAAGATCATTTGATTAACACTGTACCTACCATGAGCGTTTTCAGTCTTCCAAGGATAAAGAGGCTGAATCTGGCTCGGGTAATTGTAACGTTCAGACGCTGAAGACTCGCCAGAAACCTACGTGACAAGACAAAAATAAGCTCCTAAACTACTACTTCCATGAGGTTTAAGTGTTATGAGAAAAAGAGGTAATATTCAATTTCAGTGAAATGAAGATAACAGAAGCAGTTAAAGGCAGCAGCAGTTCATGACCCACTCCCAGATTCCACTGCAGCAGCCCTGCCTTACATGAAGGGCTCTGCAATTGTGTTTTCTTTCTTTCACCACTCTGATTCCTTGCAGGGAATTCCAGTTCTTTCCAGCTCTTGCTGTTAATGTTTCCTTTCTTAGAGCAAATCCCCTCTTAATGCCAACCACTGCTTCCTTAAGTGTTCCTCAAAGTACAGAAGACATCAACCTCACTTCACCTATCAAGACTTTAAGCTTCTTTTTGACTTGAACTGAAATAGATTAATAATATTTGGCATGATTAACGGGAAAATTTTCTACTGAAATACTGAACACTGGACATGAATATTTTATTTTAAAGGTCACCTGCACTGGAAGCACACGAAGGAAGACTTTTGCTTTGTCATGCTTCAAGAGCGAAAAGTATATTCCTGCAGAAGAAAGTCTGTTTTTGTGGGATCACAAACCAAGGTACTGAAACCTAAACAAACAAATGTTTAGTGTATCCTTAAAGGTTGATTTCTGTTAGGGCTTATTTACCAAAACTCCAAAAAAAGGTTCGTGAAACATATCAACTACTTCTTCTCTAATGAAAAAGCTCCCAAAATGCACAGCTTACTCTATACTAACAAAATTTGCAATACAAAGTCAAGTCCTTGTACAACTCAGTTTGAGCAGGTCCAATATCAGTGCTTGATACTGTGGTCATGGCACTGAGACCCGCTCTTCAGCAAGTTCACAACCCCTGCAGTAAAGACTGCAAAAGCCCCAGAGCCAGCCCAGAAAATTCGGGCAGTGCAGGAAAAGAGAGGCAGGAAGCAGACCAGGGGAGTGGATCCAGCAGCACAGATATTATAGTTCTCTAGGTATCGGGGGGCAGGGGTGGAGCGGGGGAAGGGATCTGGAAAGACTACTAAATATTCCTAACAGCTTTTAAAACTGAAAGACGACAATATTATTTTCTCAGGAAAGGGGGAAAAAAAAATCCATTGTCATTTCTTGGAGCTTTCTTCTCCCTTTGCAAGTTACTTTCAGAGTAAATTTAATGCTGGACTAGCAACCTTGGAGACCAAAATACTTTCCTCAACTACAAGATCATAGGTAAGGGTGATGCAAACTTTCCCATCACACCTTGCCAATGACACCTGACCCTGAAACTCAGATGTCCAAGACATCAATATGTACAGCTTCTAAGGCATTGCACTGCCAAAGCTTTAGTAGATAAAGCTTCAGCACAGTAAGATGGGAAGTTTTCTTCCAAAAGAACAGATAGAGGTTAAGTCCCGTGTCAGCCAAAAGAACTGGCAGGTTCTAGCTGCCTTCAGTTTCCAAACTCAATCAACCAGATTAAGAAGTCTCCAAAAAGCATTATTGTTGTTTACTATAGGATTTGGATTCTTCCCCTTCCCAAAGTACCATGGATCAGCACAATTAAAAGCCCTTTCTCTAGCAATTAGAAAATTAGTATCAGAGAAACATAAGTAGCTTAGTGAAATCTGGTATGCAGAAAAAAAGATTTTTATTTGTTTATGCAAACAGACTTCCCATAGTTTACCTTAAAATGTACTATAATAAGGCATACCATTTTTTAAACTAACATGATCCCTAAGTTACAGAAACAAATCAACAAATGCTGTAGCGGGTAAACAGCACACCCCATATCTAGTTCCTTCTGTTTCAGACAGGAAAAACCCATACAAAATTATCAAATCTGCAATCTTGAATCAAGACTTCCTACAAATCTCCTCCCAACTCAAGACAAGCACATTCATCTACAAATCAAAGATCTAGCTCACCGGCATCACATTCACAGCAACATATGTAACTATTTAACAATACTTTTAGAGACCGAATGCTGTATTAATAGGATAGTGACAGTCACAGAAAATGGATTTCATTTTAAGAGAGCAGCATTTAGAAAGTCACAATATATATCAAAAGCTATAAGACAAATAACTGCTGCAGTACTAATGCAAAGAGCCAAGTTCCCAAGACCAATCCTGCCAAACCGAAACAGTGACAGGCTAAGGCAGCCATGCAAATTCATCAGCACGCAACAGAGAACACAATACTTTAGTTCCACATCCCTTTTGTTCAGAGATCTCGAACCAGTAACATTAATTCATGCATTCAGATACCTTTTAATTTGCTGGCTGTAGTGACTTGTTCTCTCAGCAAGTCTAAACAAGTTTAAGAACCTCTGCGATTCCTAAACTTTCTTACCAGTCATATTAAAAATCTAACGACTATATCTAGAGTGTCATCGGAAATGGGACTTGCAAATCACTGAAGAGAAACATACCCAATTGACCCTTTAGTGCTGTTTGCCCGGACGCATGTCACTATGATGCAGTCTTTCTCTCGTCCCTGGAATGCATCCACTGTGTCCACTTCTCCTGGGCTGTTGAAGAAAGAATTAGCAAGCCATTAAATTACGTTAGTTGAATTTTTAACCAACACACTGACACAAATAGCCTAAACACTATCCTTAATGATCATCTGTCAAAACAACCCAGGGTAAATTTCTGCTTCAGTGTATGAACCTAAAGCTAAATTTACTTTTCTGGGGCCAGCATCATTACTGAAAAGCTGTTCAGGTCCATGCAGCTTAGAATTTTAGGTTTTCTTTTAAACCAGCTTTATTCAGAACAGCAATATAATCAAAGCACATATACAAGTAATAACTAAGAAATGGTACAAAGAGGCCATGCCTGTTTTAAGCAAAAGTCTTGCATGTCCCCTTTAAAGGCATGGCTAAGTACAGATTTTTAGTAGCACAGAAAAAAGTTTCAGTTTTTGCCATTGTTTTAAGAGGATAAACAAAGGACTACCATGCAAGAGCAAAGTCCCATTTGAAAACTCATGGTTTCTTCACCTGTTATTCTTAAACACTCTGTCCAGTTGTTCTTGAATTTTCTTTTTCTGTGCGCTGTAAGGGGTAATTATTCCAATGCGACGAAGACCCAGATCCTTCCTTTTTTCTTTAATTGTTCTAATTAATTCCACCACCAGCTTCACTTCCTGAGGATTACTGAAAGAGCTGAACAAGACAGAATGGAAACAATATGGAAATATGTTTGACAGCTCTTTCACACTCAATGCTTCAGCCCAATTTGTAGGGGATTGCAAGTCAAAGTCCTATCTCAAACTTTTGCAGCCTCCTTCACATAAAGGCTCAAATAACTTTGCAAGCAGGCCCTGACGAGGGGCTAACAACAATGAGAAGTGTTAGCAGTGAAAGGCTGCACTTTACATTCCCTTAGAACTACATAGCTTTGCTTTCCTTACAGAATAGGCAAAGGTGAGGACTGAGCCTGCCACCTTCTGGCATTACCTCAGCATGCAGCTGTAAAAGCAAAGTCACTGATAAAAATCAGGAGTTCGGAAACAGTTACTAGAAGTAGCACGGATTGTAGGCATTCACTGGCATCTAACAGACACTCAAACCAGGACAAAAACCAGTTTCAGATTAAAACACACCAAAAGCATTTAACAACTGCTTTTTTGTAAAATTAAATCAAGTTGAAATTGCAGTTCCAGCTACTTAATGCATATTGGGAACAATACAGCAGAGAAGACAACTCTTCTGCAGGTAATTAATTCTCAGCAAATCTAAAATTTGGCTGAGCAGAATACAGGACTTACTCATTCTCTCGCTCCTCACGACCATCTCCTACATCAAAAATAAGGTAGGGCTGGAATGGCCACTCTGAAGAACATCTGTTCTCTTCTGTTGCTCTGTTAAGTAACATTTTTATCACTAGGTAAATGTGGATTTAGAATAGAGGAATTCTAAGAATTGATACTTCATTTGTTATCAAATACAAGCAACCTTCAGCTTTTTTTCCAGCATCCTTAATTTTCACTGCTACCTGCATATACTGAGGCCTCAAAATGAAGTCTAAGCAGTAAGTATGCTCAATTTTAAGTGATTTACTTAACTTACTGTCATGGTTTAAGCCCAGCTGGCAACTAAGCACCACACAGCTACTTGCTCACTCTTCCCCCCGCCCCAGTGAGATGGAGAAGACAATCAGAAGAAAAAGTAAAACTTTGTGGGTTGAGATAAGGACAGTTTAATAGGACAACACAAGGAAAGAAAAAACAATACTACTAATAAAAGTATATATAAAGCAAGTGATCCACAAAGCAATTGCTCACCACCTGGAACCTGATGCTCAGTCCCTTCCCAAGCTGCAACCCCTCCTTGCCCCAGCCAGCTCCTCCAGTTACATACCCAGCAAGACATCATATAGTATCAAATATCCCCTTGGCTAGTTTGGGTCAGCTGTCCTGGCTGTGCCCCCTCCCAGCTTCTTGTGAAAATTAACTCTATCCCAGCCAAACCCAGGACATTATCCACCCCCTGTTCTATACCATCTATGCCATGCCCAGATCCTAGACTTTCCAGTCATCTACCACCACTTCTCCTGTCTTTTGAGATATACACACACACAGAGATATCATTCCCTTCGTCTATGGGCCATCCCTCTAACGTGTCTGTTGAGTTCATTTAATCTATGACCTTGTGGCTCCATCTGTCCTAACGCTCTTTTTAGGGCAGGAGAGATGGTGTGTGGTGTTGGATTATTGTATGCTGCATCTGGAACTTGCAGCTGGTCTATTTGGCACAGCCCATGCCCACGGTCTACGGGTTGAAGATGTCGATGTTGAAGTTGCTGGGCACCAGTGCTGAAGCCAGTCCAAGTTCCATCACCACTGCACTTTGCTCAGTTTCATAAAAATCCATCCTTCAGTGATTTAGGTGATTCTTACTGTAATACCATTGATATGGCATATAGCAACTGTAGTAGTGATGACATACAACAACAGGGTTATTTAGCAATTAACATCATACAATTTAATTCACTGGCTATTCTCACCTAAAATCAAATCCCCTTGAGGTACATATTGAACTTCCCCATCCTTCCACATCACCCACGAAGTACGCCCAGGTCCTTGAGCAAAAGCAATCTTGCAGATGGGTTTGCCTTTGCCTGAGGCAGGACTAACCCAGACTGTCTTCCCTAACATATTCTTCATGTGCACCATGGAGACTTTATCCCCTTCTACAGTAGTACATGGAAGTTTTGACTGGGCAGGGCCAGCTCAACTGGTAGATCCTCTAGTGTTAACTAACCAGGTAGCTTTTGCTAAATGTGTATCTCGATGTTTGAAGGTCCCACCCCCCATTGTTCTCAGTGTAGTTTTTAGCAGTCCATTGTATCGTTCAATTTTCCGGGAAGGTGATACACGATAGGGGATGTGATATACCCATTCAATGCCATGCTCTTTGGCCCAGGTGTCTATGAGGTTGTTTTGGAACTGAGTCCTGCTGTCTGAGTCAATTCTTTCTGTGGTGCCACGTCACCATAAGACTTGTTTTTCAAGGCCCAGGATAGCGTTCTGTGCGGTGGCATGGGGCACAGGATATGCTTCCAGCCAGCCGGTGGTTGCTTCCACCATTGTAAGCACATGGTGCTTGCCTTGGCAAGTTTGTGGGAGCATGATATAATCAATCTGCCAGGCCTCCCCATATTTATATTTCAGCCATTGCTGTCCATACCATAGGGGCTTTAACTGCTTGGCTTGCTCAATTGTCCCATGTTTCACATTCGTGGAAAACCTGTGCAATAGTATCCATGGTCAAGTCCACCCCTTGATCACGAGCCCATCTATATGTTGCATCTCCTCCCTGATAGCCTGAGGTGTCACAGGCCCACTGAGCTACAAATAATTCACCCCTATGTTGCCAGTCCAGATCCACCTGAGCCACCTCAATCTTAGCAGCCTGATCCACCTGCTGGTTGTTTTGATGCTCTTCAATGGCCTAACTCTTAGGTACATGGGCATCTACATGACATACTTTTACAACCAGCTTCTCTGGCTGGGCAGCAGTACCTTGCCACAATAAAGCAGCCCAGATGGGTTTGCCTCTGTGCTCCCAGTTGCTCTGCTTCCATTGCTGCAACTACCCCCACGGGGCATTTTCCACCATCCATGAGTCAGTATAGAGACAGAACACTGGCCATTTTTCTTGATCAGCAATGTCCAAATCCAGCTGGATAGCTTTTACCTCTGCAAACTGGCTCGATTCACCTTCTCCTTCAGCAGTTTCTGTGACTTGTCGTATAGGACTCCATACAGCAGCCTTCCACTTCTGATGCTTTCCCACAATGCAACAAGACCCATCAATGAACAGGGCATATTTCTCATTTTCTGGCAGTTTATTATACAGTGGGATCTGCACGTGTCACCTCCTCCTCTGGTGATATTCCAAAATCTTTGCCTTCTGGCCAGTCCATGATCAATTCCAAAATTCCTGGGTGACTGGGATTTCATATTCGAGCCCATTCTGTGATCAGTGCGACCCACTTACACCATGTGGTATCAGTTGCACAACATGTAGAGGAGACCCTCCCTTTGAATATCCAGCCCAGCACCGGCAGTCGGGCTGCCAGGAGGAGCTGTGCTTCAGTATCAACCACTTCTGAGGCAGCTCAAACTCTCCTTCATATGCTGCCAGTGTCTCTTTTTCAGTTGGAATATAATGGGCCTTGGATCCTCTGTATCACCAACTCCAAAACCCCAGGGGTCAGCCTTGGGTCTCCCCGGGTGCCTTCTGCCAGGGACTCCAGGTGGGGCAATTCTCCCTGGCTGCAGTGTAGAGTACATTTTTGCCATTTTGTCCTGCCTGGACTGGCCCAAAGGCTACTGCATGAACAATCTCCCATTTAATTTGTTCAAAGGCTTATTGTTGTTCAGGGCCCCATTTGAACCTGTTTTTCTTCCAGGTCACTTGATAGAGAGGGCTTACAATCAGACTGTCATTTGGAATATGCATTTGGAATATCCAAAAACCCCCAACACCTAAGAAAGCTTGTGTTTCCTTTTTGCTAGTCATCAGAGACAGAGCTGCTATTTTGTTGATCACATCCATTGGGATCTGACAACAGCCATCTTGCCATTTTATTCCTAAAAGCTGGATCTCCTGTGCAGGTCCCTTGACCTTACTTCTTTTTAGGGCAAAACCAGCCTTCAGAAGGATTTGAACTATTTTCTTCCCTTTCTCAAAAACTTCTTCTGCTGTGTCGCCCCATACAATGATGTCAGTGTACTGCAGGTGTTCCAGAGCTTCACCCTGTTCCAGGGCAGTCTTGATCAGTCCACGGCAAATGGTAGGGCTGCATTTCCACCCCTGGGGCTGTCAATTCCAGGTGTACTGGACACCCCTCCAAGTGAAAGCAAACTGTGGCCAGCAGTCTGCTGCCAAAGGGATTGAGAAAAACACATTAGCGATATCAATTGTGGTGTACCACTTGGCTGCCTTTGACTCCAGTTTGTACTGAAGTTCTAGCTTATCCAGTACGGCAGCACTCAGTGGTGGCGTGACTTCATTCAGGCCACAATAGTCTACTGTTAGTCTCCATTCTCCACTAGATTTTCACACTGGCCATAGGGGACTATTAAAGGGCGAGCAAGTCTTGCTGATCACCCCTTGGCTCTCCAGTCGATGAATCAGCTTATGGATGGGAATCCGAGTCTTGATTTGTACAATTACCAATAAATTCCAAGAGCGGGTGCCCAAGGTATGGGAATGACAACAATGCCGCATAGAAATACCAGCTTAACCTCATGACTAGTGATGTAATCATAAGTCAACATTACGCAGTACAGCAAAATGATAGTCCTGATCCCTCTCCCACAGGTGATAAACATCACCACAGGGAATACATAGTGCATATAAGAATTTACATAACACCACCACATGAAAAAATAAACTAACATTGTGACCAGCGACTATTTAACTAATATAAGAAATGCATATAACAAATCTGTTTTAACATGCTCTGGTCAGATCTGTCACTACCTCAACCCTTCGTGCCCCATGCTGGGTGCCAAAAACAACTGTCATGGTTTAAGCCCGGCTGGCAACTAAGCACCACGCAGCCACTCGCTCACTCCCTGCCCTGCCCCGGTGGGATGGGAAGGAGAATCAGAAGAAAAAGTTAAAGCCTCATGGGTTGAGATAAGGACAGTTTAACAGGACAACACAAGGAAAGAAGAAACAATAATAACAATAATACTAATAAAAGAATATGTAAAACGAGTGATGCACAATGCAATTGCTCACCAGCCAGAACCTGATGCTCAGCCACTTCCCAAGCCACAATCCCTCCTCCCCCCAGCCAGCTCCCCCAGTTATATACTGAGCATGACATCATATGGTATCGAACATCCCCTTGGCTAGTTTGCATCAGCTGCCCCAGCTGTGCCCCCTCCCAGCTTCTTGTAAAAATTACCCCAGCCAAACCCAGGACACTTACATATCACAGCCAGCACTAACAAGAGACAGAATGCAAGTTTTCTCCCATTAAGCATCTTCCCCCCTTCCCTCCCTGCTCCCATCCTCCATAATTTTTAGACTCAAAAGAATATCCTGACATGAAAAGGTTTCTTTGAAATACCTCCTCCTGCTCAGAAAGGAGAACAGAGAGCTACTCACTTGTCAGTCTTTAGAGTCCTGCCATAAACGTAATTGGATGGGAAGAGGCAGATGTCAGGGTGCATCCTATACTGCACAGTCAGCTGCACAACTGGCAGGCTTCGTAAAACATTCTTCCGCACTTGCTCCTCCAGGTGTCTGTGCAGACGTGCCATCAAGGACTGATCGTAGCCATATTCCTGAGCTTTCTGCCAGTGGGAAAACATGAGATTGACTTCTGGGGAATTAGGTCCCAAATCACCGACAGGAATTTGCTTTTTGGACTTAAAACTACTTGGTGTTTTTCTTCTAAACTTCTAAATCACTGACAAAATGACAACTACTTGCACTTCAATATTCTATTTGTGTTAGTCTTATTATTTCAGTAAAGATCACCTGCATGTATCTGAATTTTTGTCAGTGTAGTCTTTAGCAAGACAACTTTCCACAACGTAGTAAAATTTTAAAAACATCAACAGTAATGAAAAGCAAGATCTTCCAGGTGGGATCTCGTTAAACAAGTACACAGCCTCCAGGTAATTTACCCTTCTAGAGAAGCCAGTTTTAAAACAGTCCTCCTTACTGTTGGATACAAGAAAGTGCTCCTATATGTTCATCCTTAGAACACATCTGTAGGGTGAAGAAGTCCCCATACAAACAGGTAGTCTTCATCCTCCATTCCTTAAGGAACGTGACACTGACTGAAGCTCACATAATGAAGTAACAGAGCCTGCCACAAGACAACATCTAACAAACCAAGTGCTAAGCTGCACTGAAGTTTGTATTGCCATAGTTATTCTTAATGGTGCATGAAATCAGTTCCAAGCTACACCAAGAAAGTCTACAGAGGTTGCACTCGCACATCTGTGTTAGCTTTATGCACACATATGAAGGCAGTATTGATACAGTCTCTGCATAACAGACCCCAAATTTGCAGGGCAAAAGTTATTATCTGAAAGACACCCTGATCTGACATTGAAGTGTCTTTTTTTTCCTTTTATACATTTCCTATAAATACTGTTCTGATATTATATCCACTATATAGCATGAAAAAAATACAGTTGGAACACTTACTACTGATTTTACAGTAGGAGGGAGCTGTCTGGGATCTCCAACAAGGACAAGTTTATTACAGCGATGGATCAGTGGAATCAGTGTTTCAACCTCACAGGACTGCCCTGCCTTTTGTATATGCAAACAGGACAAAAAAATGGAAGTTGTAAGCAAAGGAGTGGAGGGAAGTATGTTAAATTTCCTGTAACAGAGACAGAATAACTCAAATGCTTTTTAAGTCTTCTAAAAAAAAAAATTTAAAACAAGACAGAAAAAGAAGGATTTTTCCCTAATAAACAACTCCAAACAGATTTTTCTTTTATTATTAAATATGCAGAGCTCTCCAAACAGACACAAATATAACCCAACCATCTGGAAATCTCTACAGCAAGAGCCACACTTTAGCCATGATTTTTAAGTAAAAGCTGTCTGCCATTAAAGCACCAAACAAGTCAGAAAAAGCAGCAATGAAAAGTTATTTTTTCTTCTCATGGCTCTACATAGCAGGACAGGCTGGTTACCAGTTAAAAGGTGGGGATGGGGCACTCAACCCACAATATATTATACGAGCAGCCAAAAAATCACAAGTAGCCTAAGCAGAGAACAAGGCAGACCTTAGAAGTGGAACATGCTGTAGTTCTAAATAGCTTTACTGACCTCATCCACAATGACACAGCTGAAAGGATCAAGGCCTTGCCGCAAAAAAGCGGATTCCAGCAGACCTCCTCCGCTTGTGCTCAGCGTGCAGCAGATTATGTCGGACTCCAAGATGATATCTGCCTGTACTTTCTGCGAGTGCCTCCGAACCTTCAAGTACAACAGGACACCATGTCTCCTCTTCTCTTTTAGCTGTCTTGAACAGCCCTAGAGCAATTTTAACTGCCTGGACAATTCTAACTGCCAAACAGATCATGCATAATGCATCACCCCAATGAAACTATCTCCATTATTACAAATAAAAGTCACAAGTTGACTTAACTGAAGTGTTACTTTAAATTATAGATCAATGCCATTGAGATGGCAAACTGGAAAGAAGTATTCCATTATCTCTACACCTATGCAATCTAGACACACTAACCATGACCAAAGTTTAGTTTGCCATCACATTTGTAACTCCAAGCCTCCATGACCATTAAGGGTTAGCAAATACTCATTAAAGATGAACCTTCATTCATCTCACGGTTTGTGCTACTCAGCCTTAATTACTGGTTTTGCTATCAGTGCCTATTTCCACTTTCAGATCTATCTATCTCCATGCACAAAAAAATTCTTCCAGCTGTTGCTTTACTTAGAAACATTTAAAAGTACCTAAATTCCCATAGGACTCTAAGGGGCATGACAGTGGTGATGAAGATACATCCTAGAACATGGGGACAAGCACATTTCTATTACCTTCTTTGCCAAATATGCCACATTTCATTTAAAATTCACCCTTAACTCTAAGGGTGAATACTTCCACCCATTGGGTTTTGGGTTTTTTGGTTGGGAGGCGGGGGGACTGTTGTTGGTTTTGGGTTTTTTTTTTCCCCAATATGCAGCCAGAGTACACCTGGATTTCACACCAGGCTGTCCATGATTTACTCAGCTTATAACCTTTATCTACTTACCTTCTACTTTAGAAATATTCCCAGCCACATCAAAACCAAAGCTCCACCACAATTAAAGGATACCAAGTATATAAATACATTAGCTGAGGTTTATTAAAGAGCTGCCTTTAAGAGAAATTCCTACCTCCTTTAGTTGAGAAGCAAGCTGTTGTCTCTCCTTTGAAAGTCTGCCAATTTCATCATCTAACATTTGACTCTAGATGGGTTGGGAAAAAAATAAAGATAAACCACATATCAGGAATAATTAACACCACACATTTCCCATATACCTTTTCTCCTCCCATATCCTAATTCATTTCCTAAACATTTAGATTTGTTCAGACTGTCTTTTAATATAAAATGTGTCTGAAGAAGCTCATCAGTTTCTTTGAAAGTCATCACCATATTTAGAGTTTGCAACACACAGTACTACATCTTCCATTTCTGTGCAACTGGGAAAACTGTTTACCATCAGAAAGCTGTAATTTGAGCACAAATGCCAAATTTTTAAGACAAAAAAACTGGAAAACTTCCAAGTGCAACACATATCCCAAAATCTCAGATCACAAGGCATCTTACTATTTCCAGTGAAACAAAAACAGAGCTTTGAAGTATACAATCAAATTAAATCATTAAGATTTATAAATATGGTTACACTAAAAACTAACTGGTGACAGAACCAAATGAAGAGTACTGAACACTAGAGCAAGAAGTGGCATGATCAACCAGTTGAAAATACCAGTATAAATAAACAAAAAAATTCCTGATGTAAAGTTCTTCATTCCCTTTCATGGTGCTAACCAACGTTTCCATTCGTTGAAGGAGCTGATGAAGAGACAGTTACTGCTCAGAGACAGAAACATAGAATCATTTAGGTTGGAAAAGACCTTTAAGATCATCGAGTCCAACCGTCAACCACGCCCACTAAACCATGTCTTGAAGTGCCCTGTCTACACGTTTTTTGAATACCTCCAGGGATGGTGACACCACCACTTCCCTGGGCAGCCTGTTCCAATGCCTGACAACCCTTTCAGTAAACAAGTTTTTCCTAATATCCAATCTAAACCTCCCCTGGTGCAAATTGAGGCCACTTCCTCTTGTCCTATCACCAGTTACTTGATAGACGAGACCAGTACCCACTTCACTACAACCTCCTTTCAGGTAGTTGTAGAGAGCGATAAGGTCTCCCCTCAGCCTCCTTTTGTCCAGACTAAACAACCCCAGTTCCCTCAGCCGCTCCTCGTAAGACTTGTGCTCCAGGCCCTTCATCAGCTTTGCTGCCCTTCTCTGGACATGCTCCAGCACCTCGATGTCTTTCCTGTAGCGAGGGGCCCAAAAGTGAACACAGTACTCAAGGTGTGGCCTTACCAATGCCAAGTACAAGGGGACGATCACTTCCCTGCTCCTGCTGGCCACACTGTTTCTGATACAGGCCAGGAATAGAGATGACATTAAAAGGTAGAGTTCTTTACTCTTTGGATTCAGTTATGAACACAAAAAAGACAAATAGAATTAAAAATACTATTATCTTACCACCTCCCTCTTCTCACATCTGTACATAGCACGCTGACGAGACAGCATGTCCAGCTTTTGATCCAGAGCTGTTTTTTTCTTCTGAATATCCTGGTCATAGTCAGCTGGCTTTCGTTCTACAATAAAACAAAGGAAAATGTACAGGAGGAATAGAAAAACGATGTTACAATAACACTTGCTCTCAGTCATGTGTCTTAAGTTATTAAGAACAACTGGACAAACATTTTTTGTTGCATTTTCCCTTTTTCTGTTGAGGTCTTATCTTGTAAGACAAAGATAATGAGACTTGGTTCCAACTGTAGCTCTCAAATGCTGCATAGCCACATTGCTGGCTTTAACATGCATTTATTATAATTTCTTCAAAAAAAAACCCAACAAACAAGAAGTCATCTTGCTTATTTCTTTGCTTTTGCTTAGATTTTAGGCCATATGTAAGCTGACACTTTCCCATTAAGAGTGAGAAAAACAATGCTTTATGAAGCACTGTTGCAGAAAAACCTTTTACCAGATCTTCCTTCTTAAAGGACACATAGTCCCAAGTGTAAAACACCATCAAGCTCTTAAAGACTGAAGAAAAGTCTGATTTGCATGTTACTTACTCATTCTATGTTCAACTTGCTTATCCAGGCTAAATCCCCGGACTTCACTGTTGATTGCTTTTTCAGCACCAAGTCGCACTAATTTGATATCACCACAGTTTCCTGTTTACAAAATCAGAGTCAAAATATTTTTACATTGCTCCAATCATCTCTGCACTTTGGTACAAGAGAAAGAAAAAATTTAAACACCATGGATATCTGCTTTTCAGGGGTTTGCAACAATTTACTTGCACTTATCCAACAAAAAAATTCAGTAATTCCAAATTCTTAAAAAAAAAAAAGATGTTGCCTGTGTTTTAGGAGCAGTTAACAGTTAAGAACACTATTTTGAATTAACAGAACCACCCCTTATTCTCAGGCTTCTTTATCTAAAACTTACAGAATTCTTAAGTTAGAAAATTACTGAGTACCATCAGTAATGCAGCTGGCAAGTCAATATCAAATTGACATTTGGTTACAATGTGGATTTTTTTTTCCCCCCACCACAGACTAGATGTTTTGTTCAGAATTCATCTACTTTGTGTTAGTCACAAACTAGGAGGAGAAAAAAAACTGAGAGGCTCTGACAAGACAAAATTTTCATGAGTCTGTTTAGCATGATCAGCAAAGTCCAATTTCATTCAAAATCAAGGTAATAGCCTTGTGTTCAAATCTTTAAGTACTTATAAGCTGGTGAACTGAAACTAACAATATGAGGGAAGGGCCAATGTCTCTATAAAGACAAAAGTGCAATTTATTTAAAAAAAAAAACCATAATACACCTTTTAGAAAACCACATTAAAATTAACAACATTATGAGGATGTACCAGTCATGTTCTGCAAGAGAAAAAAGCTGCTTAGAGTAGCATGTAAGTATTATATGTGATCAACTGTTCCAGTTTCTCCTTTAGGTTTTGTCTATTTAACATATAAACAGAATTTTAAAATAAACCATACCCAAAGGCTCTTGTCTGTTTTGGCATTTTTCCTTAAATGCCACGATGATCTTTTTCATGAGTTCATCAACAGCAGCATTTGATGGTGCACAAACTAGAAAACGGTTTGGCTTGATCTTGGAATTTGTTTTTTGAGTTGTCTTCTCCTTCCTAATGTTCTGTAGATTAATTAACAATAAACCAAAACAGGCTCTTTAAATTGTTTTCATTTGTGATTTAAAAGCCAGGCTGTACACTCATCTTAATCCACATGCAGAGTATGGGGACTACTGCACTTGAATATCTCTTAAGGTATGTCTTACATTGAGTAAGAACCAACAAGTCAAATGTATTAATACTGTTTGCATAAGTTCCCTTCAACAATGATGTACTTGATGAATCTACCAGATGCTAATATGAAAATTATTAAATGGGACAGGCCAAATAACATTCTTTAATACATCAAAATATTAAGGTTTTTTTATGTAATAAGTGTTTATACTACAGATTGTGCGTGTTTTGTTGATTTTACTTTTTAAGTTCTGTAACTTCAGTGTTTTCCCAGATGCCCAAAAGGTATTACTTCCACCTTTACACCCTATGCAGTACAGATTTAATTCATTAAGTCAGCTTAATGAATTACACCCCCAGTAATTACCAATACTATACTTCCATTTAGTTTAAGCTATCATTGACTTCCATTGGGAAACCAAGCACATGGCAATCACATCACATTCACCTACTTCTCTCAAAACACGAGACAGAAGTCCAACAATAGTTTTTGATTTCCCTGTTCCAGGTGGACCATGGATGAGGCAGATCTTGGGAAGCCCTGGATGTTGCTTTACCATGGCATAAGCTGTCTCAATGGCTCTCTTTTGATCTTCATTGTATTCATTCATATCTGATGCCTGAAGGAACAGGCAGGGGAAAAAAATGATGACTGACTTAATGTTGATCAAACCTTCCATGTTCATTTTACGTATTTTCAGACTGTCCACTTCCCCCCCCCACCCCCGCTACGACTCAAAAACTTGAAGGGCATGGAAGCTTTGGATTCTAGGTTTGCTCTAGAGTCACACTCGATCCTGACTCAAAAGCTATAACAAAAGTTTCATTTATTCTACTCTATTTTGCATTACCTTTCCCATACTATGCCTTATTTCCTGAACAGACACCTCTCCAGTAAGGAAAAGAAACTGAAAGCTGCTTAAACTGCACTACTAGTACCTATGTCAACACAGCAGAAACACCTGAGCAAACTCAGACTCCTCTCCATCCACCCAATCAACCAACTCTGAAAAGCACAGTGCCTCAGTGCCTTTGAAAACTTGCCTGTTTGCACTTAGTCATTTCAAAAAACCAGCATGCAAAACCAGTTTTGCAAAATTCATGAGATCCAAATGCCCACTTTGTCATCCCTAACTATCATTTCTAGCTGCAGAACTTACAGCACTTTCTGAAGCTATGGGCAAATCTCTGGGACAGAAGTCATTGTAACTTGGATTTATGATGGGTTTAGCCAGGGGACTCCTGCTCAATAGTAGTAGGCCCTTGAATGTTCGGTCTGTGGTCACCAGGGATCCAACCACCACACACTTCACTTGCTTATTTATGAAGAATGACAAATTGCCTCGAGTTTTCACAGAAAGATGACAGATGGTATGCTGCTCCTTTTGTCCTGGGGCAGGGGGGAGGAAAAAAAAAACCACAAGTTGTTAATTCAAAGAATATCCAAATTGTTAACTGAAAGATATTCAAACAGGTCACTCATAGAATTCACCAGAACCAGGTGCTGCATTCTATTAGGGAGCCAACAACTAATTCTTGCAAAAAACCCGAACACCACCACCACCCCAAAAAAACCAAACTCAAACAAACCCCAATGCTCTGCAAAACATTTCAGATCACTGTTTTAATCAAGCAGCATTAATCCTGATACTTGGTAATCCTGTAATTCACAACTTCAGTTCCAGAAGATAGTGAAAATTCTAGTCAGTGAGACCACTGAAGTTCATGACACTTCCTATCTTGCAGCAATGCGCTCCTAAAGATGTATACAGAGTACTTATTCATCATTAGTGTCTGTTCTTACAAAAAGCATTAACATCTATATTGAAGGAAGTCCCTAGAAAAATGCATGGAAAGCAGGTCTGCAGCTTCAATTCCTGGCTTTTTATGAAGTTTCTAGCACGGAATAGACATGCCACAGTGGAAAAACAATCCCATTTCCTCTGGGGTAAGTGGTGTATTACAACTACCAACAGCCAGCTATGAAAAAGCATTTTATGGTACCAAGAAGAATCCCACTTTTATTTCAACCCCATTTACTTACTAGTTAAACAGCCAGATGCACGAGAAAATCGTGTCACAAGACCAACGTGATTCACTATATGGTTCTCCATCTCACTTTCTTCCCTAAAGGTGTCTTTTTTCTTTTGGACCACCAAAAAGATTAAGTCATCCTCCTTTGGATGAAGCTGCCTTGCCAAATCACTTTCTTGAAAATGAGCTACTCAAAATACATTTTAAAATTAGAACATTAAAAGGAAAATGGTTACAATTACTTTCTGTCTATAGAAGTACTACCATTAACATATTGCATATACTTCAGCAATACCCATCTGTTAACTTTTAAAGCTATTAAAAGCTATAGCAAAAGTCTATGAAGAGTTTTAACTCCATCCTGCATTCTTAAGCCTGAACATAGCACTGTATAAAAATAGAGCAAGTCAAGGACTATTTTATTTACCAAAAGAAGCTGAAACAAAATTCCAAATGAGATGGAAAGTATTCCAACAGCACTCAAATAACTTTTTGTACTGAACACTTAAGGCACAAATTCCCTGCAAAATACATACTTCTGTTAGATGCATTCTGTAAAAGAGCAAATTCCAAATCTTTTCTGCATTTAAAGCAAATAAAAAAAAAATTCAACCTGTAAGTGCTAGCTCTTTATAAGGCAGTTGCTGTGGTTTAATCCCAGCCAGCAACTAAGCACCACACAGCCACTCGCTCACTTCCCCCCTAGCCAGTGGGAAGGGGGAGAGAATCAGGAAAAAAAAGTAAAACTCATGGGTTGAGATAAAGACAGTTTAATAGGATAGAAAGGAGAAAATAATAATGGCAATAATAATAATAAAAGAATTGGAATATACAAAAACAAGTGATGCACAATGCAACTCATCACCACTCACTGACCGATGCCCAGTTAGTTCCCGAGCAACAATCCGCTCCCCACAGCCAATTCCCCCTAGTTTATATACTGGGCATGATGTCACATGGCATGGAATACCGCATTGGCCAGTCTGGGTCAGCTGTCCTGGCTGTGTCCCCCTCCCAACTTCTTGTGCCCCCTCCAGCCTTCTCGCTGGCTGGGCATGAAAACCTGAAAAATCCCTGCCTTAGTCTAAACAATACTTAGCAACAACTGAAAACATCAGTGTTATCAACATTCTTCTCATACTAAATCCAAGACATAACATTATACCAGCTACTAGAAAGAAAATTAACTCCATCCCAGCCAAAACCAGAACAGCGGTCTACTTGAAAATTAGAAGAGGGTTTTATTTAAAAAAAAAAAAAAAAAAAAAAGAAAAAGAAAATAAAACAACTCTTACCTGTAAAATCTGCTGTATTCAAGTCAGCACAGAAGTTCTGTAAGCAGAAGTAGTAACTCTTCTCTCTCACTCTCTGGTTTTCTATCCACTCTTGTGCCAGCTACATGTTGGAAAGTAAAAGCTAAATAAAAATACTTTGAAGGATTTAGTGTATCAGAAGAATAGCTTATCATGAATCAAAGGACAAACATGCTACGCAGAAATAAAAGAAAGCTAGCAGACTGTCAAGTACAAGACATCAAAGAGCCTTACCCGTTTCTTTTTTTAACATACACATACACATTACATATAAACACACAGGCCAAACGAAAGCACTTCCTCCCCACCCACCCCCCATTTAACGTACTTTCTTACAAAGCTCTTCAAAACAAATGTGGGTTCCCCCAATTGCATTTTCACCTTAAAATACCAGTATTATCCTGGTATTGATTTCATTTTCTACCTTATTTCTACGAGAGAAGTGATGCAATGACTGAACTTGAAAGCATACAGACTTTAATTGAAGGAACACTGCGTTTTCTCACTACTAAACTATTAAAGGTAAGCTGTTTGGAAAAAACACTTCTCAGATTAACCTACCCTCTCACATAAGTTCTCAATATAAATCAAAACATTACGTTCTTATCCTCTTTTTACAGACACTGTCATTTAAAGACCTCAGTTTCTTAAAGATTTCTGTTCTAAGCTTTATACACTATAAAAACAAACCACCTCCTTTCTTCCTCCTTTTGCAGGCTATTGTGGATGTGCACCCAGAAAAAAAAAAAAGCTTCACTGAGATGAACAACACTGACAGTCCCCAATCTTAAACATAACTGTCTAGATTATTTCCCCAAAATCATTCCCCTATTCAGAGCTTATCTGAATATTTCCCAAAGGTAAACAGAGAACATAAAACAGTTTTTAAACTCTTGGCAAAGTTTACTAGGGTTTATGAAAACAAACCAAGAGGCAGATAGCTACTTACTGTTTCAAAGGCATTTAGCATCATCAAGGGGAAAAATGTATTAAAATAGTCATTGTATCCCTGAAATTGGACAGGAACAGAGCCTGCTACAGACTGCAGGAGATCACTTGGAGGTCCGAACTGGCTGGAGTTTGCAAACATTTCATAAGTCCACTGTAGGACTTCATTAACAAAAATCCTATGATCACGCTGCTGAGCGCCAAGAAAGGAAGAATAATATGCTTCTCGGGCAGGCCTTCTGGAAATATTTGAAGCATTGTCGTTCTGTCTATTTTGTGACTGGAGAATGTTATTAGAAACACAGGTTTGAGGTACGTTACTGAAACTTGGAGACTTGCGTGTTTGATTTCCTATTGGTATAGCCTTTGCATTTGGTGGCCTGACCACCGGTTTCGCTGTATTCACTTTGCTTTTTGAAGCTGGCGGTAGCTTTTTAACATCTTCTAGATCCTTGCTGAAGGCTGCATTCCGTGAAGAACTTGCTGAGCTGAAAGTTTTGGTAGTGGAAGGCTTTCTTGTTTTAGAAGGCAGCGGGAGAGAAGGTTTAGCAAACAAGTGATCTGCTTCTGAGCTGGTGGCTGAATGCTTACTACAGTACTCTGCTGGTTTTTCCACTTTTTCAATACAGTCTTTGTATTCACATTTCACAACAGTCGAGGATTCATTCTCCTGAAGGTTTTCAGCAGTGTCCGTTTCCTCTGTTTTTTCACTACCTCTAGCAGTATCTTGAACACTTTCCTCCTCAGAACATAATTCCATATCCACAGGATCTAACTGAGTTAAAAATAAACCATCATCATCTTCACTGTTTTCATTTCGTTTACACCCATTTTCTCTTGAAGTTGTCTTCTCACACTCAGGCTGGACAATACAACCTCTTCCCGAAGGTTCATCTTTATCATCTCCAGCAAGTGCAGTGGAAGAGAGACGTGAATCCATAGGTACAGGAGGAACCATCATACTGTTATCCTCTGATTTTCTGTTTGAGTCTGAAGAACCAGGCATTTTAGAGACACAGGTGGCCTCCTCCACAGAGAGGCTTTCAAATTTTATCTCACTGGGAGAGGGACAAAGAGTCTCCTCCCTTTTTTTCTCTCTTTGGTTTTCAACCAATCTTTCAAGAGATACCAGTTCAAAACTTTTAGGCTTTTGTTTCATAGATCTTGCATCCACTTTGCTAACTTTTTTGTTTCTGTTGTCAGAACTTCCTGCAGGATTTTTCACTCTGACACTTTTCTGGGGCCTTGTCTGCCTAAAAAACTGAAGGTCTTGGCAGGCTAGCAATTTTTTATTATGCTTTACAGACAAACTCTGAGGAGCAATTAGTTTAATCTTCTGTTTCTGTACAACTCCAACTCTCCCTGCAGCTTTACCATGGCTGCGCAATTGAGTTATGCTCTCTAAAGAGCGCTGGGATAACTCAAACGCTTTGCGGGGTGCCTTTTTCAGACCAAGTTTTTCTACAGTTGACACTGGTGCAGGACGCTGTCGAACTTTCCTTGGAGGAACCACAGCAGGCATTGACCTGCCAGGTTGAGAATTTTTTGATGTATTTTGAAGTAGTTTATTTTGTGCTGTTTTAAGAGGAGGTTTTTTAGGACTTCTTTGAATAGTTCTTGCTACCTTAGATTTTGCTGTGTTCTTCCGTGGGCTCACGCTATTTTTCTTAAGGGCCAACTTTGAAGCTAATGAGATGTTAGATGTAGATGGTCTGGGTTCAGTCAATCTTGAGTCCAGGGTGAAGTCTTTAGCAACAGCGCCTTTGTCCGCAAAATTCTCCAGTTGATCTTTTGCATCTCCCTTACTAATAGATTCTTGCAATGTTGAATTCGTTACTTCTTTTGTATTATCAGCTTCTTTCTCCTGAGAAATATTTTCTACCTGTTTTTCTATCAAGTTTGCTTCTTCTTCCATGGCATCATCGCTTACATAATCCAGATCATAACCCCATTCATTTGTGTGATCGTTCAGTAAGCCATCTGAATTACTACTATCAACTGATGCTGAAACACATTCCTTATACTCTTGAGTTGCTTCTGTACTATACGCTTGAGTATCTTGCCAAACCGAAAAGACGTCAAATTCTGTTTCAAATTCAAAGTACTGAGACTCACAGTCTTCCAGTGACAAGCGACAGCTTGGAGTCTTTGATTCTGTTTTGCTATCACTATCAGAAATGCAGCTGGAAGTTGAAGGCTGCTTTTCAGGACACACATTTTCATTTGGTTTTTTTGTTTCCTCCTTGTCAGCCACACCTTTTTCTTCATCAGAAGAGTCTGAAATTATAATGACTTGATTGTCAAGGCAATCTGCATCACAGGGAGACTTGGTACTTTGGCTATCATTAGAAGATCTTACAGCACCTTTCACTTTCCTTTTAATATCACATACATTATGATGTACGGAGCTTCCTTGGCCTGAATCAAAGGGAAAATTGACACTTTTGGCATACGCAGCTAAAGATAATTTACCGAGTTCTCTATCAACCTGGGAGTCTGTTAAAGTATCATCTTCAGAAACCATCTTTGCAAAATCCTCCTCCTTCTTCCCCATTGAATTGTTTTCTCTCTTGAAATACTCTGAAAATTCAAACAACCTATCACTTGATTCACACTTCACTGACAGTGGCCTGATCTGAGAAGCAGGGTTGGATATATCCCTCTTGTTTTCAGAGCTAGATGGAACACGACCATTTGCTGAAGCTTTATCCATACAAAATGTCTTTGAAATTTGACCTTTAGAGTCATATTTAACCAAGTTATTTAAATGAGGCTGTTCCTGGTCTGAAGTTTGCATGTCAGCATCTTTCTTGAACACAGATTTCAACAATGAACCTGATTTTTCTTCAGTGGACACTTTTTTCAGCAAGGTGTCTCTAATCCCTGAAAGCAAAATACCATCATCTTCATTTTCCTGCATACCAGGTTCATTTTTAGAGGAGCTAGAGCAATCTAGTGGCGCTTCTTTTGATACCCGCTTAGTTGGAACTAGTCTGGATTGAAAAGCACTGTTGACACTTTTCTCCTGTGTACTTTCACAACTCCTTGGAGTACCAACAGAGATTTCATTTTCATGCACAGTATTCACTCCCCAATGTTTATGACAATCTTTGCTTGTACACAGATAGCCAGTGCAAAACTTAGGTCGCTCTACCTCTGCTTTCGAAGCACTTGCCGCTAAACTGCATTTTTTCAAGTCACATGTCTTCACTGGCTGTGATACTTTTGAGGGCCATTCAGTTTTCTGTACCATGTTTTTCAAATTCATGAGTCTATGCACATCTACTTTAAACTTTGAAGAGGAACTGGGAGACATACTGCTTTCCTTTACATCTGAGCTGTAAACATGTTCTGGAGAACCAATACAAGTTTGAGCAGCCAGATGCATTATTGTTCCCGGTCCTGCTTCACATTTGTTTTCCAACTCTCCGCCTCTTCTGGAATCTGAATATTGGGCATCTGGATTAAAGCACTGATTATCCAGATCACATTTCCCTGCCACAAGATCACTGTTCCTATTTCCCTGAACTTTCTCAGATACTTTTTCTGCCAAAGGGTTCTGTGGCCAAACATATTCCTGAGTTGTCAAGTCATTATGTTCCTTTTTAATATTCACCAAGAGGCCTTCTGTGGATGTCCAAGATCTTGAACTTTTAGATGCATCTCTACATTCCTCTTCCCAGGCACTCTTTCTTCTAGGGAGAAGGTTCTCTTGACCATCTTCACCTCCACCTTCCTTCAATATGACAGCAAATGGTGAACAAAGGTCATCTCCGCCATGTGCACTCTTCTCTTGCTTTATAGAAATGGCAGGCAAAGTTGTGGAGTTTGCATTGTTTCCTACAGGTGCAGAGGTATTCAATGCTCTGTCCTTTATACTTCTTATAACTTGCTTTAAACACATTTGTAATTCCTGGGTTTCCTGGATGTTCAGCTGCCAACCTAAAGATAGATTTCCTCGCAGAAGAAGATTGAGTTTGTCTAGGTATTGCTTGCAAAGAGCATGCTGCCCAATTTGATAGCCTTCTCTAAGAAGGCTGCGTATCAACTGCACACAGGAGTGCTGCACATAGTTAGAAGCTTGTAAAGATACTGCTGATGAACCTCTCACATAGTGTCCAGATACTTTTTCAGTGCACCGTGTAAATGCTATAGCTGGAAGCTTAGCACATCTCACCACTGCTTCCACCCATTCTTGGGAGCTAATCCACAGCAAATGCAGGCACTTTTTATTTCTGTGTAGTTCAATAATCGACACCAAGATCAGGAGAAAAAATTCAGAGATTTTGTCACACTGCTGGATTCTTTCATTGAGAATATGTTTGATTTCCGAGCAGAGGTAGTGAATGACCTCTACTATATATGCTACACCCAAGTCCTTGAGATCCATAAGCGACTGAACAAAAGGGATGAACCACAGAAATGTGCTGTCATGGACACGCATATCTCTGCCAATATCAGACTGAAGCACATTAGCCAGTGTTTGCATATCTTCATACATGTTGGGGCAGTAGTCTGGACAAATGGCAGTCTTCCATCCAGTATCCTGAAAATAAATTCACCACACCATCCTCATTACTCACATCTGCACAGTGTAATCTGCCAGGGTTTTTTTCTAGCCATAAAGGTTACTTTCTTTCAAATATATGTTCATCAAATGGTAACATCTCTTATATCCTAACATAAGTCAAAAGCTAAACTGCAAGAAACTGCAAAAAATAAAGATCAAACTAACACACATATAAGGAACTCATTTCCTAACATGTAACCTATATGTAACCTGTAAGTCTAAAGTAGTATTTCCTTTAAAAAATCACTGTGAAACCCTCCAAAGATATTATGCTGACACAATTTAACCTCAGATAATCAAATATATGTTTAAAGCCTTTAAAAGACATTTCATAAATTCAACAGACCAACATCAAGAGAAGAACACCTTCACAAATGTTTACTCTGCTTTATAACAAGAAAAAAATAGTGCCATTTTAGAGCAAAGTCTAACATTTGAAAGTATATCAAAGCATACCTCATTACTCCATACTCAATATATTGGTTTAGAATACTGAGAAACAGAAAGTAAAATACAAGAACATAATTGGCAACTTTAAAAAAAACTTAATTTAGAGTCTTCATTGAGGTACCAATGTTTGTTTCAATATTGATAGGAATTCTTGGGCTTTAATACCATCTCTGCCTAATTCACAAACATTCTTCTTTCCTCTTACAACCTGAAAGCACCAGCTAAACAAGAAGTGACCAGACTGCCTGCTATTTAAAGGCACACAATAGTGACATACATTATTTAATATTTTTTCTTTACATTACTAGTGGAAACATAGTATCTTCCCCTCTGTATTTTATATATGGTTTAAACTGACAGTGTCATTCAGTCATCAGAATTCAAAGAACAGGGAAATAATTTATTTTTTTTAATACCTTTTGAGGCTTTTCTGTGTTATAATTATACACAATCTGACTGCAAGTAACCATGTCATCATCGTAGTCTGACTCCGGTTCAGATTTTGTCCTAAAAAGAAATAAAAATCATTATAGACTCCACACAACTAACTTAAACTGTAAGAAAGCCAGCTGGCCAAGACACAGATCTCACTTTTCAGATGCTGACCATGTGACTATTAGAACTTGTCAGTGATAAAACATACCTACAAAAAGATAGCATATTTATAATTGTAGAGCTTGTTCTATCCTGCTCATAAGAGGTGGGGGAAGCGACTGCCTCAGGAAAAAGAGCTTTCTGCTAAGCCATGGATTTGACTACCTAGAACAAACACCCAGAAGAATTCCATTTTCTTTGAATTTTCTATGCATAAATGCAGTTCAATCATGACTACGTACTCATAAACTTCGTATGCAACTATTTGAACACAACATTCAAAGAGCTTGTTTAATCAAAGAAAATCTCCTTTAATATGCCTTCCTCAGCTATCTATAACATTCCATATATACGGATCTGTAGCTATTTATAACATTATAGACTATGCATGTGTAAAACCACTGAACATTTAAGACATTGCCACTCAATGTTGATTCAAAATACATCACGGGAAAACAGTAGACAACTGGTATGGTTATCCAGGTACTATTTTCCACCAACTTTTTAAAATTATGCACAATTTCAGTTTTCCAAAACAGGATGTGTCCCTGAAGTCTTGGGACCTGGATTCTTATAAAAATCCTCAAAAGGGACAGCATGCCAAAAGATGGAGTTCAAGTGTATGTAACAAAATTCTGTACCCATAGAAGCTATTTCTAGACTTCCTAGCAGTGTACTAACCAACCACTTCCGCACTGAATAAATACTTTACCTAATTAACTTTCTGTTCAATATTGCCAATGTTGTCACTCAGAAGCGATTCAAAAAATCCATTTTATCTTAGGATGTAACTATATGAAGACAAAACCTTTCAAAAGAGTATCTGATGCCTGCTATGTGTTCTAAAGCATTTCCTTTCAGCAGTTCACTATGTTATCCAGGCTATTAAAGGACAGTTGCATGATTCTCACATACAGCACCATTAAGTAAATCTAATCTTGAGAAATATTTAAGACTTAACCCAAGCTGAAAGTAAACTCAAATCAGTTGTCATCTGGAACTACAATAAAATCTAAAACTATGTCATCCATTGACAATTCAGGAATTCCCATAATTTTACCAAGAGTCTCAGACATGGCAATCTTCATTAAACTTAAGTGCAAGTTGGTTATAGCACTAAATGAGCACTAAACAGCAGCCTTCCTGATTCAGGAAAAAAATCCTGAAAAGCGTAACAGGCTTCATGATAGTCAGAAAGAAGTGAGCATGTGTTTTTTGGAAGAACCTCACAATTTTAGGGGACGTCCTTCATCTTTTCATTGCTCAAAGTTGGCAACATCTGATTTTCTTCCTTGCCATCTCCCCCCCAACGCAAGTTAAGGCAGTACTGACAAGAAAACCAAGACCAAGCTACCACGCTACCTGGTATTAAAATCATAAAACTGTTCTAGTCTCTTAATAAAACTGACCTCTTAAAGCTACTGCGTATATTTTTTATTTCATTGTTGTAGCTCACACTGTTGATAATGGTTTGAAAGGCTTGGACAGGATCAATAAGCTGACCCCATACTTTAGATCCGAGCTGATCCAAAATAACCATGAAACAATGCAGCGCTGGCCAGAAGGGGTCAGTAGAATCATCTGAAACATAATAGTAATATTGGGGAGAGTTGAAATGCAAGAGTCCTGTACATTCTTAGACTAAGCTGAAGTTGAAAGTAGTTGGTTTTCATCGATTTTTCTTAAACACCGATATAAAGATACGTATTCTAGTAAGTTGCAACTATACTTTTTAACCCAGAAAAAGGATTAAAAAAAAGACAAGCTCACTTATATGTACAGACACTGCACCCTATGCAGTCTTAAATCAACAGGAACCTGGATAACTATTACTAATATTCCCCAACTCTATGAAACTGGTTCTTCCACACCGATATTTGCAGATATGTTCTAAGAAGTGGGTACAACTTACATGGCTATGACAATTTGTACTTCAAATTTAAGCTAGAAGCAGTTGGTTTTCCTTCAAGTGTATTCTTGCTTCTTCATGTAAGATAATATCATACCCTCAATAAACATACTAAGCTTATAAAGATCTAGTCATTTAAGAGGCAGCCCTGGTCTTGAGCTCATGTGCCATTCCCAGGCTATGCCGTGGCACGTGGCCTCCAAGAATGGCGCAAGGGCTACTGATCTAAACTCTAAAGTCTAAATTTCCAGCTGCAAAAGGGGTTCCCTTAAATAGATGGACAGAAGAGTCATGTTTTAAGCAAGTTGTGGCAATTCAGAAGGTGTTTATTTTAGGACTCAGAATTCAAACTTCATGCCACAGTGAAATGCACATTCCCATACATTACCTGTACATTAAAGGAAAACAACATGGTAGAAATTATAGATTTGTCCTCTCAAAACCTCTAAGCCAGCCTTACGCAAAGCACTGCCATCCCTTCTCCACTTAAGAGTTTGTCTGAATGTCATTTTTCAGTAATTGTCAGTATTGCCCAAATATTGTGCAGTATTGGCCAACTTCCAGAAGAGAAATAAGCCTCAGTTAAAAATCACCTCAGCATTACACTACTAAGAATTTACTCAATTAAACAAGGAAGTTTGATAAAGATGAAAAATAGGCTATGAACTGTCTTAATCTCAGTATCAAAATTAGTTACCAGCTGTTTCTCTCTCCATGGTGTGAAGTATGGACTGCATGAAATCATTTTGTTTGTCTGGGCCCAGTAACAAGGAGTCCATAGCTTGTTCTTCCAACACTGTTAGCAACATACAAATCCCTACAAAAAAGAAAAAAAGCAACCTGTCCATATATTTGCAAAAATTTGTTCTGATTTTCACCAAATCAAGGATCATTTTCCAAATGTCAAATGTTACACTGGTAATGACCAAAGAGATGAGCAGCAACATGAAACTAGTTAAACACTACCTCACTACTGCAGTTGGGCAACATTCAATTCTCCCATCTGACATGCCCCAAAATAAACGGCAACTATGAAATAGTAGAGCTCTGCATTGAAAGAAGCGCTTACAAGATGAGAGAGACTACACATACAAATTCATTTCTGATCATACTCACCTAGCCAATAGTTCTTGTAGTTGGCAGTATCATATAAATGAGATGGCAGAAGGATGAGTTTACCCCTTTCAATCATTGAAAAGCTGTAAATATCTGGACTCTCAAAAAGACCCAACTCAATAACTTTGAACAAGCAAGTCAGCACTTCCTGTAAGTCATAGTAATCATCCCTGTCAACCTTCCCTAAATTCCTTGCTGTTAGGATAGCCCATCGACGAATCTAAGGATTGAAACAGAAAAGTTATATATTAATAAAAAGAACAAATAAAATCACAATGCTGTAAGATTAGGAATCACTGCTACTACAAATGGGACAAAAGTATATTTTTACTAAAGTAAGGTCTCATAATTGCAAGTAAGAGTTAATCTTTTTCCAAAATAACCTTAGAAACAGGCTTACTATACCCACGAGAAGATGTTGGTAACAAAGAAGTTAAAATTCAGGGTAATATATACAAATAAAACTCCTTGGGATTCGTGTGACAAGGGGTAGCATTTGATTTTGTACTTGCTTTATATTGTTTAAATGTTACTGACCAACATTTTCTAATTAGGTTAACTGTGTACTATAACAACAGATGTTAAGCTGTGCTCTCAGCACAGGACACTTGTCATTTCTTGCCTTGGTGGAATCATTCTCTGACCTACTGAGAAAACTTCAGAGTTTGAGCAAGTGTAAAGTACAATACTATTAAATCTTTTACTGTTTCTTAGGACAGCTTGAAATTTTGTACTCTGTGTTGGTGTTTAAGCCAGCCTGTCTTGTAAACAGTAGAGCCACAACCTGCCCATCAGCCACAGCAAATGTAACCTAACTCTCCAAAGCTGCATCAAATGAGGTGGGAAACGATGTTATGAACTCACATTCTCCTGATATAAACAAACAGCCCACCTGAGTTACAATTCAATACTCCTTTGAGACTCACACATCCAAATTCAATTTACAGATAAACACACCACACAGGGACTTTTCTAAGATCATGCAAAGAAATCACTCAATCTCCCTTCAGTATTAACATGGTGCATGAAACTAGGATTCACTGTTCCAACAGGCCCTCCCAATTGTAGCAGGGTGTATGTTCCCAAGTTCTCTCTATTATCACTATTTTTCAGTACTCTTCCCTATTACTGATACCAGTTTCACTTCTAGGATGTGTATGTGTAGTTTGAGGGAACAGCCTTCTTGCTGGATAATACACATCACCTTCAAAACAATGTAGAAAAGTAAGCACTCAGACACATCTGTACTGCTTTGAGAACCTCAGGTCTTTTTTGTAATCTCTCAACTAATTTTAACCAGCAAAAAAATAGAAGTGTTGGTAACAACTACAGCTGCAAAGCCTCTCAACCCTTTCAACCTAGACACTTCCAGTATTCCAAAATTTCTCCTTTTGTTACTTTAAGAGATTGGATTCAAAGAGAGAGCAGTCTCTCCTACTGTTGAAGAATTTTCAGTCATGGGTTTCTCTAGGTTTGCTTTATTAACAACTCAGAGTTAGGCCACCACCGCAGTGAATGGTGAAGGATAACTCAAAAACGCCTTCTATATATATGATTTTACATAACTTTATGCAATCGATGTTTTGTCAAAATAAGTTCTTGGTGTTTTTTCCCCACAAACTCTCAGTTCTCTATTCTCCAGTGGTTTCAAAAGTCTAATATGTTTTCCTGTCTCGACTGATTCTTATTCTCTCATCTTGGTTCTTCTGAAGTTAGTGGTCACAGGTAGAAGGTCTCCAGTCACCAGTTACTTATCTTCTTACACATCAAAGATCACCTTTGAATTTCTGAGAATCACTCAGATTGTTCTATTAATTCATACTTAGCCTATGTCTAGTCTAAAATAGCTAACCTTTCTGAAATTGCTTACTCTAAAGTTAATCACTTACTCTTGTCTATTCTTATGTCTTAGGTCTAAGATGTATGATCCTTTTTCTGTTGATTCAGCTTGACTGGGTTTTAAGCCAGCCATGGTGAGGGCCATACAAGGGACAAAAAAGCAGCTTATGCATATTGTTTTATAAGCATCTGCATTCTATTAATCACATCTAAAACAATCTCTAATCATTAGTTATATGTCTGATATGAATAGTCATAGGAACAATGACACTTAAGGCCTAGTTCCCTTTACACCTATGTACACTAGCACGAGTGATACTAAGATCAGTTGACACTTCTAAATATCACGAAGAATGGAGCTCTCCTGTTTACACTTTCAAATGAGCTTTTGATCTCTGACTGTTCAATATTAAAATACCCTATATGGATTCAGACACAGGCCAAAAAAAACACAACTGCAGAGTTTCGAGTTGTCCCACCAGAGAATACACAAATCCATTAAAACACAATACTCCCTCCTTGTAATGACAAAATTCAGTGACAATTAAAGGGCATTTCAGAGGAATTACACTGCTGAGCATCTCTTCTTGCAAGCAACTACACTATTGTCACTTTTTCAGTTTTTAAGGTTGTGAATATTACTAAAATATGAAAGCTTCTACGGATGGCAAACAAACAGGGAAGGAGAAGGGGATTCATACGCTAAAATACAAACCCTGGACCACTTGAGAAAAATTCCATTTGGGAGTAAATTTACAGTTTGAACATCTGTAACGTTCGCTGACTAAATGTAAACAGTAAAGTGATTCTAGAAGTTTTTTGTAAAAGAGTCATCTCCTTTCCTTCAGCAAGAGTAACTATATTCCTACCGAAATCTCATTTATGTACATACCATTAAAGAAAAATACAGAAAATCAAAACATTTAAAATTCTGAATACTACTACTTTCATATTCTTGTCATTAAAAATAAGAATCTGTTCTGATGTTACTTAAAACTAAGTTTTAGCGGAACAGAAAAAGTAACGTACCACTTCATTCGGGTGTACCAAAAAGAGATAAATTCCTGGATATTTCTCAAAGACCTGAAAGGAGCTGTGACCTTGTTCCATTCTACAGAGTACTTCTACACACAGCTCACCTAAAAGGACAAACACAGTTATAGTAAGGACTAATTTATATGCTCACAAAACAAAAAAAACCTATTTAGTGTCAAAATAAATATAAAATATATATACACACACACACTCTGATACTTCGGTTTAACTACTATTTGTTATTTTCACCTCCTTCAGCAGAAACAATACCATGCCCTTCCAACTGTATACAATAAGATACATACTGACTTTCTCATGCAGCAGCAGGTATGGATATTTCAGTATTTCTAGAAGAGGCACTCGCAGGTTATTCTCAAAATCTGGGCCCACATAACCAGACAGCTGTGTATCTCCATTCTCATCCACTATAAACAACTCATCATCTTCTCCAGCTTCTTCCCTCATGGATTTCTTGATGTGGGCAACAAGACGGGAGGTTTCCAACTCCCACAAGACCTATTCAGTGGGGGGAGAAAACAACTAATCAAAGTGCATTTGTAAAGAAAGCAATTAAGTACATTTATTATCACATGCAGAAACCTCGACTAGACTTTCAAAACTTACAATTTCATTTTGAAAAGTTTATTTTCAAGCATGGTGTGAAACAATAAAGTTTTGACATGGAATTCAGATTGTGCGAATCACAACACTCTCACTTCAGAGTTAAGATTATAAAGTAATTTTTAAAAGAGCAGTATTGAAACCAGAAGCATTTTTGTAATTCTGTTAAATATTCATAAACTGTTTCAATAATTATTTCAGGCCATAGGTCAGTCACAAAACTTTGTTCCACTGGCCAATATAAAGAAGTGGATGGTACAGAAAACCATCATGTTCAGGAAGATGGGAAAAGCAATTTTAAAATCTTGCCTTCTCACATATCTTGCAATGTGTTAGTGGAAGAGAGTGAATGTAAACAATGCAAACAGATTGACTGACTTGCTGAATACTTGTAGGGGATTCAGCTCACTTAACGTTACTCATCTAAAGTAACTGCTCCAAACCTCAATTAGAAACCAAAATTATTTCCTACAGTTAACAGACACAAAAAGGAACTTTCAGCAGTCCAGTCACCCCACTTATTTCCAATCTATACTCAGATGGGCTTGCCCTGCAGAAAAATCGAGCTAATTTAAATAGCAACCTTTTAGACATGTGTATTATGATCAATTAGCTACAAATATTTATTTTACGTACACATAAGGGAAAATAAGCTTTGCAAATACAAAATTGGATACTAATGAGGGAGAATTATAAAAGGCTCATAATAGTTTTTAAACTTTTTTGATTGCTTTTAATCACACAATCTCACAGGTGTGCAAGATCAGATCTCTGAAATTCAAGCATAGTAGAAAACTACAAATGAGAAATGAAAGCAAACAGAAAGAGGAACAAACACAAAGCTTAACAGAAGCCAGAGGAAGGCAGAAAATACATTAAAGAAACACAGTTTGTTTGGCAGGTGTTCTTTTTTTCAGATACCAAATCATCACAGCGTAAATAAAGTCCAAGCTATAATGTCTAGTCAGCAACTTCCCACTCCTGTTTTAGTTCTCACTAATTTGAATATATGCAAAACAAGAGAGTCTTGTAGTTCTACAATAAGCTCTTTGCAACTCAACATAAAAAAAAGCAGACAGTTAAAAAGCAACATACCCTATTCCCAAAAACCAATAAAACACAACCCCTGCATAAACCACCCCCCCTACACTGAGGCTGGACCACAGAAGCCTCTTCTGAAGTTTTCCTTCAGTTCCGAATCCGCCTGCTCAGTAATGGGCAGGAGCCAAATCTCTTAATTACCTCATGCAACCTTGGCAATTTTTCCCTTGCTTTGTGGTATTCAACCACACACTCCAGGCAGTAACAGAGATCATCATTGGATCCTTCAAGATCTTCCGGGGACAACCGTTTAGAAGCATAGCTTTTCAGGAACTCAGTGGTGTCAGAACCACTAGGTGTACACCATCGACATGTGCTCATTCTTTGGATGGAAAGAAGGAGGAATTAACAGAAGTCCAAAGACTGGAAGTGGCAAAATATTTCCTTTCAGCCACAATAGTACCTAATTTTCAAGTGTGATGAGTTTCAGGATTTATGTAACTCATTATCAGCATACATGCATGTGTTCTTGGATGTTCTTATATCATATAGGTGCATGCAATTAAACGAAGAAATACAGATTAAAGCATTAAATGAACATTACAGAAAAATGCCTACTGAATGGCAAACATTAAAAGCAAAGCACTAAAAAGACATTTCAAATTACATCATTTGCAAACTACAAAACAACATGTGAGAATTCACTTTACATAAAAAAAAACAACAACCCTCATCCACACTTAACACACACTTTCCAGAGCTATAATGCTAAAGTTCATTGTATTGCTTTACTGGTATCTGTGGTATCTAGGTCTAAGGAGTACAAAGTTTAATTAGCTTTTTCTTAATCTCCTACTAAAATATATAGGTCAACAAATCCCTGTTGTCAAAAGCAAAGGATACTTACACAGAACTTTCCTGTCTTCCTTCTTATTATACTTTGAAAGCATCATAAAATTCTCACCAGATTGTTTTCTCTAAAAACAAAAGTTCTTCACTAAGCAGTAATACAATCATCTCAGATCCTCCTAGTCTGAAAAACTCAACAGAATACTGGAAAAGCATGAACACTTGAACTAACTATATAAGAGGAAAACCAGTAATTGCTTCTGTTATTTAGCATAACAAGAAATGCAAAAAGGAAGTCTAGATAAAGCAAAACCATACACTTCTCATACATACATACAAAGAAAAAAACAGTTGTGGTATTTACCTTTGGAAAAGGAAGCTATTTGCTGTGCAGGTGTGCCAGGTCACATGGTGGGAAAGAGAACAGCGCTGCCCTGCAGCAAGGGAAGGGGGCTGACACCTTCAGCCATACATGCCCTCGAGTATAGCGCAGCAAAAGCAGTATCTTCAGTTAATACAGCCCCTGGTAACCAAGCCTTGATAGTATTTCAAAGATCTAGAGCAAAACAGTAATACCGCAAATCGGCTCAATTCACACGTTATAGACTAAGAATTGCTTTGGCGTTTAGATTAACATACTCTACGTTAAACGCACGTTTACTGACGTGATAACTATGATTTGCAACTGAATCCCTTCTGTGATTCAAAGCCGGGCAACAGAGTTATCTACCGCCTGCTCTTCCCACAAAAGCTGTAAAAATTTATCTCCGCGCATTAAGCAAGGAAATTGTTGAAACAAACCTAGGCGGATACATAAACCTCAGCTGCGGACAGAACCCTTTACCTGCAACGCTGGGCTATCGACAGACTTTAACGGCTGCCCACTGATGAGTATCGACACCTGCTCACAGAAACGCCGAAGCCGAGAGAGAGGGCGAAGGCCGTGTCTCCTTCTCGCTCGCAGCCGCCCCCAGCTCCTCGCCCCGGAGACACCCGGGCACTTCCCAGCAGCTTCCCCGCGAGAGCCCCGGGCTCACCCGCCGCGGCTGCTCGAAACGCCGCCTCCCCAGCAGCCTACCCCGTTCCCAGCACCCAGGGAGGCCGCCCAGGGCGGGGAAGGCGCCGTTCCCTTCCCGCCAAGCCAGGGCCGGCCCAGAGGGGCAGCGCCTCCCCTGAGGCGGCGTGAGGGAGCGGCACCGAGACAAAGGAGAAACCCCAGAGGTAAGGCGGCCTTCTCCGCGGTAGGCGGCAGGAAAAACCGGCGCGGTCACGGGGGTCGAGTCGAGGCCCGGCCCGGCCCAGCCCGTCCCTCACCTCACGCCGCCGCTGCCGCCGCCACGGGCCTCCCGTCCCGGCGACGCCGCCGGCCCACCCTCAGGCCGCGGCGCGCGCGCGCCCGCCCGCCCGCCCCCCTCCGCGCTTCCGGCCCACCGGCGGAAGCGAGCTCCAAACCTTCTCCCTGCGGGCGGGGCCGCCCTCCTCGTGCGGCCTAAGCCCCGCCCCTTTCGGGGGAGGGGCCACGCCTTAAAGGGGCAGCGACGAGGGGAGAGGAGGGGGCGAGTGCGACGGGGAAACTGAGGCACGCAGGGAGGAGGGGGGAGCTGCGCAGTGGCATAAACGTAAGCGGTGTCAGAGCCCCAAGGAGCGCAGCCTCAAGGATAGAATTACCTAAGTACTAAAATAATAAAATCCCACCCCAAATCCACGATCAAACCAAGCGCGCGGAGTTCCCCAGCAGTCTGAAGCGAGAAGCTTCCTCACAGCCTCTGATGCAACGCGAACCTCTCCCACGTACAGCTCAGCAGCCCCCGCGCCTCTTCGCCCACACCCCGAAATAGGCGGGAGAAGGTTTTGTCACTGCTCGGGCCTGGGCCCTGCACGTCGCTGCTTCCACTTCGCTCGAGCCTTGTGTGCTGCCTCATCATCTACCGACCCTCCCGGTCACAGGGACAGCACCGTCCCCCAGCCTAGGGGGCTCTGAGGAATCAAAACACAGATTATTTGCCTTTCTTCAACTCCTTGTTTTAGACTTTACGGGAGGGGGGGGTGTGTGAAAAAGGCAAGTCCCTGTTTGATCTGCTGCTGCTGCCACCGTAACACTCCTCAACTTTGAAGTGCTTCTCTGCTGCAAACACAACTCTTGTAACCCAGCTGTCTCCGTCTTTGATAATGCCACACAGCCGAGAATTTTTTTCTTTAATACCATTCAGGCCATTAACGCGCCAGGAAAATGCTTGAAGCGACATATCTGCTTGAATCACCGAAGTTTTTAGGGGACTCACAGTGCTTTTTAGACTTGAAGGATCTGTCATGCTCTTATTTATAATGCAGCCTGATACACAAAGCTTTGTCAATGTTATTTCCCTCATCATTCTGCGGAGCCTGGTTTTTTTTTAAACCTCTGCACAGAGTTTGCTCTGTTTTCAGTAATATTCAAATACCCACATGAAACAACTGACTCACCCACCTGCACTCCATGCACCTTTGTAAGATGATGGCAAAGGGAAAAGCTGCGTTCTTATGCCCTCCTAAGTGCCGTTATTCAGCAAATGGGAAAAGATTGGGTACTCCTCCTCCTCCAAACAATTATTTGCCCACGTGCAGATTACAAACACCACATCACCCAACAAGATGGGGGTATGGAGCTGTTTCCTCACCCCCTTCCCAGGGCTGCGGGGAGGAGGGACACAGCCTCTCCCTTTTTCCCTGCATGGAAGAGGCCAGGTCTGTGTTTTTGCCAAAGCAGCTAGTGTAGTGTTGGCTCTGAGTTCCTGCCCTGGCTTACTCATGTTACTTTGCAGAGAAACTGCTTTTAACAAGTATCACCAAGAATCTTCCTTGAGAAGTTTCTGTGACAGATACCCTTGACGCCTAGTTGTACTTCGGTTCGAGCTCATGCCCTGTGGTGAACCTGCAAGCTGGAAAGCTCCTGGCTCATGTACAAGGAAGTGAAGGTGCCTCTGAAAAGTATTTCAAAAGGCGGTTTTGGAAGCCCAAAAATGCAAGATAACTGAAGTACAGAACAAGATATCAGGGCTAAAATGAAGCCATCTATCTTGTCCGTACTATTGAGTAGCAGCCAGCTACTTCGCTCTGTAAATATTACCATCGGGATGGGCCCAATGTGAGCTCTCCCTGAACTGCAGCTGGACTGCACGCCAGGGCACTCTCCCCTTGAGCAGGGATGCTTCTCATGGTTTCAGATTCCTTACCTGAGACTAAGATCCTTTCTTGCCCAAGGCGGAGAGAGCCTTTATGACAAATCCTCAGTAAATGACTGATAGCATGCTGAATTAATACTAATGAAACATTACTGATCCATGTAGTTACTCAATATTTATTATTATAAACTTTGTACAGATAATTCCATTGCACATAAACTACTGTCCAAGTCTAAGACTGGACCTAGCTGTACCTAGGCTCCATCTGGAGTTTAGAAAGGAAGGGGTTCCACTCTGAACCTCGTGACTCAACAGGAGAATCTTCCTTACCCTTTGCATCTCCAGTCTCTCTGTGAATCATCCTAACTCAATTCTAACTCAATTTTCCTTTGTGTGTTTCTTCCATGCAGTAATTAATAAGGTGAACCTTGCCATCAAACTTACTGAACCTCAGTAAACCACTGTTAAACTTTGTTAAATTCCATCGAATTTATTGAACTCTGTCAAATTATTATTTTACCTCAATAAGACATATTGCTGCTTCTGTATTTTGAGTGAGGTGTGTTCCACTCATCCATGAGTTTCCCTTTAAAGCAAAGGATAAAATAAATCTCTTTATGGAGGTAGAAGTTTACCTCTGGGATATCTACTCTACAAACTCTACAGCAATGCAATCATTTGTGCTCTAGCCTGCAGAAAATTCAGAGGATCTCCATCTTCCAGGAAAAAAACAAAACAAACTTGAAAAACACAAACCACTTAGATTCAAAAATTCAAGTTCTTCAGCTTTTAACCTTCAAACCCGTAAGGCAACAGAAGCAGGTCAAAGACCTAAGTGCAAGGGAGCTGGTACTCATTTCCTTCCCCCCACCTGATTTCATCTCTTGGCTGGAAAACTTACCCTTATACCGGTGGCTGATCTCATAGGGTGTCCTGCCTGTCTCACAAAAATTACATTATTTTTTTTTTCTATCTTCAGAGAGACTAGAGCCAGACACAGTTAAATATGGCAAGTTATCATTTAACATCCTTCGTTATAAGTCACAGTCCAGAAGAACCTCCAATAAAGCCTTTATTTCAAGCCACTGGAAGTTCTGCATTTTCAAAGACAATTATTAAAGAAGGGAATTCTCACTTATCAAAATGACCATCAAAAAGTAGTATGTCAGAGACCACCTTCTTGCATTACTTTCTAATAGAGCATATAGGAAATATAAACAAGCCATACAAATACTTTACACACAAAGATGTTTTGGGGTTTTTTTGTTTTTACATTCACTCGGTCAATTTACAAATAATCACTCCAGGCAGATAGTTAAAAATATCATACAAAGACATGAGTACAACCTCTGTCTTATCCCTCAATTTTCTTATTAAAAAGTAGACAGTCTCCTTGGCACAATAAAAAAAATATATATGTATGTATATATATACACTGTATTTTGTCTCTGTATTCCAAATATTAACAAAAACATTTTAAATGCATTGTTCTGGTTAGCATGAAATGACATTACAATTTGTGAATAGTAATGGACAAAAATCCCTTTTCTCTACAAGTGCTGATAAAAGTATATGTCAAAAATAAAAATCTGTTGCTTTTAAGAACAAGAAAGAAAAAAAGCTGTGCTGTTTCCATCAACCAGATGGAAAGATGTCAGATGTTTCAGATGTCTTCAGATTTGTCTATTACAGAGATTTAAAAGCAAATTGAAAGCCTTTACCCAATTCTATTAATTTATTTTTTTAAATGATTTACAATTCATTAAAGTTCTGAAAACCAAGTTCATGCACAAAGGGTAAACAAGCAGCTTTCAACTCCACAGAAAACAAAGCAGTGGAAAAAATACTATTTTTAAGACATTCAGAAAGCAACTTGAATGCTTAAATGAAGACTGCTAAAACCAGAGCTAAACTAAGGTAATAAAAGGTGGCCCAAAAACCTGTATTTACCTCAGTCTTCAATATGAAACAAGAAAATAAGACATGCATGTCTTTACTTTTTCCATTATTAGATAGCCTGTGTACCTGCAGTTGTTGATCTGTGCCCACTTTCAGCCAGATCCATTTTGCAGTTAAATAGGCAGACCAGGAATTGGTTTTAGGGCAGTCAATTAATCACTGTGTTCACTGGAGTCAAAAATGTCACTGAGTCGGAAAGCCTTCTTCTGTTGCCTGGCTGCTGAATTGTCAGAACTAAGGTGTTTCCCCTTCTTTTTTTTCAACTGTTGTTCAAGTTCTGGAAGTTTCTTTTCAAAAAGATAATCAACAATTTCTTTAAGGGAAAAAAAAAAAAAGAGAAAAAAAGTAGTCTTAATTGGATCTGTAGGGGAACTGGATGCCTAGGGGAAATGGGATCTCACCAACAGAAATTATTTTGTTGGTGTTAAATGCAAAATATCTCACTATTCTGTAATAATCGCAATGGATGCAAAGTAGATCAGACATACATACATGCAAAGATACATTAAAAAAGCACAGTCATAAAACTTTTAAAGCCAAGGTATTACAAAGAAGAGGTTCATAAGCACTGCATGAAGATGACATTGACAGTAAACTGTTATTAAAAAAAAAAAAGCATTTAGCAAAGTAAGTATAAAGCCTGAAATTTTAGCCAATTTACTTAGGAGAAAGCTAACTAAGAAAGAATTGAACTAGAATACATATCCTCTTAGATTCAAGCAAAAACCTTAAGGAGTATATACAAACAGCCAGGATACTGACCAGAAAAAGTCTTTTTTTGCCAAGAAGGGACACAGGAGACCTTTAGCTTATAAAATTTTGCTTGAACATAGGCTCTAGGGACATCTCTGGAAAGAGAAGAGTTCAAAGAATTAGTGGTGCAAGGAACTATTACAAAGTTTAGCTGTTACTGAGTTATCCATTCATGAGAGTGATGCCAGTCAAACAATATCTTAGCTTTAGGTAGAAAGGCTGGATTTCAAATCCTAATTAAAACAGTTTTTCAAGACAGTAATTCCCTTTGAAGGTAAGAACCTAAACTATGCCATCATACATATGTATCGTATGTTTAGTGAAAAGAAATAGTAAATGAAACTGAAAGTATGTGGGAAAAGGAAAAAAAAGCCTTGTGGAGAAACAACAGCATTCCCGATATTGGTAATTTCATATTCAACACTTACTTTGTTTGGAAGAAGACTATATTGTATTACACATTCCTATAATTATCCTTTTCTTATGTGTTGATTAACACCTGGAAAAGTCTTTTATCAAAGACTTTAGCACAGACTGCGTAACACAGTTCTAGTACACAGAATGTGCTAGGAATACAATGAGAGCTGCCTGAAGCAGTTAAGAGTAAGTTTCAGCGCTTATAGGCACGGTTTATTGTTCAGTACTATGCAAGTATATACAACTGTACGTTACCAAACAAAATTACATTTTCTATAGTTCCAGAGGTCTAAGAACTTTAACTCCTTTATGGAATTTTTAAGACCGTCTGTCTCAACTATCCTTTGTATCCACAAAAAGAGGAAAAAAAAGGTTTACCCAATAGTATTACTGAGTTCTTCCCAGTTTACTTCATTAGCATCCTCCACTTGCATTTCATACAACCTGTGAATATAATACAGAAGCAGTTTGTAGGCAGAATTCAAGAAATAATTCAATAATACTCACAGCTTCCCCAGGCACAAGTCACAGGGCATTTAGTCCAAAGAAAAGAGTAGTTGCAAAACGTGTATGAAACTGAAGGCATGCCATTCCCACCGTGCAAGCTTTTATAAACACAACTCAGAACAGTAAGAGATACAAAAACATTCCACTACCTCTGAACTATACCTTTTAATAAGATTGATCTTGGCCTCTAATCTTTTGGTCCCCCTATATAACTGCTGCCCTTCAGTCATCTTCTTTGTTAAAATTGTAGTCCTTTGAAAACAAACAAAAAAAGGTTTCTATCATTTCAAGAAATTCCAAGGATCAAAAGGAAGTGTCTTCAAGATGCTACTGCTGCCACAGAGAAGCAGAAATCAGGCTTCACTATCACAGCAAGAAGAAAACTTAAAACTTACTACAGCTAGCAGAGTTATTTATTTGTCTCAGACACATTTGCAATGCCTCTTTTGTAGTCTACAACCTGTTTATTACCTATCTTACCAAACAGTCATCATGGTACAACCAGTTTTGCAGAATAGAGTTAAATACTCCCCAAGACACATTTTATTATCTCAATTTAGTATAAAACCTTACCATTTCTGTTTACATTGTCTCCAATATCGTGTTCCCACTTTAGCTTCAATCTCAGTCCATGGTAATCTCTGGTACAGTTTCTCACGGTCAATTGAGAGATCTCTATTTGACTTTTCCAATGAGGAAAGCGAATTTGCATCTTCCATTTCCATTCTTTTCCTAATCACCTCCTCCACCGCATGCATTAACTTCTGGGTCTCTTCCTTTGACCAAGGACCATAATTAATAGCTAAAATTGAAAAATAATGTTAAGGCATAATTTATCATAAATCATTAGGGGAAAAAAAGGCAAAAGAACAAATGCTTCACTTTGCATTATTCTTATTTACCAGACCAGCTTCTTAACAGACTTCCTAGAAACTCTTCTGCATACCACATTTGAGAGAGGAGTTCAGCCTAATCACTAAAGAATAGCACTGATCCCTAGCTTCTATCTTTTAAAACCTGGTTGCCAAATTCCTCCTGCCCTCCCCCTGAAAGCATCTATTTAGATGTCAGTTCCATTTAATAAAGAGCTGTATTTGTTCCACTTCTTTTTCCTTTTCTGTGAGAGACTGTTCTTATCCCTTCCATATGAAAATGCAACCAGTGGTCTGGAAAAAAGAACCACCACCACAAATTAATTAAGAAAAAAAAAATCTACTCTAGGGATTTTTTCCTAAAGGTTAGGGCACATACAACATACGGTTAAAATAATTTCTCTAATTGCAATACACGGAATTAATTGTTTTTCTTAAAATTACATACCCGACTTGATTTCAGAGTATTTCATAGCAACTGAGAGGTTAGAACGGGACATCATCTCGGAAATCTTCTTCCAATCATTGCCATGCATAGCATGATACTTCTTTAATTTTTCTTTTTCTTCCTTAGTATACCTGGTTGAAGAAATGGGCACAGCTTAGCTGTAAATTCAAACCATTCCAATATCTTAGAAGAGCTGTAATCTCTACAGGCGTTTTCAATGTTACTCATCACTACCATTTCGAGTCACACTTTAGAACAGAGGAATTGATAAGGACTAGTCAGAAAAATGAACTGTCAATTAAGTCACATTAACTGGCACAAATGGGAGAGATGATCTTCATTTATATACATTTTTAATGCACAAATAAACATCAGAGACCGATATTAGCATTCAGAAACTCTTTCAAATTACTCGCTTACCTCCCTTTATAATTATTTGGGTCAAACATCTTCCTTGCTCGATAATATATCAGCCTCCAGGGTCGTGGTATGCCCTCAGCTAGAAGGCAAATGATTCATTTTTAAGAAACATTTCTCACATTGGTGAGGCCACTTTTAAAAAAAAGCCAAAACAAACCCAAAACCCAACAACATACATATTTCATGACCATGCTGTCAATGACAGATTCCCTCCATTCAAGAGAATGTACTCTACAACACTTCAGTAACTGCACAGGAAATAGTCTGAATGGAATCTCCCGAGGAGTTTCAAAGATGTAATTGTTGTGACCGTGGTAAGATTGTGAATGCTGATGGCTAGTAAATAATTGTGTACATGCCTGCATACATGTGGGTGAACATAAAAAAATTGAACTTTTGAACTCTCAAGCACAAACCTGCTACTCACTAGCTACAAACTGTATGGACTGGCTGTACATTTGATCCAGATGTAATTAGAATTTAACTAACATATTGAACAGTCGCATTAATAGAGAGGCATGAAACAGCCACCAGTCAGGAGGCTGATGAGATATTGTGCTTCTGCATATAGACTATTTTGACTAGGAAAAGCAGGGACTGAGGGCATCCAGCAAAACCAAAGTGAAGGTCTTGGCTGAAGCTAAGATCCACAGAGACCAATACCTGGGAACAAATAACAGTCTTGGTCAGCAATGCCCAGGAGAGGTGACTGCAAGCAAATCACATAACCCTGACATGACTTTCTGCCCAATTTTCCCAGACCAGGAGCAATCTCCCAGATTGGAAGGGAAGTCAACATCAGGCAAATGTGACAATGCAGGAGGGAATGACTGTGTATGTGAAATAATCAAGGAGGAACAAATCTGTAGTCTCACTGATCCTTAAATAAATGCTAGTATCCAAATCCATTACAGGTTGTCATTTACTCCCGTCTTGCCTATGCTGATGATACAGAACAAACACAGAACAGAAAGCCACTGAGAAAGTGCACTGAGTAGATTCATCAGAGATGTCATAAAATGAGCATGTTTGCCACATGAAGCATAAATGTTTTCTAGCCAAGAAAAGCCCAACAAAATGAGTAAAGAGGAAGAGAAGAGATGATCCTCCTGCAAACAGAATCTTAGAAATAAGAATTTTGTTTTCTTCAAGTCTTGGAAAACTAGCTACTTTGGCTAATGACATAATTTCTTTCAGTTTCTGCCATTGCTCACTCAGTCCTAAACCTGCCATCTATTTATTTGCTCTCACTCAGTCCTGAACCTGCCACCTATATATGTGCTCTAAGAACAGTTGACAGTTTCAGACAGGACTTAATCACACCTCTCATTAATAAGTCACTATGCTTAATTATATAGCCTAGCAAATAATGCACCTTAAGCCATAAAGCCCAAATGCAAGTCTGAAAGTCTGTAAGTGCTGCTGGTCATGATGATATTTTAATCTCTAAACTCTTCACACCCGAGAAAAGATAGGAAGAATGGTATACCGTACAGATTATCAACTATATAATCTCAGCAGCACGCTCCTTTTTTGCCAAATTTAGCAACATTAGTGCTTTTCAATTAAAAAATTATTTTAGAAAATACATCGTGTTATGACCAGGTTGTGGAATGTAACGTTCAGCTATTTGAGAAGGAACTTAAATACTTACAAAGTTTTTCACAAAAAAGATGTTCTGCTTTTAGGCGACTGATAGTTTCTTTATCTTCTGGATACCTTGAGGTAAACAGGAGTTTTTCAGCACTGTCTATTCCAGTAATTGATAAGAACTCTTCCACATTTTTCCGGATTTGATTATTTTCCTTCTGGGAAAATCTGCCAAACTTGACAGCAATACCTAAAATATACAGAAAGTTTTATTTAAGGAGGAAGGGGAAAAAAAAAAGAAAAAAAAAAATCAAACCTCAAGTACCATCTCTTGTACATTACATTTCAGGTTTTAGCAAACATACAACAAAAGATCAACAAATTCAAAAGGTGAAAAAAGGAAACTGAAAGAGACAAAACAAGAGTTTGGAGCAGGTAATTTACGCATACACTTTGGACTGTAATTTGACAATGAAGAAGTAAATGCTACAAACCAGAGAAATACAAAATACGTCTATCAGAATGAAGTGAACCAGACTCTATGGATGTGACATAAATTATATAAAAAGTATTTTCCCTCTGCCAAAACATTAGCACAGCTGCACAGTCCTTCCTCACTGCAACAATATTTTGGAGAGCTCACCTTGTTTTTTAAACTCTTTAAACCTCACTAGGTCTCTTCCAGCCATCTTCCTGATTGAACTGTCAGATATATTCCTCACATGAGGAATAAACTCTTCCAATTCTTGTTTTGCAGTATCCAAATCCACAGCTGAACACAAGGTAAAGTCCAGGCACTCTTCATCATCCAGACTAAGCTCATCGGAGGCTGCCATTTCAGTAAAGGAATTATTCTGGTCCTTCTTTCTATTTGGTGCCGAGGGTTCTGGTGTCCTGATATTTAAAAGAAAACACAAAAAAACATAAAATAAAATACACCACTCGAACTCCAAAACAGAGATTGTTAGAATCTCTACCATTAAAAGAATGAACACGTTCATTAATTAAAGCACAAGAACAATACTTCACACACCCACCCCCTTGTATTTCCAACCTTTTAACATAGACATAATTTATTACTGAATTTCTGTACTTAGAATATTCAAAGAGCTTACTGAAGTTTTGAAAATCCACACCTTTCCCACAAAACTCTCACACATGGACATACAGAAGATATAGTGTCTCTTGCTACCACTGGCAACACAGAACTTTTCCATCAGTCTCTTGCTAGTGCTCTTACTATGGGTTCTGGACACTGTAAAAGCACCAAGAGCTACTTACATGAGCATTTGGTTGTACAGAACATTAAATTCTTTAGTTGACCTTACTAGTAGCTTGGTAAAAATGCATATATTCACCATAAATACCTACTTTAACAAATTAAATCCCTTTCTTTCCACCCCCCACCTCTTTTTTTTTACTAAATGTGAATTGCTTGCACATAAATTATTTCTATACCTACAGTTTTTAAATAGGAGAAAATGTTCTACATTGAAGGGAATAGTAGTATATTCTCACAGATTTTCATTCTATTTTCACAAGGTAACTAAGCTTTTAAAGTAGGTGTCTATAACATCTCAACATACTGTAAAGGTTTCTGAAGTTGTTTTTAAAAATACATACAAAACAGACTGAAGAAAAATCTGGGACCCAAATAACGTGATAGAAACATATTTGGGGGTTGGGCAGAAGAGGAAAAAAAAATAAACAAAAGCACAAACAAAACCTAAACTTACATTACATCAGATTCTGACGAGCTTTCTTCCCTGACAAAAGCGCTGCTTTTTTTCGCCTTTCTAGCATGCACTGGAGTTTTTTGAGGAGATCGATCAGCTGCTTTAGTCAGCTTAGAAAAATTAGCAGGTACAGGCATAGAATCGTCACTCAAGGCAGGAGAAGCATCACAGTCACCATCTTCATGCCATTGCTGGGGCATTGCCACACCACCCTCTTCTGTAGGTAAAGGCAACACTGTGTCTTCCCCTTGCCTCTTCTGCTCTGGTGATGACATCAGTGATGGGTAAACGGTTACATCTGTGTCTTCTTGCATATCTTGGGTACTACTGCCTCTTTTCTTCTTCTTCTTCTTTTTTGGTTTTTGATGGTCATTGTTATCGTGTGTTTCTGAGGCAGGCAGGTCACATACCTCATCCTCTTCAGGCAACTTTTCTTTTCTTTTCTTCTTAACAGCTTGTTTCAGATAAACATAATCAGCATCCATGTCCTCACAACCATCAGTGCTATGCTGATTTATTGTGACACAAGTTACATCACTTTGCTCATCTGTACTATCATTATACTTCCGCTTCTTTTTTTTCTTTTTCTTTTGCGAAGCATCCACTCCAGTTTCATTATTAATTTCATGTTCCAGTCCTACACAAGAATTATTTAACAAAGACTGTTGCTGCTCCCCCTTGTTTTTCGTTTTTTTCTTCTTTTTACAGCCTTCATCACTCTGTGCTGCTTGGTCTTCAAACAGCAGTGGAGAAGGACAGCTAAGCTCTGCATTTTCTGTACTCTCTCCTTCACCATTTTCATGTTTCTTATTGTATTCTTCATCGTTTCTCTTCTTCTTCTTCTTCTTCTTCTTCTTGAAAAAATCCTGAACTTGAAAATCATCTGCCCTTGCTTCTTCTGTCATATTTTTTCTTATCTTAAATAAAAGATATGAGTTTTACTCAAGTGCTATCATTTAGGTACTGTTACACACAGTTACACAGGAAAAAAAAAATCCACCCCAAACATTAAAATACTATGGAACTACTCAATATTACCTTAGAAACATACACTTACTTTTCAATCCAGCTAATTTTGCAGAGTGACTACAAAAAAGCGACACCTTCTTCATCAAACAGATGTGCATCACAGCTGTATTCAACCTTAAAATTTCCTTCCTATAAAAACAAGGATACCCTTTAATAACTATTAGCTTTAAGTTGACTTTGCATAACTAAGCAATGACAGTAAGCAACAACAGACTGCTATATTCAACCCTGCTTTCAGCACTGAAACAGCAACAAGCTAAAAGTAATAAAGAAATATTAAACTAATCAGCACTAAAATCAAGTTCTCTAGTTAGAGGCTTCTGGCTGGCGTTGCTCATGTTCAAACAGGCCTAAACTTAGCCAGGACCTGACAGCTCCAGCCGACTCTGTAACCAGAACAAATCTACTCCTGGAAACTACGGATTTACACAGAGCGGGCAGGAAGTATTTTTTAACACATCTTCTACGGCCAGCACACAAAAAACACGTACAAACCAACATTCTGTCATCTCTGAGACACGACACCTTAAATTTCACACCCCCCAACACCGTTTCCAGCGCTGGCCGGTACCAGACATCACCTCCCCACCGCAGCTGCCCCGAAACCCCTGCGGGCAGACCCCAAACCACGCACCGCCACGCACCTCGCCCCACCGCCCTGCCTAGAGAGCTAGGCCGCGGAACACGGCCCCACGGCACCCTCTACGCGGAGCCACGTCCCACCCACCGGCCGGCCCGCCGTTACCCTCCGCCACCCTCCGGGACCACCGAGAGAGGCACCCGAAACAACCCCAGGCCTCTCGGTGGCACCGGGGTGGGCCGAGGCGGGGCAAACCGCGGTCCCCTCAGGGCCCTCTGACGCTCTCCCCCACCGGCCTCTCCCCCTCCCCGGCCTGCACAACTCGTCCCGCCGCCCCCACGGGCAACAACCCTCCCGCCCAGCCGTCGCCCACCGACCCGCCACACGCGCTCCCCCGCCGTCCGCGCGCAACACCGCCCCCCACAGCACCCGCTACCGGACTCTCCGTTCCTTCCCGCCTTTCCCCCCCCCCGCCCGGCGGAAGCGGCCCCAGCCGGACCCAACAAACCAACGGACCGACGGCGTGAGGGGGCGGTTGCTAGGAGACGGGGCACCGCCACCCTCCTCACCCACGTTCACGGGTGGAAGCTGCAGCTCCGCGGCCAAATCCTCCCGACCCCCCGCCGGCGGGGCTGTTCGCCTCAGCCCCGGCTCTCCTCCTCCTCCCCCTCCGCCGCCGTCCCCAACCTCGGCGCGGTGCTGCCCCGCTGGTGACATGGCGGGCGGTGGAACGGCGGCCCCGCGGCGGCCGCTGACTCTGCCTGAGGTGGAGCCGGGCAGCGAGAACGAGCGGCTGGGGGTGGCCCGGGACAGCATGCTGCGAAACCCGCTCATCCTCAAGGTGAGCCCCGGGGGCCACCCGGTCCCTTCCCTCCGTCCCCGCTCCTTACCCGGGCACGGCCACCCACCCCCGCCCCATCCCCATCCTAGCGCCGGTAGCGGCGAACAGGACCCCCGGGGGGGGGGGGGGGGGGAAGCAGCTCCAGACCCCCGCGGGCACACAGCGGAAAAGTTTCCCGTTAAAGCACCTGGAGGGTGACAATGGTTGAAAACGGGGGGGGTGGGGTGTTACCCCAATAATTTATATGACAAGGAAGGAAAAAATGCGTTTTCTCACTGCTCCTTCGTGATCTATCACCGTTGAACAGCCGGTAGCCCCGGGATGGTGACGGGCAGCAGCGTGAGGTGGGTTTTCCCTCCGAGGGAAGGGTGTCAGGGGACAGGGACTGAGATGTCAGCGAGGCTGCTCACTGCCAACCCCCCCCCCCCCTCAGCGGGGGGGTCCGGGGGCGACCCACAAACCCTAACTGCCGAAATTAGGGTTTGTAGACAGGCTGTGGCAGTTACGGTCACTCCACAAACTCCTGACACTTCTCATTTTACCCCGTTCCGCTCGTATCCCTGTCTTATGGATAGGCTGAGCTTCGGGTGAGCCTTAGAAAGCTTCAAGTATCTCACTTCGGCTCCCTCCTCCTAATCAACACCCACAGAAAAATCACGCTTTAAACCCCCCCACTGCCTTCCCTGGAGTCTCGTCGTGTGTGTGTGTGTCCCCCAGCAGCAGCTGAAGTACAGCTCTCGTCCCCTGGATGGCACTCGCCGAATAGCTTCGTGCCCTAACCAGCTCTTTCCGATCCCAGTCCCCAGCAGGGACACGCCGCCCACCCGGTACCGACCCCCCGCCTCCCCGGTGCTCGGGGGCCGGGATCGTTGCTCTGAGGGTGCAGAGGGAGAGAGAAGGCGGCTGCAGCCCCCGCCAGCCCCCCCCACCCGCAGCGGGCACCGAGAGGTTTGACCAGTTGTACTTTTCCTCTTCTCCTGGTGAGGGCAGCCAGTTCTGCTCAAAAGTGGTGGGTTTCCCCCAGCAGACAGCGGGGACGTTTAAACCGCGGCGGTTCCGCCGGTGCTGCGGTGGGTAAACTCTTCTATTCCCTTGGTAATCGGACCCCGGCAGTGGCAGGCTCGGAAGTCGGCCGTAAAATTTTGGAATATCACAGAAAATTTGAGTCTTGCAACACTGAACCTCTTTCTTCCCCCAGCCCCGAAACTCTAAAAATCAATTTGGAAATTATACTAGGAAGGCAAAAAAAAAAAAAAAAGTAGTTTTTGTGTCATAACTCAAAAGCAGCTTCACTTTTTCAAATCCAAAACTTCTATTTTCTTTCTTTTCTCTGGATCCCGTAAGTTTGAGAGGAAGTGGCGGTATCTTTGCTTAGAAGTGACATCGGGGTGAAGATTTCCTCACCCAGCTGCACCCCAGAAAGGGCTGGACAGACACAGGCAGGGCAAACCTCCTCAGGATGGAGGCAGCTGCACTGCTGGGAGGGAGAGGAGGCAGCCCTGCATCTTCCTCATCCTTCCAAACTGTTTCTGCCTTTCTTAGAAAAGTGTGCTATTAAGTATATTTTTAGGTGATACATGAAGATGAACCAGAAGAATATGTAATTATATGACATTTAAGGCATGCTAGGGCATAATTGTAGGGACTGGGTTGATACTACTTATTTTCACAATGCCTTTACATTCCTTACATTGAAATAGGTATAAACCACCAGTCAGTGCCGTAAATCCCAGGTCTATGAATATAACACTGGGGTAATCCTATGAAGGGCAGCTCCTCTCCTGTAGTGTGTATGTTGCAGGTAGATTATATGCGGTCATTAAGATTATGTTGATTTATGTGGGAGTTTTGCCTGTCTGGACGGGAGCATTCGGCTGAGCGCTGTCTGTCCCTAGAGCTCAGTTGATGTCTTCTCCCCTCGGGTCCAGCAGTTTGCTCAGCCCCAGCTTTAAGGCTTGAGTTTTTTCTCAGCATAACTGTTGCAGAGCATCCTGGCAGTGGGAATTCTGAGCAGTTGTAAATCATGGGGAGGTTTAATAAGACCCAATCTGGGTTTCTGTTGTCTGGCCAGGTGAAACTAAAATTTGAGCAAGTTTTGAGAAAAAGTAGTGTTAAATTTTAGCATTCTGACAACTTCCATTCTCTGAGGGCTCCTTGTAGGAGGGTATCCTTCACTGTAAGCCAGCCAGTAGGGATGTAAAGAGATCTGCATCCACCTGATGCAATCCTTTAGCACGAAGTAACTGGGCTATTAACAGGGATACTTTTACTCTTGGAACCATCGGTAATTTCACCTCATGGTAAGTCATATTTTAAAGTTTGTGCAGTAAATTACTGACACCCTGCCAACTGCCTGCCCACACTGCATCACGCCCCACTGAATGCTGAATTTACCAGGGTGTCCTCCGCTGCCAGGAGGTGATGGTGACAGGATGGCAGTTTACTGGATAACCGCTGGCACTCGGCCAGTCCCGCTTGCTGGTGCACGCACCAGTAGTGGCATACTCACAGCGTCAGCCCTCTGCCATGTCTCCTCTTCATGCTTCCAACTGCAGTCTGGGATCTCTTCCCCCTACTTCCCAGGAGAGCTCTGGGGATCAGGCATTTTGGAGAGAGCTGCCCAAGGGGATGGCCAGCAGGTCCCAACCCTCATGCTGTGCAGTGTCACTTGAAAACCAAGGACACAAAGATGGTTTAGAAGAAAGGGACAAAAGGTTTTGAGACAAATGCTGCTTGGACAAGTGCTTCTGGCAGCTGTGGGAGGGCACTGAGGAATGCACGGCTCCAGCAGCTACGATTAAGGTTCACCAGACAGCAAATACACAAGAACCTGAGGCCCAGCAGTGATGGATGGGACACTTAGTCCCTGCTCTTCCTCCAACTAGCCCTCAGTCCCCAAAACCCTAGTGTAAGTGTGACAGACCTCCTATACTTTGCAGCAGCTAACAACAGGATCCCCTACTTTCTCTCCCAGTTCTCTAGTATCTTCTAAATGAGGCACCGTGTATCCAAACGGAGACCACTGCACAGCCAACTGCCCGCATTTCTGGCTGACCCTCCCGCCTCAGCTCTGCCCAGCCCCATACCCCACCATGATGTGTCTACACATGCTGGCTATCACAGATTAAAACCATCATCTTTTCACATAAAGATTTCTAGGGATGAATGCTCTATTTTTTCTCTGGTAGAATGTATTATGTGTTTTAATTAATCAAGGAATTAATTTAGTTTATCAATATATATTTGCTTGCAGCATAAAACTGAGGCAAATATTTCATCTACTGATGCCAGTAAAAATCTGAGCAAAGCATTTTTGGTTTGTTTGTTTTTACCAGTAAAAGCCTTAGCCAAGCACTTTTTTCAGTACAAACTTACTGAAAACTACTGTGTTACAAAAATAAGCCAGCTCTGGGCAGGAAAAAAGACTTCTCCACGTTTAACCCTCAGCATGCCTGACATGCACTCCAGAAAAAGTGGCCCACACCAGTTTGGTTACATTTATATTAACATCTTTTAGATAATATGCCATAATTAAGTTCAACATATCGCTGCCAAAGTCATTGTGTCACCAGCCTGGAGTTGGACATATCCCTGGTGTGCGAAGGTAGATGGGAAGTCCCAGCTGCCAGACCCACGTGCCAAAGCATCCTCTTACTTGTTCAAGTGCGGCCAGGGGACACGCAGAAAGCAGGGAACTGCTCTCCATGAAACACCTTCAGAGCTGAGAGGCATCCAACTCACCCTCAGAGCCCCAACCGCAGCTCTCAACATTAAAAAGTTGTTTCACAACTGGCAGTTCGGAGGACGAGGAGGATGGTGACGGTACTTTGCTGGCAGGAAAAGGCTGGTGCCAGGTCTCAATCCCAGTCATCCAGGCTGCAGGAGAACCAGATTTAACAAACAGAAGTTTTCAGCACTGCTGGAATGCACAATATTTGTTTTAAAAGCTTATTATTTACATGACAACTGATGCCAGGCTTTTTTTTATAGGTCTGAATGCCAGGCTGTTTGGGGTTCATCTTCCCAAGCTTTTCTCTCCAGCCTTGAAGGCTGCAATTTTTTCTTTTTTCCAAATAAGATCGAACAAAATCCACAGGACTCAGGCAATAAAATTCCAGCAGGTACAGTCTCCAGAAGAATATATGATCAAAAAACTCAGAAAACCCACAGAAATCAGCACACCGATAGCCTTGGTTTTGGCAATCCCAGCAGAAGAAGGATTAGCTAGGCCAGGGAGGCTGAGCTGCCTTTTTTAGTGGAGGAAGGGGACACACGGGAGCCTGCTCCATGCCCAGGGAGAGCAGCTCGGTGTGGGTGACAGCAGGGCACCAGCCAGGTGGCTGTGGGACTCCACTGACTACGCGGGTACCAAGTAAAGGCAGAAATCACTCACCATGTTTTTCTTTTTCTTTCATGCCTATTGAACCTTAACATGAAGTATTTCTGAGCCATCTGACTTGTCACAGAGCAAGGCACTGCTGAGAGTTGTTGCAAATTCATTTTGGTTTCTGGAATGATCCATAGGAAGGACAGCTAAGAAAAGCAAGTAGGGGCATTTTATCAAACTAAAATTGTGTCACATCGTGGGGAAAAAAAAAAAGCTCTAATTATGCAAGAGACAAACACGGACAAATGGATGGTGTGAAAAAGAATATTACAACTTTGAGTTGTAAAGTGCGTGCATCACAAACATCTCTTGCAACAGCAATTACTGAAAGGGCAGGTTTTCCATCACTCTGGAGTTGAAGCTTTTATTAATAGACCTGCATTGTGGCTGTAACAGGGCTTTTACATCTGAATGTTGTGCTCAATCTTTGAGCCTTTAACCCTCACCTTCCTTTTTTTTTTTTTTGTTTTGTTTATTTTTAAAACCTTCTCTCCAAATCCACTCATCTTTTTAGCTCTCCTGGCACCAGTATAGCGAGGAGCCAAGGTGATCCTGGAACGATGCTCCCATCTCTCCAAGCCCTTTCTCAGGGCAGAGCCAGGAGGCACCACTCACCTTCGTAATCGTCATCCACCTTTGTGCAAGGACTGCTAACCTGCACAGGAAGGGAAGGTGATAAAATAAAGGCTTCCTTAAAAACATACCCATCGCTGGATGCTCAGGGAGCGGCTGTACAAGCCATCAGAAACCATGCAGGTGTAGTGCCTGCGTGACGGCTGGGACTGACAGAGATCAAAATCATTCCATCTCTACAGAGCGCAGGTCCCAGTGGTCTCCATCATCTCTGCAGCATACCTCTGCTCTCCTCGAGTGATCTGGGGGTGCAGCCGAGATCTCACAGCTGCTTCCATGTTGACCAAGAGCCCCAGGTGTGGCAAACTCCACTGACGACATCACAGTCCTGCCAGGCAGCTTCCAGAGCATTTGGATAACTTCCCTCAGGTGTTAACTTTGTTAATTTAAATAACTCTCTTCCCTCTCAGCTGTTTGGAATCGATGCATCTATTGAAAACTTGGTAGGAGACCAGATTTTAGTTTGTCTGTCTCAGGTGAATAACCCCTGTAACACAGAGCAGAGTAGCCACAAGTACTGTGAGCAGTGTTTAGAATCAGGTCGTCTTTTATTTGGTGTTAATTATACTATTTACCTCAGATCACTACATGTGCTGAGCATCCTGCCTTCTGTGCTTGCTGCCTGGGGACGCTGAGGATTAATTAGTGTTTATGCAGCATTTTGTGTGCTTATTACTATTATTATAATATCACTACTACTATTATATTTTTGCAATCTAAGGCCAGTGTTGTGCTTTTAAAAATGTATTCAGAAATGTCTACACAGTACAGCTCAATAATTCATTAGAGAAATAAACTAATGAAGGGCTGGTTAGTCATATAATCATTAGGTTTGGTTCTGAGCTTTGTCACTCCAATACTCCAACTTCTAAGGGTTTTCTTCTCAGCATGAACTCATTTAAGATTTTAAATGAATTATTTGGTACACTAAAAATTAAACTCCTTATGAGCTTTAGTGCCCTCCCATATTTTGCACAAACACCACTGAAATAAATAAGGCATTACCAAGAGGCAAGTAAACATTCTGCATGAATAAAAGTAGTGGGGTTTTCTCCTGGTTATTTGAAGACAGGACTTAGGCTACAAACTGCCAGCTGTGTTTCAGCGGGCAGAGGGACAGCACCAGCAGCACCGGGCATTCATAGCTGCTCACCCCCAAGATCGGCAGGCAGTATGTAAAAGCAAGCAAAAGGGCATTTTGATCCTTTATGTGAACAAAACAATGCAAATTGGTGAGACTAATAAGCCCAGAAACATTACAAGGTGAATGCCTTTTATGTTCATGAAAATCTTCTATGTTTATTTGTCTAATACAATGGAAATAAAGCTTCAAAGGCCCTTTGATTTAAAAGTGCATTATTGAAGTCAGCCCACACAATAATAACCATTAGACTGAATCATTGCATTATGACCCTAATAGCAGCATTGTCATAGCAGATAACATCGGTACAGCCTCTTGCCTGAGTTGTTGGTGATGTAAAAGCAGAAATTAAGCCAAAAGATGAGAGAATGTAAGCAGAATGGGGAAAAAAAATAAAATGAAAAAAGGTCACAAATGGGTCCACGCGCTCACAGTGCATCCAGAGCTGCAGCAGGCTATGAATTTTTATGATGAACCTAAAACTCGGGCTTTATTGTCTGAAAGATTTAAGAAACTTTGGGGGAGAGCCAATACCAGTTTATGGCATTGGCCCCAAACCACGTTAAGCCAAGGGATGGTTTTCAGACTAGTTCAAATCGAAGGCACCATGCAGAAAGTCAGGCATATTCCAAGTCCCGAAAACGAGCCCTTACCCGCAAACCCTTCTCCAGAGACACCGAACCCAGCAGGCTGAGAGCAGCACCAGAGACCCAGCTAAAACTTGTAAGAGCATAGGAACATCCCTACCGTATTTCCCCTCTGTCCTCAGTTTCCCACTCCACCAACAATAAATATCCCTCCTTCTCTGGAAGAGATACAAGAAAATCTACTGAGCAGAGAGGAAAAGCTGGCGGAGGCTCAGTAAGGACTGTCCTGGATAGGAGGGCATTGGGCAGGCAACCGGTGGACAGCTGCCCAAAGAAAAGGCAAAAACCTCTTCATTTTTAAACCTTTGCCGCAACCGTTTCCCCTCTTTTTGAGTGCTGCCTAGCAGAATATAGAGCAAACGAAGCATGTTCACGGCAATCACAGGGACCAATGTTTTCAGTTCCGCATTTTTGCAAGTTTTTAGCCACACTTTCCCCAAGGGCAGATTGCTTTCCATGCAAATTCTTAGAGACGCTCTTATGTTTAATTATTGAATTTGAGAAGCCTTTGTCATCTTGCAGGGATTGTTTTGTTCTTGCTTGGCTGCTCACGTTGTACAGATTAGACAGAACCCGCATTTCTGAGGATATTTTCTTTTTTAACCATTTGTACGTTGTAAAATAAATTACACTGACTTTTCTACTTACATTTATTTGAAGTAGCATAGATAAATGAAAGCAGGACCCTATTACTAGATTTCCAACAACAGCCTTTAAAAAACCTTCAATATCAGGGGAAATATCTCTGGTTTGATTTTTTTTTAAGCAAACCAACATGAGTTTTGTGTCTAAAAATCTTACAAGTGAAACCTGATTAAAAATAATAGTGTAATTCCCAGGCTGGGGAGGGGGGGGAAAGTCAGAAAAGCAAACACAGCGAACCTTGTATTGCTTAGTGAAGAGCAAACTAGCTTGAAAAATAAAGATGGTTTTAATCTTGAGCTTCGGGCTGCTCGCCCAGGTAGAAGAGCCCCTTTGTTTGCAGCATGCTTTTCAACTTCCCAACGTCCCTTTACATTTGCTCTCTCCATCACCCTCCTGCTCGCTGCCTGGCCCCTTCTGTGATTCCCAGGAGATACCAATCAGCTGGTCAGGAGGCGACTGTAACTACACTAATTACCATGTATTACGGTGTGTTAAAGCGCTAATACACGCCGAAACACAAGTTTCTCCACACCGGCTGCATCTATCGCCGCGCTCTGCCCCTCTCCTCCCTCTCCGCAGTGCCACAGCGAGGGGCTGCCGTGCTACCTCTGCCGCCATAATCAGGGAGCTAAAATTGTTATCAGATTAGCCCCAGCAATGAAAAGCACAGTCCCAGATCACACTCACAGTTAGTTAGCATTTAGATAGGCTGGGACGGGGGTCTGTACAATAGGCATCAAAGCTGAACTCTTGGTGCAGCGAGAGGGATTAATTTCTTTAACCAACATGCCTGATCTGGCCTATCTCATTACCCTGCCTTGTCAGTGTCGATGTTAGATTTGATTGAAGATTATACCATTTAGGCCTTTCCCCTGTTTTCCACAGAAATCAGGCCCATTGAATTGCACATTCTTCCATGGGCCCCTGTCAATACTCAGTGGCCTGAGCCTCTAATTCTGCTTCATTTAAACTTCATCAACTTTTCCAATCAAGTGGAAGGATCTGAAATAGGCTCCGTAAGCAGAAAGGCCCTTTTTCCTTTTGTCAGATAATTTATTCTGTTTTCTCTTTCTCTCCCCCTTGCTTCCCCACCTCTTTCTCTTTTTCTTCTTTTCGCTCCCTTTCCCTGATGCTGAAAATGAGATTACAGTATTTAAATGACTATGATAATCAATCGGGGGACCTTGAGCCGAGATTGAGGTTAATTTTTCTTAGCAGAACAAAGAAGCGTGATGCCATTGGGGATTTGAAGGTGCAATCTGTGTTTCATGCTTGTATTCCTCCCCCCCAACCCAAAACTGCAGTTTTAGGAGTCTTTTCTTGTTACTAACTAGGCAGTTGTTGTGATTTTTAAGAGGCAACCCCTAGGAGAGAAGAAATGTAATTTTGGGCTGATAAATAGCTAACAGCCTTCTATCAACAATTTTAATAGGAAAAAAAATTCACTTACATGGTATGACTGCAGATCTAATGAAAGTGCTATCATTACCTTATTTATTTTTAAATATACTCAGAATAATTTTCAGCAGTGCTATGAGTAGTCCTTCCAGGCTGCACAGCAGAGTTTTGAACTTTTAACTGAATACCCCTTTCATCCAGCCACTCTTTCTACTTAGCAGCTTTCTTGGTTGCCTGGAAAAAGTCAAGACTTTTGTCATGATTTTGCTAATCAGAAATGGAATCGCTTATGTTTGTCTTAAAACCTGCATTGAAAAGGCTTGTTAAGTCTTTAGATTATGTATTTTTGGTTGTAACACGCCAACATTCGCTCACCTGGATCTTTCCCCTACCTTTCTCAGGAAGAGAGAGAGAAAAATATGCATTTCTTTGCTTCCATCCTAGCTGTCTTGTCAGTGCTGTTTTACATGCTGCCACCCAATGTTATCTTTTATTTGTGTCAGGAGAGAGGATTTGACAAGTTCAGTATACAATGTTCATTTGGCAAGGCAAATTTTTCATACCAATTTTGAGTAGAAAATGAAACCATCTTTCAACACAATGAGCAACATCATTTTTGGACAGACTTATTATGAGAAGAAGAATTGCAAAACTTTATTTCCCTGCACGATCCAAAAAAAACCCTGGAAATGAGACATTTAAACAAAACAATAAATACATGTATGAATGTTTGAGGCCATCAGTTTGTTTTGGAAATAAAAAATAACCACCAGCTGCTGTCAGGTAGCTGTGGCCTCCTTTTTGTTAATCAGATGCTGCTGAAATTGGTTGCATCATAATGTAGCTTTGTTTCAAATCTTTTAAGCTGTCAGAAGATTGGGAAAGGCAGACCAACTTCAGAAGTTTGTCAGCGTTCGCCAAGCAAAACAGTCATTAGTCAACAGCATGTAGGCTGAGGTTTGCAAAGATGTCCAGGGCCTGAGCGAGGGAAGGATGGGGGCATGTCAAAGAGCTCTGGGTGCTTTGCCTCCCTCCAGAATCCCAAGTGTAACTTGTGGCAGTACTAAATATGCCGAACAATCCAATTAATGAAAAAAATTTTGTTATAAATTCTGCCATCCCACATGTGTCACAATTTACATGGGTACCACAGGTTCCTTGGGGATCAGACTTTTGTTTTTGATAGCCCCCCACCTCAACGGGCTTCTGGTCTATGACAAGGACTGGCTGGTGCAACCGCATAGTGAGGACCGAGGATAATTAAATAAATATTTTCTAAGGAAGACCATGCATTGAAAAAAGGCTGTCAAACATTCACTGAGTGACAAGTTCATTTTAGCACCCAGGACCCCTGCAAGGTTGGGAGGTGCAGCCTGAGAGCCACGTAGGGCTGTATGTCCTCAACGTTCTGCAAGTCCACAGGAAACCTCAGGCTGTGGTGGGAATTGGGATACTCTCTGATGCTCCAGCTACAACCCCCTGTGAATTTTACCCCCAACAAAAGAAGCATCAGCCCCAAATGCCTGTTCAGCCCCACAGACTTGGAAGAAACTGTGCATGTCTCAGACAGTGGTTTGCTCTAACAGTCTTCTCTCTTTAAGCAAATGTTGACTCACCATGGGGAAATTAAAACTCCATTAGACATTGCCACATTGTAGAGCAGACCCCATTACAGCGGTCGAGTTGCAATTAATTGGTTTCCTCAGATATTACTTAATTCTGGGAAGACACAGATAGATGGGAAGGACAAGGCTGATCTAAACAATAATTTCCTAAAATAACATAATCTAAATAAACTAATGAAGTGATTACATAGTTATTAATCTAAATATAAAGAAGAGTCAAAATAAAATATTGGGTATATAACAATTTAGAAAAAAACAGTAGAGTTAATACCATTCTGGTTAGACTCATCATGAGGCAATCAGCATTTGTGCTTAGGGATGGATGCTGGTTTAGCAGATAAATTGTATTTATTTCCTGCAAAAACCTGCCATTTGAAAGTGTCCCATCTTTTGCTTTTGTTTGGTCTGTTGTTCATGCTACTTAACTTTCCAACACATAGATGGAAGGGTCCACTGCCTCCGTGGCACTGCAGGCTTGGGGGTTGTTTTTTAACTAAGGTTCATTGTGGATTAAGAAATGTAGAGCAAAATAACCATAAAAAAAGAGACTCCCTTGTGTGCAAATGGAATAATTAGTAATTTGAAAATATTCTGGCCTAGGGAGGGCCCTCCACAGGCAGTCCCTCTGCAGAGAGGCAGCAGGGAGCTGCATGCTTGGGGCGCCCGCTGCATCCGTGCCTTGGGTGCCGGGGGGCTCCCAAGAGCCGTGCCACGTCCCCCCAGCCTGCTGCCAGTGCAGGGAGCAGATCCAGACACCTCCCATGTAGCTCTTCTGTGCACAGCTCTTCTGTGCAAAGCTCATTCGCTTGCATTATCAGGGTGAGAAAGTATTTGGCTGCGGGAGAATAAATAACTAGGCCTTATAAGTCATTAAAAATGTATTACAAGAAAAATACAGTGCAGCTATAAATAGAAAACAAAGCAACTCCTATACAAACTTTTACAATGACTGTTACTCAGACTATTCGTCACTGTCTGTTTTTAAGTGAGTTTAGCATCCATGATCTCTGGAGACTGATATCCCTTGAAGGTGCAGTTCTGCTCAGGCCCTAGCAGTGCACTGGCCTCTGTAAGCCGCCCCCAGTTTTGATGAGGAGCATTTAGTGACAGTAGCTCAGGTCTGTGATCTGCTCGGTCTGAGCAGAGATGAGCTGAGATGGGGACAGAAGGGCTGGTCAGTCCCAAACTGGAACTTAGGTGTTTTTCCCTCTCCCTTTCCCACCTTTTTTTAAGTGGAAATATTTTACTTATTTCTAATTCACTTAAATTTGCAACAGTCTGACATGCAGCAGTTACTTCCATAAAAGATATCACCTCTCCCTGCAAACCTCCACACATAGAGATCTTGACTTAATATGAAATGAACTCTGTGTAGCAATACATTAATCATTCAGTAATACATCATTACTGTCTTCCTTTTTGTTATTACTTAAACAGTAGTTCGTGTAGGTAAAGTCAAATGTATCTAGTAATTTTTAAACCTTTCTTGAGAAATATGCACATTTTTTTAAGAAGCCGATATCATCTCCACATTCTGCTTAGTACTCCAACTGAAGTTAGGGCAAGCTTGCTTTCAGGGGGAGCTGAACTGCACTTTGTGTTTTCAGACTTCAACATTAAGAGTTTTTGTCCTCTGGTCTGATTTTCTTTTTCTCATGTCAAGCAATAAAGTGGAAGAATTAGGTGGCTAATATACCTTAATGCAACTTGGCACCCAGCAGCAAAGAAGATATCTCAAACTTTCAGCTAACTTCAGCTGTGTGATGTTATAACTTTGAAAAATCAAATCCTGACTGTGATCCCAGCATGAAAACTCCACAGTAGAGTACTCACAGTGCTTAAACTCCAGCGTGTAGTGGATAGGTTGCTCCAAGGGAAAGACTGGGTTGCCTTGGCTGGACAATGATGAACAATTAGAGATAGCAGCACCCAGGTGTACTGAAGAGTCCGCAGTTACATATTCAGGTCAGGGAAAGCAGTCCACAGATCTAAATGGTGAATCCTAATAGTCTGAGTTGTGGTTTCTCAGTAAGGAGAACATTTTGCGCAGCTTACATCTTAAGAAATTTGATGTTTTGATCACTATTCTGCTGGACACAAAAGAGGAAGCTGCTGCAGGACAGTCGAGAACAAAAATGTTCTGTTTGTTTGCAAGACTATGAAATAGCCAGGGGCTGGAAAGCAATATTCAGATCTTTCCAAGTATTGGGGTATTTAGGATCTGGGGTCATGCTGTCCTGTTTGTTTCCCTTAATGTGTCTCTGGCTCAGGACCCTGCAAGAGAATGAGAGATCTTGGTTTGCATCTAATTGGGGGTTATTAACGCAATGTATGGGTGTGAGGGAGAGCAAATTTGCTCTTCTGCACTGACATGCACTCTGGACTGCACTCCCAGGTATGAAAACTGCTGGCTGGAAACACTGGCTGAACAGACCCACTGGGCTCATTTCTGAAAAATGTGAAATTCAGTGCTTTGTTTTCATTCTAAACTCACAAGAACCTCTTTCTAAAATGCTCCACCAGCCTCCCGCAGTTGGAGTCTCATTGCTCACCTCCCTCCTGCAAGGCTGTTAGCGTGCAGCAGTCCCTTTAATTTGGAAATTTAACAAGTAATTCTAAATTGGGACATTGGAAAACCTGTGATCCTATCTACCATGTCTATCCTATCAGATGTGGTTCTGTGCTTTCACTGCCTTGAAAACAAAGGGGAAGAAAGTTGAACACATGGTATCCTCAACTAGAAAGGGCTTTGCTGTAAGAGGATATTGAGTTGTTTTATAAAGCCCAATATTACGCTTGAATTATGCCTGAATAAGGAGAAAGGACATTGTTAAAGAGCCCTAAACATTGACCATAGTGGATCTTCTTTCTTCCAAACCCTTCAGTGGTGTTGTTTTTGGCTGTTAATGATTTGGTATTGTATTTATAAGCCGGCAGGGTAATCCAGAGAGCAGCAGGAGGGGCAGTTGCCTTAAATAAAGCTTTACAATGCTGCTAATTAAAATGATCCTTCCTCTCCCTGTGATGACTAATGAGACAGAAAGAAGAACCAGGGAGGGTTAATGAAAATGTTGCCATGAGATTCCCTATTTTTAATTGGTCTTTTTAATGTTTTAATCTTCTTTATGGTGTGGGGGTGGAGATGGAGAAATTTCTTTCAGCCTTTCTTGTACCATGCCCAATAGGTTGTAATGCATGGCATTTGAAACGTGCACTTCTAGCTATATATTAAGAGTCTGTAACCAAAAGTCTGAGATGGAATGTAGCCTTGAGATAGAAGAAGCAATTCTGGATTTAACTGAGAACAGAAACAAGAAATGTGAAACCTGTTTTTAAGCTCAAGCTTCCAAAACTCCAAGGGAGCATTCGTACCCCGAGGACTGAGGCTAAGATCTATTGTGAAGGATTGGCACTGATGTTCAATAGTATTTAGAGCTTTAGGTCATGATGCTCTGTTAAATGCAATATTTATCCCATGAGCATGTCACAGTTCACCTCAGATGTCAAGAATTCAATTAATATTCTATTTAATAGAACACACCATGACCTAACCTTTTAATACTCTTAGTGCGTCTGAGCCCTCCTTATTAGTGTCACTCTCTAACTTTCCTTCTCAGCTGATGCATCTAACAACAACTGGGATGGGGAAATTGGGAGCAAGGAAAAAGGGGAAGAGATTTAAATTACTTTTGGACCTCACTGTGAGGATTCAGCAGCTTTATCCCTTGTAAAACCCGGTTCACAGGGAGTTAGCACACCCCACTTTTACCATTTTTATGGGGTTTACATCTTGCAAGTTTCAACTTCCTACTGATTCAAAACCACAAAAGGCACTGCCAAATTTTTCATGGTTTGAGCCGGTCCAGTTTTTCATTTAAACAGCATTGCCCCTGCCTCACACTGCTTTACCAAACTTAAGATCAGGGGAAACTATTCATGTGAGTAACACCTGCAGGATTAGATCTTTGGCTTAAAATTTCATCTGTGTACTGTGATGGTGGGTTATAAATACTCAGAGATTTTGAAATCAGCACTGCAGAAACTTCCCTGCATTGCACCTGAAAATTGTTTCTGAAAGCGAGGTTCCTTGAATGCATCATGATTTTTCAGATCAGACTAGAAAATTACAGGACTCCTTCTGGCCTTAAGTCTATGAGTAAACAGGGCTCCCTTCTTTCCCTGCCACTAGCAGCAGTGCCACGGCAGCCCAACTCCACCGGTTTGTTGCTGAAATCAGAGGTGCAGAACCAGGTTTTGCCATCCTTGTGTCACCTTTAGTGGGCTACCGGGAGAAAGCCATAAAAAACACAGTAAATTGTGCATTTCAGGTCATATGAAATAGAAGACAGGCTTAGTCATTGAATGGTTTTTATATCTAGCTTTTTTAAAGAAGATAATTAATTTTAAAACCTCCTAATCGGGATCTGTTTCAGCCCAATACCTTTTCTGTGCAAGACCTCCATAACGCATTAGAAATGGAAAGAGACTGAAAGCGAGTAAGTGTTTTAAATTATTCTGTATCATGTAACCTTTACATTTTGAGAAGTACTAAATAGCAAAGGCTTTTTTTTCAGGCAGCATTTCCCTGACTTCAGCCAGGCGGGTAGGATGGGGTTAGCCCAGTGAAGAACACCTGCGTGCAGCTGGGAGGGGGCCACACTATTACCACACCTGTGATTTCAGTAAGATTTGTTGGGAAGATCAACCAATAAATACAGAGTCTGTCCCGCAGCTCCTTAGAGTGGGAGGAAGAACAGACATTGTGCCAGATATTCTCATGCAACTATATTCATTATTTATGCAGAAGAAGAGATATTTCAGGAAAACAGAGCTGAACCATGAGTGACAAGGTATCTTTCTGGAGCGTAGGGTGCAGGAAAATTGCACTGAGGTTGACAGCTTTTTAATGTAGAGTCTCTATTTCACTGAATTACTGCATGTTGGCATTTCGAAAGTACAAGATGACCTATTTATTAGCTGTGAATCAAACAGAAATTACATGCTAGAAAATAAAAAAGTTGTATGTTTCTTCCAGCTGGTAAGATGCTTATCCTACAGAAATAATATATACATAAAAGAAAACCTGCGAACAAAGGATCATCAATCACAAGGCACTAAATTTAATGTTGTAGGACCTATATTCATCTTGTGATATTGCGATCATATGTGCTTGTTCCCTTACATGTGATGTAATATTAAATGTATGTGTGTCATAATACTTTAAAATTTCACTATCCTTGCTCTGCTTAGGCTCCTATCATCCTCTTCCCTTTTGAAGAGAAAATACTGGCTTGGAAACTCAGCTTCAACAGTAACATGTATCCTACAGCAACACAAAATGGCTCACTGAGATCAAGCTTTCCATATTCCTAGCTGACCTCTTCAGGCGTATGCCCTCTCCATGTACAGACTGGGGTCAAAGATGTCCCTGATTTGGGGATGCTGGGCTGTCTAGTCCTGCCTCTCAGTACACACAGCACTTCTTTTAGCTCTCAAAAATCCTAGCCAAGCTTGAACAAGAGCTGCCCAACATCACCTGTAGTGCAGCAGGTTAGGAAGTGAGAATGTAATTGCTGTGACCAGCAGCAACAGACTATTTTATACAATATGAAGTATCCATCTTGCTATGCCACTGGTTCTTCCAAATCCAGTCATCTTGCAAAACACAGCCACAGTCCATTTATGAAGAGGGGTTCCTACAACATGTGGAAAAGGCAGATGAACATCACTCATCCAAAGTCTCTCAATCACACATGGATATGCTTCTATCGTCCACCTAATCAATGCAAAAACCCCTAGAAATACTACTGTTCTTATTTTTCATTTGATATTGATGCTGTATTTCATTATTTCATTAGAGATAGCATCATCCCATGGCTTTCAGGCAATCCTGGTAGGTCAGCAATAGCTAGTGAATCTCAGAGCCTTGGTTCTGCAGCAGTCTTTCACGGTCCACCATTAGAAAGGCAGCTGTTGCTCAGAGAAAAGCACGCTGTTTACTGCTGCTTTAAAAAGGTAACAGAGGCACAGCCAGCCTTGGGGCTTCTCTATGATGTTGTAAAATAGTAGGGATTTACCCACAGCTTCTGATACAGGGAAACCACAGGTTTCTTTTATGAAAAAGCTGAATATCAATATATAGTAGAAGCTAAGCACTGCATATTAGGCACATGTCTGAGCCTGGAAGGAGGTGTCCTCTCCTGGCTCCTCTTTGCCTTCCTGGTTGTAAACGAACAGTGCCAGAACCTCAGGAGGAAGGTAACCAGCTACCAAACTAAATACTAGAAATTGCCAGGCCATGCAGACAGAGCATTTCCCTGGGGAAAGGCAAAAGCGGGAGGAAAAGCTGCCAAAAGAGCCCGAGTAGTAGCCCTGCACTTTGCCAGAGAAGCAAATGCCACATCTGCAGGAAATACCGTTACAAAGCACAGCTTGTCATTTGGAGAGTGGAAATTCAGTTTTCCCTGGGAACTTGAATATTTAGGATCTGAACAAAGGCCCAGAAAGAAACAGCTAAAATTGTTGGATTTGGCAACTGACATTCAAATGAAGGTGGAACAAGTTCCTGCCTTCTCTTCCCTCATGTTCTTACATAAACAATTTAAGAGAGAAGTTGCAAGAGCAAGTGTCCAAGCCCAAACCTCGAGCAATGTTAAATATAGCTTTATGAATGTATTTCATATACCTTTTAGCTTAAAATAGTTTTATTTACTTTCCATTTTTCACTCCAAGTACCACAACCATCAATATGAAAAGTAATGCCGCCACAAAAAAAAAAGCCAATGCGTGTAATATGAAAGGGTGCGAAGAATCATTCAAGAGATCCATAGACACACACACAGCTGCGACAAGTATGCAAGAGTGTAGAAGTAATAATCTGATGTACAGATTGATGCAGGCCACCAGCAGCCTGTAAATACAAAAATCTGCAGTATCACAGTGAGTAGGTGGCCTCATTTCCTTCCTTCGTCGATCCCTCCTGTTCCCCCACCCTCTGTAGCAAGAGCACAAAGTCTCAGTGTCTTACTGCGTGGCCTGGATGTTGTTTTCCTGATCAGAGCAGCAGGCTTTGTAGGGAAGATGAAATGATTGCTGACTCTTTTCTTCTCATTAAGTTTGTTTACATTGTAGGCCATTGAGGTTTCACTGGCTTCGTGTCTCATGTACTCTGCTTTGAGAATCCCCAGCATTCATAAAAGTGAAGCCAGCTAAACCTGCACAACTCCTACTTTACTTAGACAAGTCCAGTATGAACTTTTATCACATATGCATCGGTTTTCTTTTTTTAAAAAATAAGGCTGAAAACCACAAATTGGCTGTGTAGAAAGAAGATTGCTGCTAGGTTTATCTTTAGACTGGGCAGTTATTGTACCCAACCCCCTTCTGGACCAGCAGCCTTCAGAATCAGGGCTCCATTATACCCCAGTAGCTATGGCCAAGAGCACCAAACTCATCCTGGCTTTGCAATAACCTAACATGCATTTGACCCATGTCCTGAAGAGGGCAATGAGCAATAACGTCCCAATACAATTATCATTTCTGCTAATCCATCCAGGTGGCAGGGAAGAGGAGGACAGCATTGAAAACTGCTGGTCCAGCTGACTATCCCAGAAGGAAATGAAGAGAAGGAAAAATATTACAAAATTCCCATTGACTTATGTGAAACCCATTAGCAGAGGCACGTGGTAAACTTTATATAACTGCACCTTTGGCTCTGCCACTTTGCCCTTATGGGACTGCAAAGCAATGTCTTTTACCAACTTTAAATTCAGATCAGCTTTGCAATTAATTGGCACCACTTGGATGTATATGGATACATATATTCTATCAATATAATTTTCAGACTTATCAGTATAGCATCTACTTCCTCACCATAGCTGGATAAAGCGTATTTTTAAATACATGCTGATCCAAGTACATTTGCAATAGAAGCAGGGCAGTTATTTCAGTGCTGCACGTTCATTCCGAGTTAACACATAGGATCTTTGGGGAAAAAAAAAATCTATACATTAGAAATATTTAATTGACCACTTGATATTATTCCAATCCCTCTGTGTTGAATCCTGAATGGTAAAACTTAACACGATTCTTTTTTGCTTGAATTATCCTCCTGCTCTTGCATATATACAAGCTACGTGCTGTAATGCAAGACTCATACATTTGTCTTAGTAATTTATCTCATTTCCTTTGGAATGGTGTCCCTCAGTGGCTCAGAGAAAGTGGAGCGGTTGTTTTAATAGATTTGAGTTTTATCTGCCTCTCTATTTGCAGCAGGGCATAATAATAATAAATTATGATACTAATAAGTAGGTTGTGCAGAATGGACTACAGTGGTACCACTTCCCTCCCCCTCCAAAAAAGTAATTTATGGGTACATTCTTGTGACTTTAGGGGTGTAATAAATTATCAGGGTTCGTTTTTCCATCCAATTTGAGGCAGTGCAGCTGTGTTTTGCAAGCAATAAACTCTCTCGTTGTATTTCTTAGCTAAGCACTGAAAAACACAGTGTGATTTTTTTTCCCTCCCTTCCCAATTATTGTTGCAACGCCTGGTAGCTTCTCTGTAGTTAAGGGTTTGCCAGTGCTTCTATTATAAACCTCAATTTTCAGGGGCCTATAACTTTGCTCTTTTAAATCATAGAGGGCTAGAACTTGGTGTACATCTCTGTCAATCTATATGCTTTTTTAACTGAGAAAAAACCCAAATTTTTTAAGGAGTCCAGAACTCCCAAATTAGATCTGTGTGTGGAAGTCAGAGACACATGGTCGCGAGTAGCTGGTAATGCTTGGACACCTCTTCAGCTCCTGAAAAACCTATGAGTGCCTCTTATTTTGGACACATCTTAGGGCAGTATTTGGACCTTAATTATATTTTTGACATGGTGGACAGGTAGCACCGTGTGCCACTTTGCTGCTGGAGGTTTGGGGATCAAGTACGAGTCGGCCATTTGCAGAAGCTCCCTCCTTAAAGGTGATGCCCTGCCCTTGAGTGGTGGCCCAGTGGTTCAGCATGCTGAAAATACAGAAAGTGTAAAGGAAACTGTGGCAATTCACCCTTCCCAAGCACCAGCTTGCAGTCTTGGCCAACCGTATCGACCAAAATACTGTCACAGGGTCTCTGAATTCAAGGAGAGGTTAAGAGTCTTTGTGGACCTGCTTCCCATTCCCAATACCTGCCCTCTTTGCATTCAGCCTGACACGAGCAAGGGTCAAAGAAGGCAGGAAGAAAATGAGAAGATACACCACCACCACTAGAACTGCACGATCTCTCTACAGCAGCCTTGGAGACCAGGGGCTGGGAAGTACAGTACATGTTCAGCTCTGCCAGGAAATGGTGCATTCCTTCCCCTCTGTAAAATCTTACTGAATGGGGAAAAAAACCCACCTGATTTTCTAAATAGCACTTTGTACAGGTACAATTACGTCCTGCTTGTATTGCACAGGCACTGCTCTGCAATAGGGCATCAAATACCTTCTAGCACAAGGGAGTAAACCAAGAGTGGTGTAAAAATGACTCTGGGTTTCCGGGGTGCTCTTAGGGGGAACATCGCGGCAGGGAAGGAGCAGCTCGCAGCCCCTTTGTGCAGGCTGCTATTCCAGCTGCTCTCATATCAGGCCGTACAGCACTGCCAGACTAATGCTTCTGCTAAAGCAGCCTTCTACGTGATCAGCAATTAAGCTGTGAAGTCAGCCCCTTAATATTATGTTAACATAGTTCAGTATATTAAATGTAAAACAAGTCATAATTTTTAAAGGTACCTCGGCTTACTGAGTTTAAATGAAGGCAGCAGTAGGACTATCACAGCCATATGCAAATCACCTGCATTTTAAAGCTAACAATAGATTTTGCTTTATTGTTTTGGCATTTAACGAGTGGGAAAATAATAAATTAAGCCACATGGGGAATCCCTGGTGCTTTTACAAACTGAAGCAGTGCCCATTTGGAGAGAGAACATTCCCCATTTTTCTCCCTAGCTGCATTTCTCTTAACCCACCACCTTATTAAAGCTTATAGGGCAAAATTCTCCTCTCATATTCCTCTGGCAGCTCTTAGTCCACATTCAGCTCTCCCTACCTTCCTAGCTGTCTTTCATCCTGCGAGCTCTCTCTGCAGACAGGGAACAGAAGAAGAGTAAAGACTGGCTGGGCCATAGGGAGTTGGAAGAAAGATGTTGTCATAGTTTTAGGAGGGTTACAATAGCTATTAGAGCACGGACAGCTTTTTCTGCCTCTTGTAATAGGGGATGTAGTCGGCAGCTACCAGTGCAAGGTCTATGGAAGAGGCAGCTGCGTTAGCCTCTGGTCAGCAGTAAGCAGGATCCATGCAGTGAAAATAACAGGGCCCCTGCAACTGCCTGTTGTGCCACCATGCCAGGTACCAGCTACGACACCAGCACCAGACTCATGGCTCAGTGGAGCAGTGTTTGCTTGGGGCTGCATAGCCAAAAGAAGGAAGGGGATGAACGTCTTGGCAAGAGGACCTCTCTGGTTGGAAGTGGTTTTGAATAGGTTGTTAGACTGTATCACACAGGGCACGAGCAAAAAAAGAGCAGTATTTTCATTTTAACTCACTCAGCTCTTACTGATCAAAGCCCTGAGCCAAAAGTCAGGCTCAGCTATGAAGTTCATAGAATCATAGAATATCTTGAGGTAGAAAAGACCCATAAGGATTATAAGGATCTTGGTCATCTCAGACTGATTGAGAGGGCAGGTGTTGATCTTGCAAATGGCCATATTTAGCTGTCTTATTGGTAGTCATGAAATGTAGCTGAAAGCAGATCACATCATGAATGTTTGCTCCTGAATGCCATCCTAGATGTGTCTTCTCCAGGCCATGTTTTCAGAAGTCACCAAAAGGAAAATACACTGCTTCACAGCTCATCCTGCTCCTTTATGTGAACAAGCACAGATGTTCCTTATGCAGAGCGGGCACACAAGTACGTTCAACACGTGCTTGCTTCCTGTGTTATCTGCGAGAAGTTTCAATTATACATCTCCATGAATACATCCCTGCACCTGCGTTCCCCAGGAACACTTTTACCAACACCAAAGGATGCAACAGAAATCAGGAACCTAGGTAAACCAGCCAGCCTAAAGTTAACACGACGCTGCAGCATTAACTGGCAACAGAAAATTGCCAGGGAGAGTGAAAATTTAAACAAGACAAACAACAGGAATGTAGAGAAAAGACTTTGAATGGAAACCTGCAAACCTCAGACAACCCTAAGAACATGCCTAGGGATAATTCATCAGCTTCCATCTCATGGCTCTGTACAATCTCTTAGAAAAGCCCCTGCAGTCTTGCCACACACATCCGTTTTCCATCAAATCTGCTGTTTGTCCTATTCGATGCATTTCATCTGTTGTGTGTAACGTTTGCACTTACATACACACTACATGGGGAAATTGTAGATAGAAGGTTTGTACAGCCCTCTGAATATATGAAGTGCTGCACAAGGATTATGGTTATTTTCATAATAATTCTCCACCACTGCCTATGTTTGAAGTCAGGGATGTCTGGTGGCTGAACCAGACAAGCAGAACACACACAAAAGCCCAATTAGCTTCTTAGCACCAAAGCTCTTACAAACACTAATGCATTAATCATTGTAAAACTAAGAGATGAGCATTGGTCGGTACTCCTGGCTTGGTTCAGTCAGGATGTAACTTGACTGACACTGAGAATTACATGACGAATCTTGTCCGTTCATCCCCACTGTGCAGGAGAGGAAACAGAAACAAAGGCAGAGCACCTCACTGGCCACCCTGATCTCAGCCCACGATGTCCCTTTGTAAAACCTGACCAAGTCTCAGCTCAGGAACAAGCACATCCTAGGCTCAGGTCCAGCTGAGCATCAGTCCTCCATGTGATGCTTTCTGTTACCCTGTTAGAAAATCTAGATGCTGCTTAAAACATGGAAAGCCTAAAAATGACATGAGAATAGACAGGGAAAGGCTAAACAGCAAAATAAGTGTTTGGTTGTATAAGAGCTGCACAAATACACAAAAGCAAGCTGGCTCTAGCAAGAGCTTTTCAGATTACTTGAACGTCTCTTAAAAAAATGGATTAAAATACAGATTTCCCCTATTATTTTTCAATAATAGAAGTGCAGCACAGAACAACTCACTAGTGCCACAAACTACTTTTTCATTTCTGTTTTTGTTTCATGCTTCAATATCTTCTTCCAGCTGCTCATGTCTCCTTTTCCTTCTCCTCACTTTGATCTATTAGTTTTCCCCAGAAATGGGGTTTATAAATCATTGTAATGCAGCCCTGGGAAAGACGGTGCTTAGTGCAGGGAGAAATACATTGCAGCTAACAGCCACGGCAGGGAGGAAAACTCTCACCTCGTAGTGGGGCTTTGGCGACAGGTTACTGATGGCGCTGGGTTATTTTATGTCTGCATTCGTGCCATCAGGGGCAAGGCCGCAGGGAGCGGTGCCTGTACCCCCTTTGCAATATTTCAAGCTTCCTTCTGCAGGCAAAAACAAACTGCTCGGGGGCTCGCAAGGGAAAGGAGGGAGGAAAAATTGCTAGAAGAAGGGGAAGGGAGGCAGGACAGGTGGGGATGGATCACTTAGTTCCTGCTTTTGCACGATGGCATCTTTTTAAAAAGAGACATTTGTCTCCAATGCACCCTGAAAAGATGCAAATTTCATGCAAGTCCCATCTATTGGCAGCAGCAGCAGGATCCAGCTCGCCCATGAACATTTCCACCCCTTTGTGCCAAAGCTTTTGTGTTCCCATTTTGCACTTGGGAAACTTTGTTGCTGGCGGCCTGTGGTCAAGGCTGACCCCAGCGTCGCTGCACGTTGAAGCCGGGGCGTACCGCAGGAGGAGCTCCCTCCAGCGCTGCCCCAGTTTGACCTCCATAAGAGCAGATGCAGACACACCTGCTTATGGTGTTCAAAAATCTCTTTGTATTTGAAACCTAAGGATTGGGCTTCTTTTTCTAGTCAGGCTTTTGAAAGTTGGCCACAGCTATTAAAAAAATAATCTAAAATATGAAGCTAGGAGCATTGCAAGGCTGAGCACCAAGCCACCAAGCAATCTCAAAACAGCCTTTCCATGTCAAGTTGGTGGAAGGGCTGCTGCAGCATTTGTGGCATGACACTGTGGCCAGCCTGGGGTGAAGGTCTGAGCGTGTGTGTCCCCAGCAAGGGAAGGTCCCCTGAGTCCCCTCCCAGGAACAGGGGTTAGACCTAAATGCAGAAACACCAATATCACCATAGGGCAAGAGAGATGAACCTCTGTCAGCAGAGGTTTACGTATTTCTCTCCTGCCCCAGAGTACAGCATGGAGTAGGGGAACCTATTGCCAGCCCTATTTAATTAGGGAGGAAATCTTCATAACCTCTTAAAAGCAACACATTCACACATGAGCTACAGGCTCTTTGAAGCACTTGCTGTGTTTTTAGGATCACCAGCTCCTAATAAGACCACCCCAGGCAGACACACCATCCTTTAGTTTCGAAAGCACACAAAAGAGACACCATGCTGGAATCTTACCTCTATCTTTAACAAAGCATTACCCCCTCCTCACCCTCTTCCCCATAATTGCCTTGTTATTGTCATTGGTGCCATTGTTCATTGGCTCGGCCGTAGAGAGGCCCGAGGGAGCAGTTCTGCCTTAGCTAAACCAATATCTCCTGCAATAACCCCCTGCAGTTTCCCCTTTGCTATCCCATGTTGAATAAATCCTCCATCTCTGTTTGCTGAATGATCATAAAGATATGATTGAAGTTTCAGATTTATGGTTTCTTTCGAATCGAGAAGCAACTCCAATAATGCCAGAGCCTGTTTGCTGACTGCTTTTGACAGGATATATGTAAAGGGAGATTTGTAAGAGCAGAAACAGGAATGCAAAGATTAACGTGAGGTATTTTCTAGACACGCAGTGCACACATATGCAGTCATGTGTAGGGCCTGAATTCACACACACACTTGCAAAGTATCCTCCGTGCAAGGACCTCACTGCGGTCGGTTCCTAAGCACCCTGCAAGGCAGGGTGTATGCACAATATTTTACTCCAACAGCAAATCTGTCTCAAGTAACCACACAAGGGACCCACAAGAATTGGTTGCCTAGTAAAGGAGGATCCTAACTAAAGATCTCACACAACTGTGCTGAAAACTACTCTAAAGTGGTTGCTGAAGGCTGGGAGGGGGCTGTATATTGAGGTGGTCCTTACTGTCAGCTTCACTCTCCATATCCCATGAGTTCCCTCTGAACTGTGTTAATGCAATCCTCTGGGTGCCTGAGATGCTCTTTGGGGAGTGCAGAGAAACCCTCTTGCTCCTACAGAACATCCCAGCCATTTCCTCTGATTGAAGCACCAACATCCAAAAAGGCAACCAAAGGGGTGTTATACTTACAGGCAAAGGCAGCTGCCTCCTGAGGACACCCACTCACCTTCCCTGTTGAGGCAACAGCCTCCAAGAGCAAACTCAGGGAACCTGGTGCATGATTGGGAACTTCAAGCTGGGGATGGTTATCACCTTCCCCAGTGCTGTTGTCTTGGCCTGGGTGTCAAAACCCTCCTTTCCCCATCAGCCCGTCCCAGCAGCATTTAGCAAGTCATCTCTGTCATACAGCTGTATGCTGGGAATTGCACATTGACGGGTATATTGCTATTCAGATTCAGGTCAATATTAGTCTTTATGAATAAACCACCACAAAGCTGCAGCGAAATCAAAGTTTGTGACTTTGGTGCCAAAATCTGAACAGAGCATCCGAAATGCATTCCCTCCAGCCCTGTGGCTGCAGCACATTTGCTTTTCCCTAATTCACAGCCATTTATGCTCATTCTCTTTTCAACAAAAAACTATAAAACTCTTACAGCATGATGCAGTCCTAAATTAAATGCACTTTAACATCCCTATGTAACAAGGGAGTCTTTGCTCTTTTAAATTAATGCGTGTAGCTGAGAAGGGGACCTTTCCTGGAAAATTTATTCCACTTTATTTGGAGACAGAAAACCCCACCTCATTCCACCTTCTCTGAGAGCAAAGATTATTTTGTGTGTTATAATGAGGAATTTGTAATAACGAGAGCGTTGTGTGTTAGACTAACTATGAAGCGAACAACAGAAAAGAAGACTTCTGTGAACAGCAGTGTTTGTGTGATGTATGGTAATATTTTTCCTCAGTGCATTACAAAAGAAAAAAGCAAGATAAAAATATCTTCCATTTTCTCCCTAATTTGTAGTTTTCTGGTGTTAGCAAGGCTTATAAGACACATGCTCCCAATTAGCTGCTCCTCTTAATTTAAATGCTTCATAAATTATCTCCTGCGCTTGTGGATTATCACTTCATAATGCGAGTTAGCATTTAAATAAATAGCTGCGATGTAGGAAATTAGAGAGGTTTACAGTCTGAGGCAGCAGTATAATGAAGGAAAATACCACAGCAGCTGAACAGGGTTTGGGAGAGATGTGATGAGACAGAGATTTTTTTCCCTTTACCTTTTAGCAGCCAAATTTGGACTGCAGCAGGGAAAATATGGGTCAGAACTCCAGCAGAGCAAGAGCCTTTTGTAATGGCTGAGCACGAAGGGAACATAGAGAATTCTTAAGCGCGTAAAACATCTGATTTGGCAAATATGATGCAATTATGAAGTGACTTTTTCGAGCCAACTCTTGGTTGCCTCACAAGGTAGCCCCTTTGAAAGCAATTGGGCTACTCGTGTATGTCACTTGAGCAATATCTGACGCGTTATGTTCTACCCTTTCAAAAAAATATAGGATTGGAGAGAAAAACAATAGAACAAAGCCGAGCTGAAATTGTATCGAGAAAATTTGGTGGGGAAAGCAATGAGGGAGTCAGATGTAGGATTATGGGGAATTTTAGAATTATATATATATCTTTCAAAGGTAACGAGCATTAGTTTGTAAGCCAGATAACTTTTGCTGTGTTTTTAGTACCATGAATAAGATCAACCCATAGGCAACAATAATTTTTAACCATTGGCAGCAACTTCCCAGTGCTATTTCAGCCCAGTTTCACAATTATTGTCATAAATGTAGAAAATTAGGAAGGCAGGGCAGGGCACGACAACTCCTTGGGGGACTAAGGCCCTCTCCAGTACTTGCTGGTCTTGCCTTTGGTGTCACTGCTTCTTTTTCTGCCACAGGAGAAAACTCTGGGCAAGATCCTGCCAGCAGTCAATCACACTTGACTGCCACTGACTGCTTTGGGAGCTGAAGACACAGAGGCACTAGTGGGCTCAGGTCTCTTTGGTGTTTGTCCTGCAGAGAGCCCAAGGTTGAGCACTGCAGCTCTTGGGGAAGTTCAGCTATTACAGTTCCCTGCTTGCTCACATGCAGAAGTCCCAATGTGTCAAAATCATGGATATTTTTTCAAAAAACACATAAAAATCATAGGAGCCTTGACAGCCTTGACCAAAGTCCAGCCTTAGGCAGAAGTAAAGTTATTAGTTGCCTTATTTCCCAGAGAAAGTCTGACACATTAGGATCTCACAGTAACTGGCTGTAAGTGTAATGGGCAGGGTGTGATTTTGCTCACTAGGTTTTCCAGTCAAATTTCAGCATGTTGAATACATTTTGCTGTAGGACAGAGCAAATGATTCGGGCAGATTCTTGCATTAGCACAAGACCTTCTGTGCTTAATGGGAGTTCTGTCTAACTGACAGCACAATTTGGGTCTTCACTGTATTTAATATACTTCAAGAGCTGGGGTCAAATTGTCTCATCATTTACATCCATACAACCCTGCTAATCCCAGGAGAACTGCAGAGTGGAAGCTCAGGACAACTCAACGTTCTCTCTGCTTAGCACCTTCCAGTTAATTTTTCTAGCAATGATGTGCCCCAAAAAGGTTCTTGGTTACAATCCCAGTTCTTCCCAAGTCAAAAGGACTGAACGTGGGCAACTGGACTGAAATCTGTTGGAAGGAGATTTCTGCCTGGACCCCTCAGGATGCACTGGTGGAGTCTGTAGCCATTGCTTGGATAAGGTGCAGTTCACCCTGCAGAGAGTTCAAGTCAGCACAGCAGGAACCCCATTTCATCCTAATTTCATCAATTTTCTATTCCAACACATAGTGTTTACAAAGTGAAAAAGGCACTCATCCCACTCCAACCAACATCTGAAAGGTTACAGGAGCTCTTCATCCCTCAAAGGTCCCAGGCAGTAAAAGGAAGGCTCTGTGGGCCAAGCCATACCCATGCTCACAGCTCTGCAATGACTCCGTCCTCTGTGGCATATTTGCATCCCTATTACCATCACTTTGTGTTCTGCGCCGAGCAACAAATGGCCACAAGTGCTACTGCCTTATTCTGTGCTTAGAGCCTGATGAGCCTCTATTTTGCTGGAGTATGAGGACACAGAAACCAACTCTTCTGTCCCAGCTGCAAGAGCTCTTCAGGTCTAAGAAAAACCTGGTAGATGTGTTGGGTGCTGAATGCAGGAGAAAGGACTGGAAACCCTGGGACCAGGTTCCTTCAGGGAGATGGTGCCACTTTTTACAGAATCACCTTTTCTTCTAAAAGGGCATTTTAAATAATAAAATAGGAAGCTGCCACATATATCTTTCCAACTGATCTACTAATCATATTTCTTCAAATTTTATATCCCTGACCCTTGTAAAGGGATTGCAAGGAAGGCGTTTTTTAAGCTGCATTTTAATAAGTCAATATGAAAGCTCAAAATTATTTAAAGCTTCTTAAATAGGATTATATTTGATTTCTTGTGGGAATAGTGGGGGATAGTCTAGTAAAGACGTTCTGTCCTGCTGAGGTTTTATTACATTAAAGAAACAGCATCCTTTTTTAACAGCAAAAACTTTATCTATTCTCTAATGAAAATGGAGATTATTCTGTGCATGAGGTGACTGAAGGTGGTAAGTTCCTGCATCTGTGATCAGAGATTAGAGTTTCTCTTGAGTGAAAGCTGAGAGATTCCTGAACCAGAGGTTTGCCCGAACTTAACAAGTTGTCTGTTAGTCTGAAATATTTGAATATTTTGTTCTAGGAGGTACCACAAGTGTATTGACTTCAGGCAGATTCTGCTGTGAAATGACAGGTGGCTCTCAAGGCAGCCAGTATGTCATTTGCAGCCAGGGATTGAATTTGGCCCTAAGAATCAGAGGTCTGTGCCCCTGGGGAATTATTTTGCTATACAGGGAATGTGGCCATATTCAGCCTGCTCAGAAAGGCCCACAGTTGAATTCTCACTTGCATTCAACTCCTTTAATGTCATTGTGGCTTGTATGGATGCTACACTGGCAGCATTTAGCCTAATATGTTCTACAGCACCGAAAGAAATTCAGGAGGAGGAAATTAAAACTACCTGTATGGAGTTGAAGGAGCCAGCAGCAAGTTACACGGTGTAAACAGCAGCTTCAGTGAATTGAGTTGTGCTGGACATAATCTGGGACAACATCTGGCCTTGAGAACATAAGGGGATTTTTCTTGAAGTAGCAGATGGGGAGGTTTATAGAACAGATATAACTAAGGATGAAACACAGAGAAAAGGTCATAACTGCTGGAAGGGGATGGAAACTTTTTTTTTTTTTTAAAAAGATTGTCCCATCTCTTCAACATTTAGAGAATGTTCTCTCTCATCTTCAAATAACCCCCATCCTGCTCTCAGCTAAAACTCAGTGCTCCCACTGAAGCCAACAGACACTGAGCAAAAGCATTCCCTGGCAGAATTTTGGCTTCAGGGTTTGCAACACAGCAGGGATCCCCAAGACTGTAGTTCTCTGGGAAATTACAACCCTGCTACACCCTTTCCAGCTACTCTCTGGAGGCCCCACATCTCTCTGGGGAGTCAAATGCAAAGATAGTAAAACAGCTTTTTTTTGCCAAGGTGCTACGCACTATTCTGCCCACATTCTCCCCAAAGGTCCCAGAACTGCTGCTACATCAAAGATAGAATTATTCCACTGATTTTCCCACCCTGATCTGTACCTATGCACCTCATTTTTCCCCTGATGTTGCCTATAGGGAGAGCAAGGACTCAGAGATGTCTCTCCATTCAGCTGCTCTGGGGCCACTCCACGCTGTACCAAACCTCTCTGCCATCATCCCTACATGTCCTCAAACCTCTCCCAGGCTCATTCTGCCTCTTAGAGGCGAATGGTGGTTGTAGCTCAAGAAAGATCAGGTACAGGTAAGACCTCAATCTAGCAGTAGCTGTAAACTGCTCCCATCCTCACTAAGCCCAAATAACCCGTCCTTCCTGCCAGCAGCTTTGTCTTATGACTACAGACCACGCTGCTTCTTCAGGGCTTACAAGCAAGTGGAGGCTGATGTGAACTTCACAAGCTGTGACACCGACTACAGAAACACATATGCTTCTTCGAGCTTCAGTGCTGGCACGAAACCTTACACAGACACAAATTTATCTTAAAGTCAGGACCAAATTTAATAGAGCAGGAGAAGAGAGTTTTCAATATTTCCATCTCAATTATACTCAAACACCTCAGTGAGTCTCAGCCTTTGGGGCTGTACTTGGGCTGCCTGCTCCCAGCGTTGAGACTGTTGGCAGAATCAGCAGAAATAGCACAACTGGGCAAGGCGTTGGTGATTTATCAATGCTGAAGTAATTCACACTGACACAGAGGCACCGAGGAGGAGCTCAGGGTCCAGCACGTGCCCCCAAAGACCCGAGAGTTATATGGTGTCACACACCGACAGCAGCAGGCTTGGGATCTGACTCCCTAGCAAAAAGCATCCTTTTTTTTTTTCCAAAACCATTTTCAAACAGCAGAAAGAAGCAGCCCTGTTACAGAGAAAGGCAATTTTAACAGTTGTGATACCCTACTGCTAAAATTGTCCCTCTAACAGCATGTTATCTTCTAACTCAATAAAGAGCGAATAGTATTCAGAGTCCCAGAATTTTGGGGCAAAGAGGATTTTTTTCAACAGAAAACTAGAAGGTGAATACACCTATGAAGACAAATGAAAGTATTGTGTACGCAAATACTTTCATATATGTCTGGCCCTTTAAAACCAAAATGATAGAGTTCATTTGCATTTAGATCTCTTTGGCTCCCTCTTTTCATCTAAAGACAAATCCTCACAAAGGCTGCTTAATTAGACCAAATTAGATTTCCACCTAGTGGCTTGTCATTCATTAGAAAACGCTGTTCTTTTTTTTCTGTTTTGGTAATTATAGGCTGGTCTCGCAGTGTTCACTTCAGGCTCAAAGTATGACTTGCATTCATGATTTTGTGCAGATGAGAGGAAAATTATTCAGTCGCATCAAGTCTGCCCATTTTACAAGTTGGATAAAGATCATCGCTGGAGTCTTTTATGTAATGGGCTATACTCTTTCTTAAGTCTTTAATGATTAATTGTAATAGCGTATCTCATGGCAATTTTCAAGACTAAAAGCTAAGTACAAACAGTTCGCACACAAAGCTACTGTACCAGATAGCGGGTGTCTTGCCTTAGATATGGGTTTCTGTGTCGGGGACCCACGTGTGTGGCCCTCGGTTGTCGGCGTTACAGCCGCGCTGTGAGCAGAGAAGATGGGAAGGGGCACACCGGTGTCTGGGGTTGGGTAGGTAGAACCCTGGGCTGGAAGTGCTGTCTGCCTTCTCTAACTGCTCTACCTAACCCAGTGAGCGGGATGCCTGTGTCCCATCCATCCTTGCAGTCCTCTGCTGCCAGTGTAATGCAAAACGTAGCTTCTAGAGGGGAAAATCTTTCAAGTTTAGACCTGACAATCAAAGGTTTGTACCTAATAAGGCTACAGGTCCCAGTGCAGGTCAGTCAGGAGCAGAGGTTAGTGCAGACTGCATGTCTAGACATACTCTGGGTTAGCAATGTCTCTACCCTATCTGGAGTATTTGTAATGAAAGGAGTTAAACTCACAGTAAGATCCTTGAGCTTTACTGTTCCTGACCGTGAGGGCAGCAGTTTGCCCAACCATCACCCTTTTCTCCGGAAGACTCTCACACCACTATGGGACACTATAGCAATTTTGTCTCCCACTCTGAACACGGTAGAGTACTGGGAATAGTCCAGTTCTCCCCAATCCAAACTCTATTCCCTTTGCTATCCTGCATGGGCACACTGATTCCCTGCCTCAGTTTCCCCAATATTACAGCAGGATTAGTGCTCGGTGGCATGTTTTGAAGCTTAATAAAACAGGGACAGATTTCATGGTCCTTCATCAAGCAAAACTTCAACTTTGACCTTTAATGTTTATGAAAAGCTTCGAAGATAACTGCCAACTTATTATTAATAATCTTCTTGGGAGTGGAAGTTACAAGCAGTTAGCGGCAGGCAGCCCAGCAGCCACCAGCCCCTGCTAGGATTTCTTCTGCACTAACAAATCCAGATTTTCAGGTGTGTTTTTGTAACAACATTCTTGTTTTCCCAACCATTTTTTGTCAGAGAGGGAAAGTAAGTTTTTCCCTCCACCTTTAAAGAAAAACCTCATCAAATTTGCCTTTCTCAAAACACTGAACATTCCCTTTCTCATCTACCTAAACCTGATGTTGAGTTACTGTCCCCCAGGGGCTTTCAGTAGCTCAGTTCTGATGTATCCCTGCACTTTGTAGCTCACTGCCTTCTTAGAGTGTAATCAAACATCAAGCTAAGTAGCAAATAAATCTCCCGATCTCATAAGCTGCACAGCAAGATCATGTAAATGCAAATGAAGGGCTTGATTTCAAGCTGTCGCGGGGGGAAGGAAGGAAAAATGCTGGGCCTTGTCACCGCAATCACTTCACTCTGCAAGTGCAGTAAATCTGCAATAATAATAGTAATGGCAGCGTGACGGGAGGCTTTACTGTACAAGGGGGTGTAATGAAAAGGGGAACAGAAGGTAGGGAAGGAACCAGTGCCTGGCAGGCTGAAAATGCACCGGTGCAGGGTTTGCAGGCGTCCGCAGGGCAGAGCCTTCAAGGAGGGGACAGGGGAGCCCTGGCTGAGTCAAAGCAGAGAAGATTCATGGATTTGCCCAGCGTATCCTCCCAGTGAAGGGCTGCCTCAGATGCAGGGATTAAAAACCCATGCCTCCATCTCTCGCTGTACCTCTCTGCGCAGACACGTCTCCTACCCCTCTCACAGTCTCAGTCATCTTTAGAAAATTGATGCAATGTGCGTCAATGGGCCATAAATACCAGGGGATGAAACACAAATAAGTCTTTCAACAAACCCTGGAATCCTTAAAGGTTTTGTATTTCCTTACACCTTTGCAACATGCCCACCTCTTACAAACAGACCCATTTCCGAGCTGTCCTCTTTCACAGCAAAAATTTTCCAACCCCATTAGACACTCAGATACAAATCCAGGCCTCAAACCTGGGGCTGCACAAATCAAAAACTACCTAGCACAGGCCAGGGAGCTCGATACACTCAACACCACTCACTCTTCAACTGAGCAGGGTATCCCCACTAATCAAACACCCCCACCACTGCACTGCAGCCAGTCTGAGCACGGCACCCTCCAAACCCATTTCAGACACACCAGATTCAACCATGAAAATTATCGTGTCCAAGGGGAAAGGGTGCATTAGCCGAATCCTTAAAGACAGTTTGAGAGCGCAAACAAAGCCTCAGCACACGTCTCTTGCAGCCCTGGGAGGAGGTGATGATCTCTGCAAGATGCTCTGGGAATGCTTCAGGAAAAAGTCTAGAGCTGTCTTTTCCGAAAGGGCTGGATAAACAGTATTTAAGATGCTGGATTTTCCTCACTGAGGTCGTAAAGGGAGAAAACTTGCAGAAGGTACCCAGAGAAAATTAGGACCGCCTGGGATGCAGAGAGAGACGGTTTTAATTAGAGCCAAGAGGTGGGAAATAAGGCAGAGAAATGACATCTTAATGAGGTTTAATGAAGTTGTCTGCTGATGGGCACAGCTGTCAGACAGATCTGTATTCCAGCCAAGCAGCTTTGTGACAGGCTAAACCTGAACACAGAAAACGGTGCTGGAGCTGGGGAAGAAAACAGTGGGCTTCTGCATCAACTTTGGCTCGCTCTCCCCACCGCTTTATGACACAGCACACCTACAATGCCCCAGGACAAACAACTGAAACCAGCCTATGAGGTTGCAACAGCGTTTTTCTAATTTATGAATGAGAAAGGCTGTAATCTTGGATTACACTGAGCAAGATTCATTCCTGCTACCTCCTTCCCCTTCTTTGCTTTTGTGGGTAAAAGATGTTGGCAAGCAACCAGAGTCCTCCGAGTCCATTGATTTTCTTCAGGCACAGGTTCTCTCTGTGTTCAACATATTGGACCAGACTTTTTTTTTTTTTTTAATTAATTATCCAGCACCTTCAGTTTTATTTATTCAGTGCAAAGTGACTGTAAAATGCCACCTGATCATAAAAGGAAACAGCGTGCACTCATTTTGCAATGGAGTAAACACCCAACTGTGTTAACTTCAGGTGCTCTACAAAAGAGAATCTTTAAATCCTGTAATTTCTTCCATTCTATAGGGTTCTGCATTCAAAGGTTTGGAAGCAGCTTTGCCACAGGTTACAAACCTCTCTTCTTTCCTGCAGTTTCTCAGCAATTTTCTCCCATCTGCCACACCTTCACCATCATAGCAGATTTCTGACCTCACTTAGCTGATCCGGTATCAGAATATAATCCCTGGAAAAAGCCTTTTCTCATGCATCTGAGGAACGTTACACCATTTCCCTTGTATATCAGTGACAACTAATCTAAAAATAGCTAGCGTACAAATGCCTCTAAATACAGGAGAAATAGATCAGCAATGCAAGCTACTTTATCATCCCTGGCACCGGTTTATACACTTTGCCTGAGCTCCCTAACTCACACACAGCATGCACATATGGTTTAGCACCGCCGTGTGATATTTCAGTTGCGGTAGCACTAAAAGCCCACTCACTCCCATCGTGCTCGGTGCTGGACACGTCTGCAAGGGACAGTCCCTTCCTCTGCTAGAAGTTCACAGGAGGCAGCTGGGAGAATGCAGCCATGTTATGCACAGGTTGTATCAGGTAGCTGAGTCGATTGCTTTCAAAAAGGTCTGTTTGCAACAAAGGATCTGTAGCTTTGCACAGGGCAAGGAGCCTGATGGGGTTTTCAAGCCTATCAAAGGATCTTAGCTAGTCTAGAAAATTCATTTTCTGGTGAACTTTTGCTCCTGAGAGTCATGGGAATACCACACCTGCTTTATAGCATCACAAGTGCATGGATTTAAGGGGACCAAGACGAAGTACCTCCCTCCCAGACCTGAGAAGCAAGACCATGGATTTAACTGAAAACATCACTGTACGGGCTTGCAGGCCCAATGATCCCAATGATCACAAACTGGCAAACCTGACAGCCAGTTTGTCAGGATCTGCAAAGGAGCAGACCTGTTGTCACAACACAGACAAGTCACTCAAGCCAGCAGGCACGATCTCAGCCCTGGACATGCTGGTGAGGATCCCGGTGCCACAGCCACTGTGTGCTTTCAAGTTTTCGTGTAGCTGCAGTATAGAGATGGGAGCTGAGAAACTCCAAACTGAATGCACAAAAAAATGGCTCCAGGCAAAAAAGTTTGAGCAATTATGAGCAAATTCTAGAGACTTCAACACAGAGCCCTCTGGAAAAGTGCCTGTTTTGGGCAGGGGTTATTAACCCTCGCTCTCCAGGCAAAACTGGCTCAGTGAGAGTTTTGCCTGAGCTGAGGGTGATGCAGAACAGCTGAAGCTGCTCAGCAGCATCAGGCACACTTGGTGAGTACCCTTTAACAGCACATTGCAAAGGGGCCACCAGGCTGCCAGATACAGCAGAGCCATGGCTGTTCCGAGGCCCTGGCCAGGGTTTGCACGGTGCTGTCTGGGAGTAGAACGTAAATTTGGGTTTGGTTGATGTTCCCATACAAGTAGCTCCGGTAAGCTGCATCCCTTATCAACCGCTGTACAGCCTCAACCTGCCATAGTGGCAAGTTGGAGGTTGTTCATTTTCAGTCTTATTCTTTTCACTCGGTCCCTGCAAAAAGGGCTGCATTCAATTCAGCCTCTCCTGATCCAGAGAGTGTTCACTCTGGAGTGTAATAACAGTCATCTCAATGCTAATGTTCAATGATTCACCTGTAGAGAAGCACTAGAGTAGGATTTCAGCACTTTCATTTTGCCAACACCTACAACCCCCCAGCTCCTCCAACACCCTTCCCATGCAAAATAACCTGTCCCAAAGCACCCAAACCATGCCTCAGGGCTCCAGGGGACTTGTTGCCTGACCCTGCTCCAGCTTCCCCTAGCAGGAAGGCACAGACCCAGGCTGCCAGGCTCTCACCCCTTCCCTCCTCCACCGCCTCCCTTTCAAGCAGCAATAAGGTTTCAAGACACACACATCCTGCAGTGACTTCACCATGGAGATGGGAGGGTAGAGACAAAGGGGTGAGGGGAGGTCAGTTAATCCTACAGACACCACCAGGCTGGGACACACATGGACTGGGGAAGGGTTCATTTTAAAACTAAACAGAAATGAGGTTATTGAGCTCAAGTTCTCTTCTGTGCTATAAACCCCAGGCTCTGCTCCCTTTTCTTCATCCCCCTTATCCTCCCCCTGCAACATGCCTTGCGTCTTGATTATTCCCAGGCAGGATTGGCAATGTGATTGTGCTTCGGGAAGTTTACACCAGTTTTCTAGGAGGAGGCACAACTTGGAAATGAAATAGCTCAAAGGAAAGTTAAGACTAGCTGCAGTCTCCCCAGCAGACACCACGGCTGGGCATCCTAGCCAAAGGAGAAACTAACCAAACGAGGAGACTTCAAGTCCATATATATTGAGTCAGTATCCCTATTTCCAGCAAGGCTAGGTCACTTTATAACTCAGGTAAAAATGTGTGAAGTTTAGCATCCCTTAGGCTTCAGCTCTGGTGAAGCCTCATGGCTGTGAGTTCTTTTGCCCTGTCACTCTCACTTGTGCATGGACAGTGGGATTCAAACCCATGCCAAGTGGAGCCAGAGCTACTCCTGGTACTTGTGGCCACGTTCTGTTACAAATTTTTATTTTCAGGGGCTTTAACTTATCAGGAAAGGTTTTTATGCTTCTGTTTTAACTTCATTCTTCTGCAGGCAGAACTGGGGAAGCCCCAGAGAAACTGCTACACCCTGCCAGGTTTTGATTTTTCATATGGGCTGTACGTGCACAGGACAGATGGAGGAGTCCCTGAAGGTATGACAACGCCACTCAAATACAGACCTGCAAGGAAGTCCTAATGCTAATAAGCACTCTCCTCTCCTTCCCTGTGCTATTCAATACTTCTTGTCAAGCTGGAGGTAAAGAAATCCCAACATTCACCCGCTTTCATTAATATTACCCAAATTGCTTGGTGACTAGTAAAGTTTCTCTGTCACATTGGAAACTTTTATAGGATCACACAGAGCCCAAGCAGAGAGTGGTATGGCACTTGCAAAGGGTGATACACGTGGCCACTTTCATAACTTTGTTAGAGCTCCTACTTTGTGGTCTCAGGGACAATTCCCCTGTGAAATCAGACTTGCCGAGCAAGCCAAGATGGAGGGTGAGAAGACATGCAATTCAGATGGGAGATGTCCCCATAGGAAATGCAGTGCAATAGGATATGAAGTTCACTCCACAGTGAAGCCATTGCAAAATGCATGCAAGCCACACAAGGCCCTTGTGCATGGTGCACAAATATCAGCCCACCTTCCCATATAGGAGTTACCCAAGATGCCTGTTCTTTTTCTCTTTGCCTGATCTTTTTCTCTTTGACTCTCATGTTTCTTTCCATCTCCAGCAATAGGCCACTGGAACACAGTAAAGCCCAGAACTGGTTCAGTTCAGAAGATGCCCCGAGACTTCATCACCATGAACCGTGGTGCTCTGAAGGCCGGTTATACCACAGCCCACGAATTTAATTTGTACTACAAGGCCAAGGACATTCGGTGCAAAGATGATGAATATAGCCACTTCAAGAGATGTCCTCCTAAAGTACCTGCAGACTTGACTTATGGCATCACAGCACGGTAAGGGGGAAGGCTTGGGGCCCTTCTCAGAATGAGATTATCCCTTCCTACCCTCATGTCTACATCTCCCCCACATCTCAGCTAGCACAGTCCCCAAAATATCATCTGTGTGTCAGATAATCAGCTACCTAAATCTAATCTACATGCCACAATACATCCCCATTTCACCTGTGGCACCAAAAGCTTGGAACCTCTTAAAAATATGTTCAATGCCAATCCTTTAACTTAAAGGAATGTGAAGAGTTGTAAGCCAGAATAATGGCTTCCCAGGGTCAGAAAAATCAGAGCAACAGCATTTCTACCTGTTTCCACTGGTTGAAATACTCCGGTGCAGTTAAGGATCAGTTCAAGTTCTTCATCCCACTCTCTCCCACTTGTTAGTTCATCGCCCTGCATTGGGCAGAAACTGGTAGTACAGCAGGATGGAGGCAAAGAAGCTTTTCACTGCTCTCTTCTCCTTTCTTGGGCTTCTTCCCAAGGGCTGGAGGGGAGCTGGTCCCTGCTGCTCCCCCAGCAACCCCTTTAGAAAGGCGTAAGCCTACCCATTCATCCCTTGCAATGCAGCAGGATGTGTAAGTCTTCACACCAAGTTAGGTCTTTTGCATCGCAGTGTCTTCCAAAAGATTTTTACAAAGCATCCAGCATACGCGAGTCCTGCCTGAGGTTCAAACAGGTACCACATTTAGAAGTAAGCCATTTAACATCCCCCTCATGTACCAGCTCCTAACTGCCTGCTGTGCTGCTTTCTGATGGGGAATTGTGCAACAGGGAGTCTTCAGGGGAGAACATCAGCACCTTAGACTGACTTCTAGGTCCTTCCACTGCCTGTCCTCCACAGGAGCACGAGTGAGGCTGAAGAGCACAGTGGTCCAGAAGAACCAGTGTGAGTCCAGCACAAACAAGCGCTCAAAGCCTCTGAAAGAGGCTCCAAAGCAGCTCTGCTGCTGCTGGAGCACGGAGGGTTTTCTTGCTCTGTGCAGGTCTGGACCAGACATTAGGTTTCATTTTAAGAGCTAGATAATAATCACTACCAGAAAAATAACAGCTACAAATTCTAGAGAAAAGACATGATGAACGGCACCGTGTATTTTACATGATAGTAAATGGGCTTTGCATATGCAAATTGAATGGATTTTAAAATGGTATTTAATGACAATTTTCGTAGCAGACATTAACATTAATTGCATCAAAATGAAAATGTAGCATTAGCTTGCTGTTAGCTGCAAATGCCCCAGCTATAAAGCTTTATCTTTATCAGTATCAGCCCTCACCGATGTGACAGGGCTGCTCTGCAAATTGCAGGCAAAAGGGCTTTTATGTTGCAAAAGTATCCCCCAATGTAGACCAAAATCAACATCAATTTTGCTTTATTTCTTCATAAACGGAGGTTAAATGGCTGCCTGTAAGAAGTCTAGGCACGTTTCAAAAGTTTTAAGGAAAATCTGCAGACCCCACAACAGCAGAAGTAGTGGGAAAGGGCTTTTAATTTAAAGTTATTATTGTACAACTTGCCTGCGCCTTAATAGCTACCTTTTATGCAGACTGATTGTATTTATCCCTTTACTTTAAAAGCACGTTATAGACAAAATCAAATTACTGGGATTACCAAGGAGTTGTTACAGCCATTTCAGTAAAAGTGGGAATTTAACACACTTTTCCATGACTGGCAAGTTAAAGATACCAGCTTTGGTGAGCGCTCGCCAGCCCAAGCCTGTCCCTAGTCACAGCTGACCAGGTTCAGCAAGACCTGCCCTGTCAAAAATGACTTAGTTGTCAATGGATTTAAGTTGCTTCTGCTTTCAGACTCTAAACCCTGTACTACTGCATTCTTAGTGCTGCTACTTGGGAAGGCACTCACAACTAAGATACATGCTTGTCTGGAGACAGAAGAAAAGAACAAAGGCATACAGTCTTTTTCCATGACTCCAAGCACTTGCTTGCCTTTAGAAATGTCCTCTTTGATAAACACCTCAGGTGCAGTGAAGTTTTTCACCAAGAACAGAGCCTGCATGTCATTCCCTAGCCCACAGACAGCACAGCTGAGAAGGCCAGAGAGCAAAGGTGCCTTCCCATCACACTGGAACTGGCTGCAGCCACCTTGCCTGATGACGGTGATGTTCTGGGACGATCTCCGGAACGCCAATGCAAACATACCCAGTCTGCACCCACAGCCCTGCTGCAGCTCTTCTGCACAGCTGGAATAGCAGCTAGTGCCAGCATGCAGTCTCAGGGCTGGGCTGCCTCCCTGGGAACAGCAGCACAGGGAGTTATAAGGCCCAAACAACTCAGCAGCTGTCACAGGAACACGTTTGTGGTCTTGCAACTGTCCGTGAGTAGTGTGCAGGGGGGTTCTCAAGCCCTGGCAACATATCTCCAGCCCCTTCTCAGGCCCTGGGCTGCGCTGCTAAAGGCTTCTGTCTCCTAAAGACACCAAGGTCAGGAGTTCTCCCCAGGCTCACAAGTACGAGCTCTCCTGGATCATCCCAAATAGAAATGAACACAAATGCTGTGGTTGCTATTAGTGCCTTATTAATCATGCCCTGGCCCTGCTGGTCCCTGTAGCACAGCAGATCACTTATGCCTCTGCTTTCCGCTCATGGTGGACGTGTGCTGCATGGAGCATTTCACAAGGCAGTGTCAGACGCTGGAGTGAGCTTTCTGAAGCTTTGAGGCCCCTTTCCTTTCCTGGGATATTTACCTTCAAAGGTCACCTATACCCCTCTACTAATTCCCCATGGGCATCTTCCAGGGGGGAGAAGCAGCTCTGCTTTTTTGCTGATTCCCCCCCGTTCTCTCCCTCCCTTTTCCCAGAGAAATGTTTGCTACGAATCATGTGGCCAGCTTTGTTGTGAGAGTCATAAAAAGGACATTTTTCATCTCTCCTTTTTCCTGCTCTCGCTCCCTTCTCTCTCTCAGTATCAGACAGAGATTTATTCCTTCCCTGATGCCTGTGGCATTCGGAGCTGGGAGGGGTCAGGGGAGGCACTGATGGGACGATAATAGATAATACAGTGGTTCCCCAGGGTCTTGTCCAGCTCCGTAGCCGATCCATCAGCAGGCAGCACTCGTGCCAAGGTCAGCGGTAACGAGGATGTGGTAGGGTCCCAGACTCCCCCATGGGGCATCCTCCAGTCAGGCTCCCCCAATTCATGCTCCGGCTTCTGATCTCTAGAAGAGCTGCCTTGTGCAAGCCACAATTTGCAAGAGAGCATGTGTCCACCGAGCACAGGTACTGGGGTAACGACCACGTTACCGTGCATGCAAGCTCAGCTTCACCTGTCCCAGTCCTCATCCCCACCACAAACAGGTCTACAGGTTTTCTTTCAAGGAAAATGCCCATCATTGGCAATACCTCTCCTCCAGAAGCTAAAACCATCCCCCATCCATGGGCTTTGTGCATGACACATTACATAGCTGTAAGATGTGTGTGGATTAGGGTTGCTGTCCTCCTGGACCCAAGTCCTTTCATTTAAAATAACCCCACAACACAGTGCTACTAGCAGGTGTATTCAACCCCCATAGTCTTTGTGTAATGACCTTGTTTTACAAGAGGGAGGATGCAGGGCACTGAGTGGGAGGTGTTTTGATGGTACTGGAGATCTAAAGAAACAGAGGTTCTGCAAAGACCTCCAGGATCTTCACTGGTGTCAATACAGCTTGTTATTCAAGGTGCATTTGGAAGCCCCAGTAGAAGTCCAGACCCACATTTATCCTCCAAACCACCTTTTCTGATTGAAGTTCACAGTGCACTGAAATTAGCAGTCATTAAATGCTCATTTTTGGAACTAGAAGCAAGCACAAAGATATGGATGCTGTCTACAGCTATATTTTAGATTATATTGATTTGCACAAGGTCACACAAGGAGTTTGAAGCCAAAACACACCAGCACACAGTTGGTACTCCAAGCACAAGTTTTCTCCCCAGGAGCTAGCAGTGTAGAGTGCATCCTCAGCACGAACACACTGTCCAGCATTTCCAGGGCCGCTTTTAGAGAAAAGCTTTCATTTGCCTCTTAGTGCAAGTTTCCTAATTCTGCATACTATGTCCCAGAACATATTCCTGGACACAAGGACTGCACAGACGTGCCATTCTCTGCCATTCTACACCTGTACCTCCTTCAAACCTTGCATGGCCATAACCCTGCCTCCGACATGCTGCCATCCACTTGGCAGTTGGCCTGTAGGTTGGGCTGACCTTGGGTGTGCTGGCAGGATTTCCCTGGCACTCTGTCATCCCCATGTCTCCTGCCGGGTCCCCCCCTACCGTTTGCCTTCGCTTCAACCGTCCCTTTCCTGAATTTTACATCCCATTTTCCTTCTAACTTCATCTCCTCCTACCATTCCACCTCCCATTCTCTAAAACTGGTCTTAATCCTTTGGCAGCTGCTTTCACCGTGTTCCTGCAGCAAACTCACCTCTCTAAAGCATTTGGTCACTGTAATCTCTCTTCTTCGTATTGTTACAACTGGCCAAGGACATCGGCTATCCAGTACCTCGTCTTTCTTTGTATCATTTGCAATTGTTCTAACACTGTTGACAATTGTCTCACTGGCTTTTAGCAGCTCAGCTGTTACCTTGGCTATCCCTGCAGCTTCCTGGCTTAACCAACTGCTCTGTCCTTATCTTTTGCCTTCCCCGAGAAGGAAGGCTTCAGTGCTCGTGCTTCTGCTTTGCAAGTGGCCTTTCCACCCAAAGTGTCCATGATGTTTGCACGCAGCCAGAACAAAGTTTAGAAAGCTGCCCAAAAGGTGCTGAGATATTTCCAGCATCTCTTTGGCACACAAAGTGCACTTTGAGACACTTAAGGAACATTTCAGGTCATTAATATATGGCCCTGGCGGGGGGGGGAGGGGGGAAGCTAGTCTAGCTATAGACCAGCTGCAAAGTTATGTCAAAGAAACAGAAGAGCAGAGGGTGTTCCTGGAAAGAATTCACCAGGAAAAGCTAGATGGGCAAGAAAGACGAATATTACAGCAAGCCCACATCAGATTCACAGTCACTGGAAGCCAGACAAAAAGAGAGTGTAAAGCCACAAGAGTCCAAAACATTGGGGCAAACAGAAGTTTTAGAAAAAAAAAATCCAAGCACTGACAAAACAAATTGTAAAAATGTAACATAGTGACTGGAATCACTGTCAGGCTGAAGGCACCAGAAAAATGCAACCAAGTTAAAAAGTATAGGACTCCCATCAATTCAGATAATTGCATATCCTATCCGGTTCCACAGTGAAAGGCACTTTGTGTCTCTGCCACCATTCTCACATTGCCAAGATAAGAATTTCTATTTCTATTTCAAGGATAATTTTCTTCTACTGGAGGCGTTCCAGGCTGGGTATATGCTCGCATCGCTGTGTGTATGTTAGTTATCGCAGAGCTCCCAGCTGCATCTGCCTGGATCATGCTGCCTTGCGCCTGGGTGGCTGCAGCATCTGGTTGGGCAGAAAGACCTGTTACCCCCCTTCAAAAAAAAAAAAAAAATCCTGAGTGCACCGTGAAGATACTGGTTCTCCTTCAGTGTAGTCATTTACTGCAGTTGTAACAGTTTCTGACTACTTCAGACTCCCAGCTTAAGAGAAAACAAACAGCAAAAGTCATGGTTTGGCATAAGGTTCAGGTCCTGCACATCAGCCACAGAGCTGGGAAAAAAAAAGATCTAAAGAACAGAGATTTACAGCCCTTATTACCAATTGCATTACACTGAAGAGGAAAGTAATTTACTCTCTCACACAGATTGGCTGTTGTCCATGGGTTTATCTCCATTGATTACCACTGGCTGAAAAAATTCTTCCAAAACTTTTACCATCTAAAACTACTACTTGCCACAAGTGGCCTTTTTCCCTTGCAAACTTCTGCTTTTGCAGTCTGTGCAATGAAAACCTGGGTCAGGGGGAAATAATCACAGAATCCTTTTTGTGAAAGCAGAGCTTTTCAGCCCTCATTGACATATTTTCCTTTCAAACGAAGTAATGTTCCCACCCAGCCAGAGAGATTCAAGCATGGGATGGAGGTCAAGGGGAAGACCTTGCTCTTTGATTTGTTTTGCTCAGCGTTGTGGGGTTTTTCTCTCGTTTTTTTATTCATCGGGATGTTTTGCATTTGTTGATGACTGCAGACTGAGCGCTGTTCACTCTCAGCCATGGATTGAGACCTCCAGGCAGAATAGCTCTGTCCCGTAACCACATCCCACCTGAGTTTCTCAGAGGGTAACAGCAAATTTCCAGTCAGTAGACAAATGTGTTGAAGGCAAATCTAGATAATCTTCAATTAAGTTAGCCAAAGGGTATCTCCAACCCAAAAATCAATGCTAATGCACAAATTTCAGCTTGTGAAGCCAGTTATTTAATGGGTAAGAGCTGGCTTGGTACTTCACTGCAAGACACATGTTTCCATGTGTGCATTTAGGACCGTTACAAGTATACGCCTCACTCTTGGCCTGGGAGGGAATAGTAAAGCAAATTGGTGCTCTTGTAACCATGTGTACTCCTAAGTACAGCTATGAGCATCTGATAAATCTTTTAAAGTGCATGTTTACAATGGATTTTATTCTTTTTACTGTTCTATACATACGAGCCCTCTGAGCAAAATAACAGATCCTCTGACACTTAGAAGAAGCCACTACCTCATTGGCTGCCCACAGTGAAATAATTTATATTTTTATTTCCTCATCCAAATTACAAGGATTGTAAAGAAGCTTCAGCAATTCAGAGTAATCAGTGCTTTGACGGCACAGATCCTGCAGCTGCCGCGTGGGTGGAAGACCCACTATTTCAACTGAGAGTTTTGCCAGCCCAAAGACTGCAAAAAAAAATTGGTCCCTGAGTGTTTTCTACCAATTTTTCTCTTGTTATTTTCTTCAGTGGTTAATGGAAAGTGAGGACAAGTGGAGATCATTTAAAAATGATCTTTCAGGCCTCTCCATGGGTTTATTGCCAGGACCTATTTAGAGGACCATAAAGCTGTAAGGGGCCTATAACTTTACTGTATAGTCCACAAGCTGCTTAGGAAAATGAAAAGCCTTTACATTCACACCCTGCTTGTTTTGCCATCTCTCCCTCTCCTTACAAACACACCCACACGCGTGTGTGCAGGGACTGCGGGAGCCGCTAATTCAATTCACTCTTGTGAAAGCGTTAACAAATTGTAAGTGACCTTTTATACAAATTTCAAAGTCAAGAATTCACCACTAACTGCACATCCCTCTTCTGCCATTCACTGTTATGCAAAACCCACAAACAATTAAAAGAAATAACGAAGAGCCCAGCGGCCCTCTTTCCTAATTAGCTGCAGGAGGCAATGCTTGGGAGTGTGGCTAAGTGCTTCAATTACCTCGGCCCTCCTCGCTGCCCTTGTTAGAAGAGACAGGTCCACCAGCCAAAGGGGAACAATTAAGGCAAGGCAGAGCCAGGCAGTTTGCAGGGGGATGCCGGGGCTGTGCCGGCTCTCGCACAAGGGCCAGAGCTGTAATCATACCCCAGATTCCTGCTGGGCTACACAGAGACAAATTAATGGTAGATAGATTGCTAGCTCCAGCCCATCAGTAACGAGAGAGGAAGGGAGACAATATAGCAGTACAAGGGAACTGTAATCAGAGTTTTCCTGTGCTATCAGCCCCCTTTCAGGGCAGAGGGACCTGAGCATTAATGCCTTACTGCTGCCTGCATTGGCAGGACCCCAAGGCCCCAAGCAGAATCACAGACCGCAGCTTGTGCTTTATTTGCTGAAGATAATCTGTGCTAGCTGCATCGAGGAGCCCCATGCTCCAGAGATGCTAGAGACCAAACCGGTTCCCAATAAGGAATCAACCTGAGCTGGTGGGAGCTGGTTCAGCTGACCCAGCCACAAGCCAGGGGAAGATCTCTATATGGACACTACTACCACCGGACAAATCCTTCCCATCATGAAGTACATGAGAAAGGAATACAAAGGTGGTACACCCTGCAGCTGTCTCCCCTGTGAACTGAAGACTCCAAAGAGAGATCCTGGCTGTGCAGCAAAAGCACATCACCCTAGACAAAAAGACACCAGCAAAGACTAAAGCCCTCTGAAACCTCATTAACCTTTCAAGAAAGGGTTAAAATGTCAGGATAGGCAGTGGTGTTGCAACACAGTTTTGACATCACAACTGTAAAAAAAAAAAAATCAATTATATGATTTATCTGTTGCATGAGCACCCACGCAGGGCCAGATCCTGCTGCCACTAAGCTGCTGTTGAAATTAGAGCAGTGTTTTCGGCGCAGCCCAAACATCTGCGCGGCCACCAGGGAGTCGATGCCTGTGCAAGTGTCCTATGCTCCCTCGCTCCACTCCCTGGCGGATCCCATCCTGACCAGCAGTGGGAAGAGTGCTGCAGGAGCTGTCTGCACTCGCTGGAGAGCTACCCGGAAAATCCACGGGCTGAAGTTTGCGCTAAAATATTTACAAGCCCCTGTGCTTTTGAATTATACAAGAAAGAGGCAATCACAAGTCAGTTTTTACCCTTTTACAGCACAACTTAGCAATCAAATTGATTGCACCTTTTAAGCTAGTATGAACCCCCTTCCTGAGCAAAACCGTTTGTATCCACTTTTGCCAAGTACTTTTTTTTCAGTTGATATACAAACCTTTGAAAAACAAGTTTGAGGCGAGACTGACAACCTTGAAACCTCAAGAGCAGCATGGCATTGATGGGTGCCGCTCCCTGAGCTGAGTATTATAGATAGATTTTAATTTCATTTTAACAAAATAGCTGTCTCCAGTGGAAGAAGCATCAAGAGCTAAATGAGGACCCGTCTTGAGCTGAATCACGTTGAACAGACCTCGGCACTGTCATTGATTTTCTGGGAAGAAAAAAACTGCCTCTGGCTACTAAACCAAATTAGTAGTCACTGATGACCAATTATTTTGCCCCACTGTGAACGGAGAGGCGTACTAAAATTCCAGTTTGTCAGACCCAAGGCTCCCTTCTCAAACACCTTTCAACAAGCGTGTACCAAAAGTCCCTCAGATGGTTCTGACGCCTTCCTGTTTTCGGCAACTTCTCCTCCAAAGTTTTAATGAGCTGCTGCTCTGAGGATGGCCTGCCAGAAAGGGAACCCTTCCCAGCTCGGTGGAGCACTATTTGGCATGGCACAAATCACAGCTGTCAGAATTTATACACACATACACAAAAAAGTGTCAGCCTAATGTTTGCAAATTATAATTACCATTTCTCTTGCATGTCCCTGGTGCCTTCATTTTAGATAAATCCCAGCTCTGAGGTATCAGCTGCAAAGCACCGGAGGCTCATATCGAGTAGAATAGATTTAACTAGTTTGTAGCTCATTTAAGGCCTACACTGTTTTATTTTAATATTGTTAATACTTTATTATACTTTTTAACATTGTTTTCACAGTAAAATAGCCTATTAGGAGGCTGCAGCTTCTTTTCCAGGAGATTTCTGGCAGACTAGCATACCACATTGTATAACCGAGTTAGAAGGCACTTGTCATTTCAGTTGAAAATAGGTCTGTACCCTGACTCTTGAAAGTAAATTAGAGAGAGAGTCTATTAAAGAGACAGGAACTGTTTCAGGGATAATAGTTTTGAAAATGTGCACAGATAAATTTTAAAATATTTAGGAAATGTCAACATTAGAAGTGGCTCCAACTATTTGACTATAAAAGGAAGCAGCTGATTATTTTTTTCCACAATTATAAATAATTTGTTACATCCTATCAGAACTTCTTTCCTTTTCCTTTCTGTGGCAGGGTGCTTGTGCCAAAACAAGGAGATCTGAGTTACTCAGAACGAGGTGGATTTTAATCTGCAATAAGCGTTTTCAGCGGATGTTTCCCCCACTCTCCCCACAGCATCTGCAGATGATAACAGCAAAGTCCTCCCAGTTCAGAGGAGTAACATCTGGGCAGGGTGACAAAAGGGAACAGAACACACAAGCCGTTCATTCCTGTCCTTAAGTAACACCAAGGTGAGAAGACTTTTCCCAAAGGCCAGCTGCAAATGAGAAATACTGTCACGCTGCCAAGCAGCACCAATATTGGGGCCAAAATTCCCCGTCCACTCCAACAAGATCAGCGTTTGACCTACAAAGAAAAAGCTGCCTCACCGAAATTTCTCCGGTAACCTTAGTCAAAGAAGCGTGTTACCTGATACCCCCTGCTTTTCCCACTTTCTCAGTATTTCTTTCAAAGGAGGCAGGAAAACCAGACGAAGCCTCACGTCCTACAGCCCCACCAGACCTTATGTGTATAACTAAGCACATGAGTCATTCCTACCGATTTCAAAGAGGCAGTTCATGCGTGTATCATTCCAGGCATGATTCTATACTTTGCTGGATCAGGACTTAAATGCGATTAATCACACGGCAGGGAAGGATCTCTGAAGAGCATCAACCCAAATGTGTCCTTTCAAGCATTTACTTACAAGCCAGCTGTGGACTAATCAGTCACCAACTGGCTGGTCCACTGGAGATGGTAAAAGTCACCTCCATAGAGATGTGAAAACACATTCAACTACCACAGAAAAATCAATAATCAAACACTACAGACAAAGGCTCAAGGTTTTCTTGCATCCCTCCTGCTATTCCTGCACACCAGGAAAGCTCCTGCCTTGGAGAGCAAAGGGACAGGCCAAGGAAACAAGCCCACGTGCAAGGCTCACCATGTGCTTGTGCCAGAAATACCAAAATTTACACCACGCAATGAGACTGGAGACCCACTCGGACAATAAGACACTTGGCCACAGGTTTGCCACATCTTTTATCCTTTGTAAAGATTTTGCTCAGCTCTGATCAGTATGAAATAGCAAACTGGAAGGGAAGGAGGGGAGAGAAGGGGGGACAACAAAGGGTAAACGTTGGTGTCACCTTTGGCACTGGGTGTCTCCAGATAACGGTCTGGAGCAGCACAGCTGATTGGTAAGCAAAGCCTTGAAAAGCCCTGCAGCATGTGATCTATGAAACAGAAGGTCTGCAGAAGGATGTCTCCTCTGATATGAATGCCCCCTTGGGATGTATATTGCTGGATTGCACATCTAGTATCATTAGAAAACACGGCCATAGATTAGGCTGTTTTGAAGCATGTGGCGTGCAATAATTAAGTAATAAAAGTCACCACAGGGGTGAAGGAACAAGAAACAGAAGAGTTACTATTTGCATACACACTGCCGGCGCTCTCTGTGATCGTCAAAGATTCTCCAGACTGCTAAAAGCTGGCTGCTACCGATTTTGGACCCACTCCTGCCAAAAGCCATGAAGCACCAGCTCGCTCTGTGGCACACGGGCGCTCTCTGCAGAAAACAACCTTCTGGTGGAATTGGTGGCCCAGAAGCAGCCCAGCAGTTAGCCCAAATCCCCAGTGCCCCGCAGTTGGTCCAGACAGGCAGGGAAAGCACTGCCTTTCTGTTCTGGGAACTACAGCTGAAGGCACTGTGGGCTACAGGTGGGAGCAGAGCTGGAAGTGATGGCTCCACAGTCATTGATTGCAGCTAAGATGGGAAAAGTCCCTCCCCAGCAAGGCGTGCAAGGACAAGGACCAATAAAACTTCAGATCAAGGTCCTCCATCACCTTCAAGTGTTTGCTTCTGGGGGGAAAAGAACAGCAGCAGGACCACAGCAATAAGTGATATGCTGTCCTCAAGGCAAGAACCCTGCTGCTGCCACTGCCAGTTCTGCCTCCCATGGTGGCTGATGAAGTTAAAGTATCCGCACCTGCAAGGAGCAAGACTCAACAATTTCAGGCTGTAGCTCTGCCACAACTTGGTCAGGTTAATGCCAGCTCAGAGCAGCTGAACAGGACGCTGGCCAACAAGCAACTGCCTTTTTTTTTTTTTTTTTACTATTTTTCTAGAACCATGGTCATCTGCAGCTCCCCTCTGCTGCTGTCTCCTCCTGGCCAGGATGCTCCCTGGTACCCTGTTTCAAGGGGCAAATACATCTGGTTTGTACAGCTGAGGCACTAGACCGGGGCTCAGCATTTGAGCTCCCCTTTCTGCTGCAGACACCTGACCATCTGCACCGAGTCCACTTTTATCCCTATTCAGATTGCTTAGGGCAGCACTTATTCCTCTCACCCAACATATCATTGCATCTATTTGTGGCTTTTTGGTATACCACAGTAGTGCTATTTTAATAGCAAAAGCAGTGTTATTTTAGCAAAACACACTTTGCACCCAGTGGTTCTTCCCAGCTGCCATGGCTGTGTCAGTCTGGAGGGGACCCAGCCAGAGCTGCTCCTCTGAGCTCCAGGGTGGCAATGCAAAAGCCCAGCTCTCTGCTTCTGGACATTGCCGCATTCAGTGCTTCCATTATTCACCATTGGATACCAGTTGGGAAATGCTCTCCTGGAGCCATAGCAGGGCCCAAGGTTGAGCCACAGTCTTTGGTGCTCCGTGGTCCTTCCAGCACACCTGGGCTTGAACAGAGGTAGTGATACAGGCCTTATAAAAAAAGGTTGTGCAAAGATGGAACTTGTGCCCATCCTGGAGAATGCCCTAGCGCAGTCCTACTACGGGTTATCACAAGTGTGTGCAGGCTGTGGGGTATTAACTGCAAATGAATGTGGGTTGGAGTCTTTCTTGAGGAAGAGAAAGCCTTTCCCAGTGTGAGGGTTTATTCATGTTCTCACTAGTCACACTTTCCAGGAGCAGAGGTATGAATCAGTATGGGGAAGTAAAGAGAGGTATTACCCTGGAAATTATATTGTTGTCTTTTCAATGTTTTCCAGGCCTTGCACTCCCCTTTTTGACCTCCTCCAACACAAATATAAGGAGCTGTGGATGGAGCAGCAGAGAGCCCTGACAGCAGCCCAGCGAGTGGAGAAGAAAAAGGTGATAATACTCCAGCAGCGCTTTCCCTTGCTGTGCGCAGCACTGCTACCAGGCGTAACCCCCCACTGTCCTACCCCATGATGAATGGACTCCTCCCAGCCATGGGGAGGGCTCTCAGCTGGGAAAACACCCTCCCTGACTACTAGAAGGCTGGTGAAGCCTAACAAAGACAAGTTGCTTCCCAGTCAAGATGGGCCTGGCTTCAGCCAGAACGTGTCCTGTGGGGTGATGCCATAGGAGTGAACACCAGATACGCAAATCACAATGTGTGTGCATGAAAGTGCTCTAGAGACAAAAGGTAAGGTGGGTTTTTTTGAAGTATTTTTGTACCTGAAGATATAGGCAGGAGCTGAACAATCTCTCCAAGGCAGTGGTGCTTTGGGCAAGGCCTTTCAAAGGCTTAGACACCTGTCCTGCAGAGACACCTTTCTAGCTATCATCAAGCATCTGTCTGCATCAATATGCCTCTAGTCACAGGTTGCCCAGCTAAACTCCTGGTATCAATTAAAATGGAGGCTCTGGTTCTTTTTGCGTCACCACAAATAGCAAAATGCCCTGCTGTAACAAAGAATTAAGTTTCAAAATATCTTTGGTATTTATGTCATCCTCATGCCGGGACCCCTGCAGACTGTCCTTTGGACAGCATCAGCTCTGCTCAGGTTACCTGTGACAGCGGGCAAAACAATGGAATGGCCAACAAATGTTCAAAGGACCAGCACCAGCCCTGAGCCTGGCATGGTGGTGTTGATGCCAGCAGCCACAGCAGTTGTTAGAGTGCAACGCTGTGCTGTTAAACACACCAATATTGTAATAACATTTAAAAGCAGCCAATGACTGTTTTATTAGTTAATGGCTCAAAGAAGAGTCGAGCTAATATGGTAATGACCAATTTCAATGGGCTTACTGCCATCACAAACTATGCTTTATAGTTGAAGTGCAAGAATACAGTGTTCTTAATTAGCAGCTACTTTATGAATACACAAGCCTAGGATGTTGGCAAGTGCATCCCTACCTTATCTATTAATGACTGATGTTTTTAATCACTAAGTTCCCTTCATCAAGTTCCCAAAGCCTGCAGCCACCAATGACTGAGTTAAGCAACACAAACCTACATCCTAGACCACAGAGCAGACAGATTCCCCAGGGTTTCACACAGTGGCCAAAACATTCACCAGGTACCTGCACTGGCTTGTGCTGGGACTGCCAAGCACTGCAAACTGCAATTAATCAGGAGAGCAACACACACACCGGACAGCCGGGAAACCCCACCATGGTGGGGCTGGTGGAAGTGACTTTCCCAGCTAGTGATGAGCCATTGCTCTAGCTCAGAGCACAGGGCTTTCTGCAGGCAGGGGTCATCTCACTGGGATGCTGTATAAAGGAGACACTCAGAGCTGGCAGCTACTCAAGTCTTTCTCATCAGTATGTTTTAGATACCAGTATTAGCTGCATGGACATGAAAAACTACCCAGATCAGGCTTTTGTGATCATCAGTCCAAAGTGACTTTTAGTCTTGTTCATCCCAGTGTCATTACGTTGCATGACACCAGCTGGATGTATATAGCTGTGCAGCCGTTTCAGCCCATTCTTGTTTGCCTTTGGTTACAGAAAGACAAAGTGCGTGAAACTCGCACCACATTGCTGCGAAAACACCCACTACCTGCAAAGGAAGAGTCCTTCTGGCACCTGCCCCACTTGGAGAAGGTATGGAGCACTTGATTGAACTCAGGGACACCTTCTAACCTTGCTCACATGCCCTGGTAACACCCTTAGCACACAATGAAGGTAGACACAAGGCTCTTACCTCAGAGCTCCCCAAGACCCAGACCCTAAAACGGTCCTGCACTGAATGTGTTCAAACATCAGCCCTTTTGGACTTCAGGGTGGGATATTTTTTGCGGCCATAAGCCCTGGAAGAGACACAGCAGTTGCCCAGTTAAAGGCCTAATGACTTATTTTCTAACTTGTGTGCGCTTTCATGAGCTTCGTGAGATTAGAAGCATCTTTTTATATCTCCCTGTTAGTACTGGGGTGGCCTTTGCTCTCTGCTGGTTTTCCTGCAACTACCCTACACAAGCAGGACAATCAGACCTGCATTTTGGTAGCCTGCCATTTAATCGGCTCTCACCATAACTAATTCAAACGACGTCAGATGTTTCAAGAAGCATTTTCACCCTAAGTGTTAGAGCTTTCTAGAAAGCCTGCACTCTTGGCACCTCTCTAAACTTCCTGATTGACAATATTCACCCTGAGACTGAACAAAGGGTCTAGCCGGGTTACAGATATGCGTGACACTTCCTTTAATTGATCCAAATAAGAGCCAAGGTGAAGATTTCTTGTTCTAGCAATGGAATCTAAACATCTCCCTGAATCCATCTGCGCATCCTACTGTGCTCTGGGGTACTTGTTTGAATTCCGTTAGCTTTGTTTGTGGTGTAAATTACAGGGAAACTTCAAGTGAAGAGCTAGGGGGCATTTTAGGAAGGAAGGGAAAAGAGCTGGGCAAGCAGAATGGAAAGGAGACACCAGAAAGTCTGAAAGCACTGAAACCCTGCAGGGAGTTTATATGGCCAAAATCATATCTGGCATTGATAGATACCACTGCAAAGAGCCTCTCAGCCCTCCGCCCCAGCCCTTGTTCTGATGGGGTTATTTTTTTTGCCATGCTGTTGATTTTTAACTGCAGTTTAAACCTACGAAGAAGCCTTGTGACTTCCTGAAGCTAATTTACTTGTACAAGTTGGAGAGTTTCGACCAAGAAACGTGTTTTGCACCACCTTGATGTATTCCTCTTACGTCCTGTCTAAGACTGTCCGATTAGCATATGTCAGTAATCATTTATCCCCGCTGCCTGTCAGCACAGAGCTGCTGCTGCGGCTAGTGTCAGGGAAAGAACATGACCGATCGCTGTTAAACAGATTGTGTAAGTCACACGAGATGCTGGGGCAAGCCTCCTCTTTAGAGCTCCTCTCACCCCAGACCTTTCCATCACTATTCATTTTTCAGCCTGTGTTTTTCTTCATGCTTTCCCTTTTGTTTCATCCATGACTGTGGTTGGGTTCCTCCCCTAGCCACAGCTCTCAAACCTCTGAGTCTTTTCTTCTTCTCTCTGCCTTTCTCCTTCCTCTTCTCTTCCCTTCCTTCCCAGGAGCAGCATCCAGGGGAGGAGGGACAGCTCATTTTGCACAGCCTCTGCAGATTGTCTGTACGCCTCCTTTCTCATTACATTAACCTGGAAGGTTTGCCTTTCCCCAGCTGCAGATCATGCACAGCCCATGTTAGAACTCGGATCAGGAAATTCATTGCTCAGTTGAGTTTCAGTGCATGGTTTCCTCCATGGAAAAATAAGTTCTCTTGAACATCCATAAACACCCAGTGAAAAGCAGCAACAACCCAGAGAAAGCTGACGGTTCCCAAAGACCCTTGGTAGCCTCCAAACTGTGCTTTAACTGTCTCTGTAAAGTTGGGTTCTACATAGGTGATGGTGGAATGGTCTTGAAAGACCAACTGGCCTAACGCTTCAACCAAACCCAGGGACTCCAGGAGACACCCTATCAATCCCTCCTTTACAAGGGTGACAACAGAGACCAGTGCTCCAAAGAGGTGAGGGAGCTTGTTCTTGCAGGGTTTCTGTCCTCCTGAAACCTTTCTCAGGCTCATCCATGGTGGTGGATAACTACTTTATGGCTTCTTTAAGACTCAGTGGCCTGAGCAGGCCAGCTGTTGGCACTGACCACTGTAGACAGTTTACTAAAACACTGTCTTTAATCCATATAAAGCTCCCATCCTACTGCGCAAAAGCAGTATGAAAAGCAACCACAAAAATATCACTTTACAGAAAACTTATTAGCAGACTCCCATCTGCATATTATTTCCTACCAGCCTTCAGTGACATTGTTCCGCTCTGGCCATTACAGAGGATGCTCATGACCTGGGAACAATTTCAAACTCTGGGCAAGAACATTCAGAGACTCTGTTGCCCTGACCGCAGCCCCACTTTGGACTATTTCTCCATGTGACCTGAGGCTGGTGCAAGGTGCAGGGGTGTGACATGTCCTCAGGCCACTCATCCTTCTTGTCACTCAGTCACCCCCTGTCATCTGGCATGATGCCTTTCAGTCTGGCCTGCTCTGGTGGGGGAGCAATGCAGAGCACCCAGCTACTGAGATGGTTGTAAATCAAAGCAGGGGGCAGCAGGAAGATGACATTTTGTTCCTTTAGACCCATAAAAATCAACAAGGAGGACTTTTCTATTCCCATCCTGACCCCTTACAGAGAACTGCAGGAACTGAGCACGGATGTAACTACTGGCCCTTAAACTGGACTTTCCATTCAGTCCCTGCAAGACTATCTCCTGGCACCACGCTAGAGCTTGCAGAGGAAGAAAAGAAAACAAAGGAGCTTTGCCCTCCCCACTAATTGCTTCTGCTTGCTTCCTGCATTGCCAGGGCTGCATGACATTACATAGTCATTCAGTCAGTAAAGTGTAGACAAATTGACTATATTTTCATTTGGATTTAGGTTTCAGCCCCACTGCTTTAGAATAATGGCCCACGCTATTAAGCTAACTGGGTGATTTACAGGCTCTCCCATACCGGGTGATCGCTCCTGCTCTGCGTCTCGCTCTGGAGGACCGACCTGGCGTGTGGTCTCCTGGGCCCTCCAGCTCGCTAAGACAAACAGGTCACAGGGAGCCAGTCATGTCCTGATGGGCAGTTCATTAAGGAAAGTTGCTGAATTGTAGGGTTTTCATTTGTTTTGTGTTGTTTTGGTTTTTTACAAAACCAAACAGAAGTTAACTCCTTACTCACCTCAGCAAGATGCTTCTACTGCCCTCCTCTTCCTCAGTCATGCCCCAAGGCAAATGGCCTCTGCCTTGCTCTGCTTGCAGTGACATGATTCCTGGGCTCAGGTTTTGCCAACACAGCTGGGACTGTGCACCAAGACTTCATTTATTTGTAGATGTGGGACTACATTCCCTGAGGACTGTACCTCAAGCACCTAGCATGGACATAAATAAATATTCCTGTCCCCCATGTTCATGGGGTGCATCCTGTCCCTGTGGCACTCATCACTAGCATCATCCTGGCCCAGGCAGAATGGCATCCCTGGTGTCAACCAAACTCTGGAAAGGATGTTGCTGCCACAATATTGCATCCCCACAGCCTTGCCTGTGCCAGGGTGAGGCTCCAGCTACCTCCATTTGAATATTTGGCAGTCACAATCCAAACCAGTAAGTCAATGCTGGCTACTCCGCAATAGATTTCCAGGGTTCTGTCAAGTCAATCCAGAAGGATTCAGGTGGCGACACCTCATGCAGCAGTGATGTAGGACAGAATTCACCCATGTGTCAAAATAGCTCCACGCACCACATGTCGCTGACACACACCAGGGTTTTTCCTTTGCTCATTAGAGAATTCCAGCTTGCACAGACATTCAAGGTGGCTTTCCAGGGAGAATAGTCTTGTTTACTTGACCAGACAGGGGGAGGATAGAAAATGCAGCAACTTTGGACAACACTTTTGTCAACACACGCTGCCTTCCCGAGCAGATGAAACGAGCTACACTCAATGCGCGATATGAATAAGCGATAAGCAATTGACGAGCAAGTGTTCGGGTACCTTGGCAAAAGACTTAATTTGCAACCTGGCACAAAATCAAAGGCTCTGTCAACGGCTGAGCGGCTCTCCCGCGTATGCCTTGCGTTACCTGGGAAAGCTCTGTCAGGTAAATTTCCACTGAAAGTAATTAGAGGAATCCCCACTGTATAAACTTTGCAGCAAAATTCTGGGCTCCAGAATTTGATTCTCACCAGGGATCCGATATCTGCTCACAGCCTGATCCTTCATCAGAATTAACAGTTGAGGTTTAACACATACACACAAAAATGTTCCACATTTTTTTTTAATGCCTTACCTCTATTTTTGTCTAAAGAGCTGAACTGACAAGCACAGCTCATGTAATCTTGCAACTGTTGTCTTGTCAGAAAAGCCATAGACTCTGCTTAAATAACCTAGGCTTGATACGCAAAGCACACAGTGGGCTGGCTTTCCAGATACAGCATTTATCCTCCCAGGTTTGAGGGCAGCAAAACTTCATGGAGCTGGAGTGTTATAAAACTTGTCTCCTGGGGCTTAAATAGGGCTTAAAGACTAGAGCAATGAGTTCAAGAGCTTTCTGTTGCCATGGTACCAGATCAAACCTCCCTTCAGCTGGGATTTTGGCTGACCAAAAAAAAAAAAATCAGTGTCACCCAATGGCTGTTCAATGGCCCAAGTGACATGAATTGGTGGGTCCCAGCCCCGCAGTGACAATCCAAAGCAGCACCGCTGGCCTTCAGTGATGACCTGCCTACAACAGGCACAATGCGAAAAGAAAATACAACACCCTGCAGGGTTCCAAATGGGCAGCAGAGACCCAGCTACCCCGAGCATGATCCCTGCACCTCTCCACCGGGACCACAGCAGAGATGCCACCTCCCACACCACAGCCATTCTGTGACTAAATGCAGCCTCCAGGTGCCAGTCACCATCACCACATATTCTTGCAGATTCTGCAGGTTTTCTCATTTTGCCTAGTAGCTGAAGCTTCCAGCAATGCAATTGCTCAAATCACAGCAAAGCATTTCCATGGTCCAGCCTTTCCCAGTATCCCTCTGCATGTGCCCTGGACACTCAACCTCTCCATCACACCCTACTGCTGCCCTTTGCCATCCTTAGCTCTTCCTCGTGTCTCCCTCAGAGACATGGTAACCCATCATTCCTCCACTATTTTCATTGCTTTCCAACATCTCCTGATTAACACAAGAAAACACCACTGCTACCTGCACAGCCGTACAGCCTGGACCATCTCCAGAGCAGGCTCCACCTCGATCCAAGCCCTGGTGTCCAAAGGCAGCACAAGGAACTGCTGGCAACCAATGTCCATTGCTGGTATGGAGATATTCACCCGTGAAGGAAGATACTTCAGGTGCTTGCAGCCTCACAGTTTGCTGTAGAGTAAACCCCCACGCTCTGTGTTGGGTTACAGGTGAGCACCAACCATTGCTTTCAGTGCTACATACTGTTTCGTACACAAATCCACAGAAATGCTTTTTAAATGGACTTGGGGTTTCATTCGTGGACCTATTCTGCCTTCTGCAGAGATGCTATTTACCAACAGACAACTTAGTTTGAAGTAAAGCTGTTGCTTGGCATGAAAAGGGTCAGGATTCAAATCTCAGAAACACATGAGGTCGGCAAGAAAGCTGCCAGCTCTGGTCTGACCCCGCTTCACCTGCCAAGGGAGGCACATGCTAGGTTACAGCTCCAGCGGTTAATTCTCCTTTACTCACAATATTGCCCTGACCAAGTGACCAGTGAACTCCAGTGAACATCTGTGGCCCTTATTTTCAGGAAGCAAATAAAAAAATCCCAAATCTCCATGGGGCATTAAATACAGCAGCCAAAAATTGCTGAGCACTTTTTGAAGCCTTTCTGGGTTTGAGGTAAATAAGGTTCATTTAGCCCAGACTCCCTTGTCCTGCATTTCCCCATTTTCTTAGAATTAGAAAGGTGAGGGCAGAAAAATCAACCCCATTCATTAAACCAGTTAAGCGCACTACTGCCACGAAAAGCCACAGTATTTGTAACCCTAATAATCCAACACACACCTCCAAGCTCAGCTCATCTTGGACGGAATAACGTCTGTTTTAAAAGTACCTGCCTCTCTCTAACTTGTCATGGCATTTGTTGACAACCCTATTGAAAGCCGCTCTCAATGCAGCTGTGAAGGATCTTTCAGCACCTCTTTCTCTTTCCTAGACAGTTTTTGAAAGGGAGGGGAGAAAAAAAAAAGCCATCAATACAGGGGGAAAAAGGCATCAGCAGCCAACATCAGCTGATGAAGCGCCTCACCTGGGCCCCCAGCACACCGCCTCCAATTAAATCAAAATGGTTTGTTTTTAATGGTCTTTTACACTGACAAGTGGGCTATCATTCCAGGCCTAGAGAGCTGTCAGGGAGCCGAGGCAAATCCTCCGTTGATAATGCCCAATGCTTCCAATTAGGAGCCGAGGCCGCTCCTGGCGCACTAACGATTCCCCAGCCTCCCCCAAGGCCCCTTCGGCGCTGGCTGTTTCGTCTTCCCTCTTCCTCCGCCGCAAATTACTGACACAAAACGGAGGCGCCCCGGTGCCTCCTCACCACGCCGGGCCCCGGCCCTGTTGGATTTAATGAGGTGATGGAAGTTTTTGCGGCTCTTTCGCTAAATTCTTTTCTTGTTTGACAGCTGCTTGAGTGTTGACCTTATAAAAGATTTAGTGTTTCTCATTATTTTCTGTCAAGCTTTACAAGCGATAGCTTCACGGAAATCATTTGCATCTCGATGTGCGCGCGCGCGCGGTTTTTGTCTGTACGGGGATGCTCGGCGCGGCGTGCGTCAGTGTGTACACCCTACCTCTCTCCGTATTGTGTATTTCATTCCCTCCTCCCTCCCTGAAAAAAAACTACAAACATGGCACTGTTGTTTTGGGGGAAAAAAAACAAACAGGAGAGGACTTAAAAGGCCCAGGATTTGTTAGACTTCTGTAAATGAGGGGCGTTTTGAAAAAGGAATAGAGATTGGTTTCCTATAAAGAGAGCTCAAGAAAGTGTTTTGTCACCCACTAAAAGGATTTGATCAAACGGATGATGGAAAAACTCAGCTGAGTCTAGGGCCAGCTTTGTTGTTAAAAGTGGAAAATCATACAAGGCTGGGAAGCTGCCTTTGAGCAGGCGGGCAGAGCCAGGCAGGTGCTGGGAGAGGAACAGGTACAGCCGCCTCTCCCTGCGGCCGAGTGTGGATCCTTGCAGGGCAGGAGGAGAGCCTGGTGCTGCTTGTTACCTACTTCAGCCCTTCTCATGGGTTTTTTTCTCAACATCTCCCACAAATCATCACAAACCATTTAATCCAGCTATAATAATTAAAACTTTCCCCCAGAAGCTGAGCTTACTGACCACCCAAGGGTGCTCACAGTGCCCAGCAGCTACGGTACACACACCCGAGCACCCATCTCAACGTTGACAAGCCCAACACCAACAGCACCCACAAAACTCCAGTCGGTCGCTGGGGTATATGGTCTGCTGCTGTCAGGGGAGCTCTGCCTTCCCCGTACCAGCTTCGCCTTTCTGTATCTCACATGCAATTTATTACTTCTCCATTAACATACCTGTTTCTGCTTACAACATGCATGTGGTTGTACTAATGCTTGACAAGAGATTATTTACAGTTCTCCAATTTAAAACATTATCATAACTGAGAGCCCAAATGAAAATAACTCCCAAATACATATTTAAGTTTTAGGAGTCATAAGGTTTTTTTATTACCCCTCAAATTCTTTGAAGCAAGCACTGGCATTACAACATCCCAGCTGCAAGTGTCCTGCAGGTTTTAATTTGTCAATAGGAAATGCAATGAACAACAGTAAAACATTGCTTCTAATCAGCAGCTAAAAACCATTGCAGCTCCATCATGCTGCAAGGAAAAACCACCAAGCTTGTGCCTACAAACTATATTCCCATCCTGCTACAGCCAGTGCTCCAAATCCATGATTCAGACAAAATCCTGGCATAACAGCCCATAACCACATCAGAGTAACGGTCAAGATCATCAGCTGTCTCTAGAGGAAGTACCTTTGGGTTCATCATTTAAAATATGAATTAGAAGAATCAGAGATGAGGATTCATCACAGGCATTGACTTCTCAACACCAGTCTCTGTCATAAGACCTTTGACCCAAGGACACCCTTATCTTGACTCTGATTACTGGCCCTTGTTATGAGAGGGTTTCTCAGTTTTTAAAATAGCACTTGTCCCCTGTCCTACACCTGGTGCTTCCCACTTACTCATGCTGAGGGCAGAAGCTGGCATCCCTCAACTTTGTCAAGGCTCTGCTAATTTTAATTACTGCCAGTTGTGGCTCAGTGTGACATTTCTCACCTGGGAGCTTTGTACCAAGACTGGAGTGAATGAACTACTTTTTCCTCCCCTGTGGCTTCAACCCAGTCCCAGGCAGAAATTTTCCTCTGCCCATTTCCCAGTGCTGGTGGGCAGGCAGCACGATGGGGAAGGCAGAGGCACATTCAAGAGAAGCAGCTCAACTGCCCTTACCTGCAGGCACTGGATTTTTCCAACAATCCCAGCTCTGAGGGAAAAACTCCCACATATTTAACAGGAGGCTGGAGTTGGGCCAGCTGGGGATTGTACCTGCCAGCTCCCAGGGGCTATCCGCCTACTGTAGCAGCCCTTGGTTTTGCCTCCCCAACCTTTCCCTCCCAGAGAGGGGTTACATCACCACTGGTACTTGTGAGAAAGCAAAAACATCCAGAAACAACTGTCTGAAGTTAGGCACTCAAATGCATATTTAAGTACCTGAACGCCTTCCTCCGGCGAGGGGGAATAGCTAAATATGCTTTGTTTGTCTTGATTAATGAGATCACTAGCAAGCTTTTCAGGGCAAAGACTGCTGTGTATTTTTACATATGCAAAACCTGACATCCAGCCAGCCTGAGCAGGGTGGGGGAAGCGGGACGCAGCTCCGCACACCCACACAAGGCACAAGGCACAAGGGCATGTATGGCACAAGGAATTGTGTCGGGGCAGGTAGAACCCGTGGCCCACCCCCACCGTAAACCCACTCCTTACATGAAGACACACATCTCAGTAACTCTGCGTCTACTGTATAGGTTTGCTGCATGCAGCTGTGTGTAAACTCGACTGCTCACCCCAAAGGGCCCTGGGACTTTCTCCCCCTTTGTCAGGGGCATCTGTTCACCCCCTCCCCACCTCGAAGGTGATTCCTGGGGAGACACTGCTTGTGTGTTTGTTGGGCTGGTCATGCAAGAATCCCTGGCCCCAAAAGGGGCTTCCCTGGGAGCTCTGAGCCCATCCTGGTCCCCTCAGTGAAGCACACAAGTCCTGTGTTGTAGGAGACGAGTCAAATTTATTTCAGGGTCCACCCTAAGGCATACCAGCATTTGAAAATGTCAGACAACAAACACACTGTAGTAAGACTACAGGATCTTGTTACTAGAGCAGAATAAGAATTTCACGAAGTCAATCAGAAAACTAGTCCTCATTTTAAACAGGTTAAGTGTTTAACTTCAGCTGAAGCAATGTCTCCCAAACAGTCAAAAACCCTTGTGCTAATCTGCAGTCTCTTCCCTGTTTGTGCTACAACCTATTTTCTTTGGCTGGCTGCTCGCTGTAACCAATCATTTATCTGCTCCTTTCGTTATAGGTTGGGCCTCATCTCAGTACTTTTCCAGACCGTGACGCTCGTAAAAAGGCGTTCAGTGCCTCCCATTGAGAAGTGCCTGTGAGATGTGGTCCCCTTCCCCAGAACATCCACACAGCGAGGACCACAGCACTGCTGGGCACCACAGCCCCTAGACACTGCAATGGCCATAGGCTGTAGGCTTTCTCTCTGGTTTTAAGAAGTTATGCTAATGCAGATATAGCCAAATAAATCATAAATAAGAGAGGAATTATTCTGTCTCAGCCTGTTCATTGCTTTGTGTCAGCTGCACAACGCCTTACTCAGCCCGATGACCATCATTTTCATTGTGCTCAAGGTAACAACACTCACACCAGGAACGGAGCAGTGTTTGCACCAGTGCAGCCCCAGAGGGAAAGCAGAACAGTCTTCTTCACTGTCTGTTCTGAACAAATACATTAAATGCAACCATATCCCAGCTGATATCAAGTCTATAATATCTCATAATCCATCAGTCCTTCCCATTTCTTTGCCAAATAAGCTTCCCATCACTGCCTGATTCAGCAAAGCCCTTGCCTATGTGAAGGCACACAAACACCTGCTTTAAGCACGCTGCCAAATTGAGGCCTCACCACAGAGCGATGCCTTCACTTGAAGATGGCTCCAGCCAGTTCCACACTTACCCTCTAATAGCTGCTGGTGCCTGGTGTCCCTCAGGGCTGAGCCTCTCCAGGCAGCTGCTGAACAAACTCAAACTCCACCAACACCAACTCAACAACACAGCACCCAAACCCCAGCTTGGTCACCAACAGGTGACAGCAGGGGCTCAGACAGGTACCAACACATATAAAATCCATCTCATCCCAACAGGGTGTTTCACCTTAAGAAAATATCACTTGGTAACAACTGTGATTACTTTAACTGTGCATCTCCAAGATTGCTAGAGCAATAATTAATTACTCCTACATAATCTGCTCATCACATCTACCGTTATAGCTCAGATTGTACCAGATAATATTTAAGTCCAATGTTAGCTTTCAGTTTTCATATTCATCATCCTGGTGGCACTCAGCGACCTCAGGTGTGTTCACCCCAGGATGGTCTGGACACCCCAGGGCCATGCTCTGAGAGGTGAGATCTGCTGTCCTGGGCAGCCCCAGCTTCATCCCCAGCTCAGGAAGGGGCCGGTAAAGCACTGCAGAGGGGGTGGATGTGCCCAACACAACTTTGCCCCACATACCTCAGCACGGGGGCTAGCTCAGCGCTCCTACATAGACCCACCAGCAGCCAAGGGACACAAAGAAGCCATGCAGAGCCCAGGGCTCATCCCCCACCAGATTTCCAGCCAAACCTGCTGCATCGGCACCCACCTTTAAAGCCAAACCTCAAAGAGTCCTTCATAATATTAAACTGCATTACTCAAGACACAAGAACAAAGTAAACTGCAGGGGCAGCTTTTCTTACCCTTCCCAGGACAAGGAAGGCTCCATCCACACCAGCTGCTCCAGCATTTCCCACATCCCCTCCTTAGGGGCAGGTTGTGTCTCAACCTGCCCTTTACGTAAGGAAGCAGCTGTAGCAAACTCCACCCTGCCCAGACCTGAGCCGAGGGAGGAAAGAAATTGCCTGCTCCACACCGGAGAAACCCTGGTATGCGGTTCCCTCTTTTTAGTACAGGCCTCTAAATAAAACCCATATAAAATAACTAGGAGGATAACAGTAAGTTTTGTCATGCTGGCAGGGGTGGATTATAACCGGAGACCTTTCCCACCTCCCCAGGGAGGGAGGAAGCCAGGCCTTAAATGACTTGTCTTGCTAAAAATGACACTGTTTACGTGTGTGAGAAACCCAGGTACGAGGTTTGCCCTGCTGCCTGGCAGGAGCCATGTCCAGCTCTTGGTCCAGCCACAGCATCTGTGTCCGCCTGCAGCAACTGCTCAGGTCCTTGGGGCATGCAGAGGGAAGGAAGCATCTCTAGCGAGTCCTGCCTCGCTGGAAAAGGGCTGGCAAACAAATGCGGTGTGAACCAAGCCCACGCAGACCTGCTGATTCGGGACAGGTCCAAGAAGCCAGCAAAGAGACCAGAAACCCAAAAATAACAGCCAAATCAAACGAAGCGCGTTCAGAAGGAGACACGGCTCAGCGGGGCTTGTAGCCGACAGTCCTGCCCTACTGTGCCCCGAAATCCCAAGCAGCCTCGTGTCCCAAATGACCTGAGTCTTACAGCTCGGCCGGGAGCAGGGGGCACCCACTCCCCGCTGCATCAGCACCCACCTGCACCCCATGTGGGGCAAGCCCACCCTACCTGGCCCACCCGGGGTGCCACCTCCGACTCGTCCCCACTGCAGCCCCCCGTTCTCCACCACCCCCAGCCCGTGACCAAGCTCACTGGGGGACACAACCAAGCCGCAAGCCGGGGGTCCGTGTGTCGTGTGTGTGTGTGTGTCCCCCGGTCCTGCTCCCCCCTTGCCCCGGCGGAGCCCGGTGCCGGGGTCCCGACCCCCTGAGCAGCCCCGGCCACCCTCCGGCGCTGGACGCTCCTTGTCCTGCAGTGACACCCACTGGTAAAGGGGATTTTAACGCTGCTGCAGGTTCCCCACCGCCGGGCCCTCCTCCTCGGCACTGCGACCCTCCAGCTGACTGTCCCCCCCCATCATTTCTGCCGTTTTCCCACCACCACCACCCCACCACCACCCCCACCCCGAGACACCCTGCCCTTCTCTTTCTTGGGAAGATCCCTTCATTTCGTTACCGGAGCATCCCACCGAAGCCTGTCGCTGCTGAGCATCCTTCTCTGTGCCTGCCTGGGCACGGCCTTTCCGAGCACCCAGCTTGGCTTCAGGGAGAAATGCAGTATTTCTCCGGGGATTTTCCTCCCTAAACCAGAGCTTTTCAGGATACTGGTCTCTGCACCACCAGCAGATATTTCTAGACTAACTCTTGCTACAGTCATGGCCACAGCTCAGCAGCCTGTTGCCCTCCAACCCCTGGCCCAGCTGTGGAGGTGTCCCCCAGCCCCGTCAGGGCTCTCCCCACACCCCAAACCTCCGGGGAACGCCTGGGGTTAGCCCTGCCCCATGGCCCCAGGGCCAAACCCGCACCAGCAACTGGTGCCAGGAGAGCCTGATCCTGTCTGTCGGCAGCACCCGGCGAGGTGGGATGCACAGCAGCTCCCAAAGCTGTTGGGGTCCTACAGCCAGCCCTGGGGTGTGATTGGGGCTTGTGAGGAGGTGACTGGAAATGCAGCTGGCATCAGGGTTCTCCTCTTGTCTGGTGCATACCTGTGTATCTGCGAAGAGGAACAGCCTAGAAAATGGGATTTAAGGGCAGACACACACAGGGAAGGCGGTGTATGTTGCTTGGTGGGCTGTACACGGGATTTCCTACCTGTCCTGGGAGCCACAGACAAATCATTTGGATCCCACTTGTCCAGTGTCCAGTGATGTAAGGGGGATACCACATATGGGCAGAATGGGGAGTCTGCCTTTCTGCCTTGGGGAGTCTAGTTCTGAAACAATTTAATAATGATAATATTAATAATTCATATTAACTAATGTCAGTCACATTGACATTAGAACAGGAGTAGCAAGTGCATCTGTAGCTGCTGGGAGGTCCAAGTATGGCCTAGGAGTGACAGTGTCTGTCCCCAGGGCCTTGGCTGGGGATGGCACATTGCAGTGCCTGCCCAGGGATGCGGATCAGACCCCACACACATACCCCCCCAAAAATCTTGCACAGCACCAGAGAGTGGGTCTGATCTGGAAACTTCCTTGCGGTTGTTTGAAGGCAGATGCTTTATTCAAGAGAAGGAAACACAGCAGCAGACCCACCAGCCCAAACTTGTCCCTGCATGGCTGATCCAAATCCTGATTCCAAACCCACTCCCAGCCCTGCCCCCTCTTCTGGTCCCAAACACAACCTCAGTACTGCTCCTGATCCCAGTGCCAATTTCCATCCCAAATGGGGTCTAATGGTTGGATATGGAGGCTGCCAGAGCCCAGGAGCCAACACAGTCACACTGCAAAGAGGTAGGAAACCCCATCAGGGTCTCTGCCCCATTTCTCACTGGGACCGGTTCCTGCACATCTGTTGCTCTGGTCCAGCCCCAAGCGACGCTTGGCCCAGCCGCACCTGGGGAGGCTTGTGCTGCAAAACCAACCTCTGGCAGACCAGGACCCTTCAGCCTGACCCCCCCAGTCCCTTGCACTGGGGCAGCACCTCTGTGCTGGGAAGGAGACAAGGCAGAGCAGCAGCAGGGATCCCGCACCCAGGGTCGAGGAGGACATGCAGCCCCCAGCACTGAGCATGTTCCCCCCCCCAGGGTGGGGGCAGCCTGGGACCAGGGTTGATGCTGATTTTGTCCCTGGGTTTATCCTCCTATAAGGCTCTTTTGTTCCGCTGCCCCCATCCCAGCCGGCCCCGAGCCTGCAGGGCCGAGGGCAGGAGGTGCTGGGGGCCCTGCCTGCGCCGCTGCCCGACAGCTGGCAGCCGGGCTTCCCGGGGACGGGGAGGGGGGGGACTCTCCCCTCCTATGATCGCCTCCAAGCTGCCGGCCAAGGGCGGCTTTGGAAGAGGGACAAGATGCAGCTGCCTGGCCGGGAAGGTGGGGAATAGAGGGAATCGAGTATTTGAGAAATAACCAACGACATCGCTTTAAAGTGGCGCAGCTTCGCGCACCTGGGGGTGGATATTTTCCTCATCTCCGCGGCGAAGGGTCTACCCCCCCCCCAAGGAAAAGCTCCTAAATAAACCCTCGAGGAGGCAGGAGCCAGTCTGACCAGGAGGAAGGTGGGAGTCCTGCGTGAGTCGGTCCCTCTCCAGCCCGGGAGAGCAACAGCAGCAAAACGCCCCCCCCGACGGGGCGGGAGGGAGGAAACTTGGTGTCTCCGGGAAAAACGGGCAGGGCGGGCAGCCCGGGCTGGGACCATCGGGCTTTTATTTAAAAAGGGATTGACGGCAGGAAAAATTCGCCCTGAGCGCGGTCCCTTCCCAGTTGCACCAGTAGGTACCGCCGCTGGGCGCTGGGAGAGCGGCAAGAGCGGCCCCGGCTCCGCCGCGCCGGGTGGGAGGCGATGCCCGGTGGCCCCGCGTCTGCTTGTGCTAAAGGACTTCTCTGCTCGTTCACAACCGATTTCGAGGGGATTCAACGAAATTCCCAGCTCCGAGGCTCACCTCGGGCTCAGAGCAGCCGCCTCTGCGCTGGGCTTTGGAGAAGGTTTTGGTGCTTTGCTTTTCCTTTTTCTCCCTCTCTTTTTTTTTTCTTTCTTTTTTTGGTTTTTTTTTTTTAATTTTAACGCCCAGCAAAACTTTCCCTGCTTGGGAGGGACCGGCAGATCGGCTAATTGCGGGGGGAGGCGAGCAGAAAGCAGCAAGCCCTCGACATTCCCCCCCCCCAGCCCCCCCCCCTTCCCGCGGCTAATCACCCCATTACGAGCCCCATCAGCAGCATAATGACAGCAAAAGAGGGCGGAAACCGCCCGGAAAGCGCGGGGATCCGGGCGGCAATTAATTCCCGTTAATCAAGCTGCAAGGTGTCGCCGCCGGGGAGTGACATCCCCCAAAACGCCTCGCGGCCAATGGGCGCGTTCACACACACGGGGGGGGAGGGGAGGGGGGGGGAGTGTGCTGGGGTCCCCGAACCGGAGTGGCACAAGTTCCTTTTTTCTCCCCATTTATGCCCTCTTTCTCCCCCCCCCAGCACCTCTCCCCCCCCCGCGGAGGGCGCGGCGCTCCCGCCGCTGTCCGAGGTGCTGAAGGAGCCGCCGGCTCCGGAGTGACTCCGGCTCCCCGGGGCGCTGTCCGAGGTGCTGAAGACGCGCCTCGGCTCCGGAGTGACTCCGGTTCTTTCCCCCCCGGCGCTGTCCGAGGTGCTGGCGGGGAAGGGGAGGGAGGGGGGGGGCGCCGCGGCGGCCCGACGGCTGGCCACCCCCTCCGCCCTCCCCTCGCCCTTCCCCATTGATTTCTGGATCATTAAGTGGTTAAGGCGCTGCGAAGCCTTCACTATCGATCGCTGCCTCCCCACCTCCGGCTGGGAGCCGCCCGGGCTGCCCCCCAACCGCAGCTCTGGGCAAGGGTGGGGTGGCCGGGTAAGGGGTCGGGACCCCGGGTGAGGTTGGGGTCCGTCCCCCCCCACCCACACACACCCCCACCTCCACCTCCTTGGCGGCCAAAGTTTGACTCTGCCTCCCTCTCCCCCCCTCTTCTGTCTGTCTGTCTGTGAGTGCAGCTGGGCGCGATGCTGAAGACGGAGCAGCCCTGGATCTAACGCACGGCGCCTCGGAGAGCCTTGCAGCAATTGTTGCCCGGATCCCAGGCTGAACTTTGCTCTTTTTTTTTTTTCTTTTTACCTGTTTTTTTCCTTTTTTTTTTTTCTTTTGCCTTTTTTTTTTACCTCCTGTTATTGTTAATTATCATTATCAAACCGCTTCCGCCGCGCCCTCCCCGCCAATGCCCGTGTGAGCGCCGGCACTTCGCGGGGGCCATGGAGGGCTCCACCGGGTTTGGGATCGACTCCATCCTCTCCCACCGAGCCGGCAGTCCGGCCGTACCCAAGGGGGACCCGCTGGTGGGCGACGGCCGGTCCCCGCTGGAGCTGAGCCCCCGCTCGGAGGGCAGCAGCGGGTGCCCCTCGCCCCGCTCACCGGGCCGCGAGTGCCTGGAGGCGGCGGTGCCGCGGCCGGGCCTGGATGCGCATCTCCAGCCGGGGCAGGTTTCGGCTCCCTCCCAGTCCCGGACCGTCACCTCCTCCTTCCTCATCAGAGACATCCTGGCCGACTGCAAGCCCCTGGCCGCCTGCGCTCCTTACTCCAGCACCAATGGACCTCACGGCGGGCAGGAGCCGGCGGGCAGGATCCCCACCAAGCCCGGCGAGGACTTTAGGGAGAAAATGGAAAAAAACACCAGCAGCTCCTCCTCGGACTCGGAGTACAAAGGTAAGAGCGGTTCACCCCGTTGGGCTTTGCACGGCGGCCTGGACCCAAAGCCTCCGGCGGCCCCGAAGCCTCTCGGTGCACCGGGAGCTGGTTGCGGAGCCGGCTCCGGCGCGCCCCGGTGATGGAGAGTGTGTGTGGGAGGGTGTCACGGCACCGGTCGCCCCAAAATGACGGCGGGGTCGGCACCAACTTGGGAAAACTTGGGGGTTCGGGGCTTGGTGGAGCTCGGCCCGCTGGAAGGGGTTGGGGCGATCGGTGCTTCGCCAAACGCGCCCGGGGGATGCGCCGGGCTGTTTTCCGCGGGGAAGATCCGGCTGTTTCGTTCCTACCGGCGAGGTAACGGGGAGAGGAGAACAGGGGGAGGATTTCTGCCTGGGAGAAAAAAAAAAACAAAAAACAAAAAAAAAAACCAAACAAACAAAAAAACAAACAATCAAACAAAATAAAGAAAACAATAATAAAATAATCACGGATTTTGCCGAGTATTTCCCCTGCTCCGGTGAGAAACGAACAAGAAAGTCGGCGGGGTTGGATTCGATTTGTATTCTTTCTATTATTATTTTGGAAATGGTTTAAAAACGAGCACGACGGACAGGGAACCCGGGGTCGGATCCTCGGTGCCGGCGGGGAGCGGAGCTGGATTCGGCGGCTGCTCGCCCCGGGCCGGGGGCTTCGGCCTCCCGGGCCCCTCGCAGCCCCTTCCCGGCCTCCCCCTGCGGCAGCCGGGGCGGGGGAGGCACGGGAAGAGCACAGGAAGGGGGGGGTGTTGGGGTCGGTCCTCGCCCCCCGCCCCGAGCAGTTTATCCCGGGTGTTTTCGCCCATCCCGCCCCCATCAGCCCTGGAAAAACTTTCACTCGGGAAAATTGTTTGCCGGGTGTTTGCGAGGGGAAGGCGAGGGTACGGGGGGGGGGGAGGGGAGGTGATGGCTCCTGATGGGCCCGCTGGATTTGGGGGGGGGTGGCTGGTAGGAAAAGGAGGGGGACGGGCCGTACCCCGTCCCGGCTGCAAATGCACCCTCGGTCCGCCCGGAGCCGCCCCGCTCAAATCCGGTTTATGGAGGAAAAAATATTTACCCAAACCTCCAAACGCGGCGGGAGCCCCCGGGCTTGGGGGGGGGCGGGGGGGAAGGGGGGGTATTTTTGCTCTGAACGAAGGACGAAGCCCCGGGTCGGTGCCGGGGCTGGAAGTGACTGGAAGGGACCGGGGCATCGGCCCCGCTGTTTTACAGGGCCGGGATCGAAAACAGGCAGGATTGCCACCTTGGCGTTTTGTTTTCGCCTCCTACATCCCCCCCCCCCCCCCCCAGCCCCCTCCCGAATTCCTTCAGCTTTTCTCCCCTTCCCCCAAATCGCCGAGACGCGAAAGAAGGGAGGGAGGAGGAGAAGAAATGCGGGGTCTCTGCATCCCCCTAAGCCAGCCGGGGGGGGGTGGGTTTTTTTGGGGGGGGGGGCGTTACCCCAGCCACACTCGGCTCCTCGCCTGCCCCTGAGATGGGGCAGCCACAGCCACGGTAAAAACAGCGCTTAAATGGGGGGGGGGGGGATGGGGGGAAAATAGCCCTTAAATGGGGAGGGAAACACCGCTGAAATGGGGGAAAAACACAGCTTAAACGGGGGAAAAAAAAACACAGTTTAAATCAGGGGAAAAAAACACAGCTTAAATTGGGGGGAAAACACCAGTTAAATTGGGGGGGAAAAGCCACAGTTTAAATCGGGGGGAAACCACCGCTTAAATGGGGGAAAAACACAGCTTAAATGGGGAGGAAAACACCGCTTAATTGACAGTAAAACCACCGCGTAGATGAGGGTAAAAACACCGCTTCAATGGGGTAGAGGGTGAAAGTCTCCGCTTCTAACTCGATCCTTTTTTTGCTGCTTTGGAAATAGCTTTTCGTGGGGCAAAACGCCCCTGATTTACCCCGCAAAGGGGCTGCGGAGCCGGGGCCTAAACCGCAGCAGCGGCGGCACGATTTGGCCCATGCCAAAATGCTGAAAAACCCGTAATTTTTTTTTTTTTTTTTTTTTTTTCCTTAAGCTAGGAATAGCCGGGGGAGAGAGCCGGAGCCGGCCGGGGAAACCGCTGCTGCCAACGAGCGCAGCCCTTTGGCGAGCAGGAACTTTTTAGGAGCCGGGAATCCTTTTTTAGGAGCCTGGGGGGCCGAGGAGGGGGGGGATTTGCCTTCCCCGGGGTGCGGGAGGCCGGAGCCGGCTTTCCTCCGCAGAAAAGAAAAAAAAACAAAAACAAAAACAAAAACTCCGCACAAACTTTCGGGCCTTTCCCGGGAGGGACCGCGGCCGGGACCCCCCCCTCTCCCCTGCCGGCCCTGCCCGGTCCGGATCCGGCCCCTTCCCGGGCGGTGCGGGGGCTGCCGCTTTCCCCAGGAACTGGAGCGGGGTCTCCGTGTTTTAAGGCTCGTCCCCGGCTCGGGCTCTGCCTGCTCGGCCAGAGCCGGGATTTCTGGTTGAAGGGTTTCGCTCCCCGGTGGCTCAATTAACCGGATTATTGTCTTCCTACAGAGAGAAATCAACTCGCGTTCTGCTACAGCCCTGTCCCTGCTAACCCCCGCCACCAGCAAATTTAACATAAACCCCCGTAAAAAAAAAAAAAAAAAAAAACAAAAAACACCAAACGCCGCCGATTTGTATAAACTGAGCCTTTTTGCCACATAATCTCCTCCAGGAGCGTGGGGAAGGCGAGCACAAACAGGGATTATTTTCCCCCCACCCCACTTTCTTTTTTTTTGTTTTTTTTTCCTGTTCGGAAATTTTCCCGTCACCTACTAATGTTTCACGGCGCAAATTCCCGCGTCGCTCTGCCGGTGCGTATGTACCGACCGGGCTAAGGAACGGCCGCCAGCCCGTCTCATTCGGTATTTTTTAAGATAAATAACAGCCCGGGCACGGGCTGGCGGAGCCCCTTCCCCAGGATTTCGTTGTGCGCCCTGGAGAAGGGAGATTTGTTCCGTGCCCCGGCAGCATCCCCGGGAGGACGGAGGTTTCTCCGCGGAGGGGGAGAAGCAGCATCACCCCGGCGACTTTCTCCTCCAAAAAAATGTGGGTTGACAATTTTCATTTGGGGTTGTTTTTTGGTTTGATTTTCAAAAAACAAAAAAAAAAAGAGAGAGAGAGAGAGAAAGGAAAGAAAAAAAATACATATCCAAGCATCGAGAAAGGTGTTGGGCTGGGGAGAAATACACCCAGAGCAGGGTCCTGCCCCGTGAGAAATGAGGGGTGAGGGAGATGCCGGGGGTAGGGGGGCGTCTGGGCAGGAACGCGGCGGGGCCGGGGGGGTCCCCGCAGCACTGCCCGGCGCTCCAGCCCCACTCCCAGGCCCTAGGGACGGGGAAAGGCCGGGCCCGGCTCGGGAACCCCATGAACCCCCCGTGGGCAGCCGGGGTTAAAATTTCGGGGGTTGCAAAGCAAATGCACCCTGAGCCTGGCTCGGTACCTGAGCCCGGCTTACGGCTGAAGTGGGTTACCCCCCTCCTCCCCGCCACTTTTGAGGGTATTTCCCTTCCCTTCCTGCCCTGACCTGGCCTCTTTTCCTCCCTCCCGGCCCAGTGAAAGAAGAAGGGGACCGAGAGATCTCCAGCTCCCGGGACAGCCCCCCGGTACGGCTGAAAAAGCCGCGCAAAGCCCGCACCGCCTTCACCGACCATCAGCTGGCCCAGCTGGAGCGCAGCTTCGAGAGGCAAAAATACCTGAGCGTGCAGGACAGGATGGAGCTGGCCGCTTCCCTCAACCTCACCGACACGCAGGTGAAAACGTGGTACCAGAACAGAAGGTAAAAAAAATGCACCGTTCCCTCCTGCCCACAGCGCCGGGGTCCCATCCTGCTCCTCTCCCCGGCCCCGCACCCCCAAACCGGGCAGGGCTTTTGCTCCCTACAACCATCCCGTCCCTCCTGGCATCGGGAGAGGTGCGGTACCCCCCCTCCCCACCCTGGGTGGGCCTTTCACCCCAAAGTAAGGGGGAGAAAAGTGATGCCGAGGCAGGGCGGGTTTGGGGCGGGGGGTGCGATCCGTTCCCCCAGCCCCGGTAAGGCGGGGAGGCAGGACCGGGCTTCCAGCTAAATACAACAGCATAACACATCGGCCCATTAATAATAGATACCCATTACTGCTTTGGGCATCAATAATTAACACCCCTTACAGTAATTACACAATTATTATTATGATGAATAATTTACTGGTGGAAATAGGTTTAGCGCTTCAGCGACAAATCTGTAAAAGGGCTGGAGACGTGTGATGGCTTCAATGGATTTATCCGGACATCCCCGTCGGCGCTTCCCCAGCCCCGACCATTGCCACCGCCTCGAAACGAGGGACCCCCGGCTGCAGCCCCCACCCCGTCCCCTCGCTCACCCCAAGTTTTAACCCTCCCTCCCCCTCCTTTCCAGCCCCGCTTCGCCATCTGCAAACAGCCGCGATTTATCAACACGTCGGGGGGGTTGGGGGAGTTTAGGGGTTGCGGGGGCTGTGCGCTCACATTCCCTCCCCTCCCCAAAATTCCCTCCCGCAAGGACACGCCGGAGCCGAGCCGGCCCCCCCAGCCCCTTCCCCAGCCGCCCTCCCCGGCCCACTGGCGGCCCCGACGTGGGCGATATCCCGGGGCCGGGGCTTCTCCATGAGATATGGCACACACACACATATATGCACACATACCTATACCTATATGCACGTAGATATGCCTAGATATCAAAATATACATATATACATATAGCCCCCCCATATATATATACGCCGCAAACAAATGCCCCGGGACGCTGCCCCACGCGTGTCCCCCCGTGGGACTCCCGCAGCCTCCCGGCCCGGGGAGGGGGTCCCGGGGGTCCCGGGGGTCCCGGAGGTGGAGCGGGGCCGCCGCGGCCTCGGGCCGGAGCATCGCGGCGGCGGCAGCAGCAGCATCCCTGCTCGGCGGCAGGGCGGCCGGGTAAAGGATCCATCCCCGTGTCACACAGGAGATGTCACACGCAGTTCGCAGTCTGGAATTTAGACCCCAGGAAGGGACTGAAACGTTGGTCGCGATTTATGTCGCGGGGATTTATAACCCGCTAACGGATTCCAACCGGGCTGTGGCTCCGGTACCTCCGGGGATGCTCCGTGGGCGCTCACGGAGATAAGCCCCCCACTCGCCCTTTAATGGGATCTACGTCCCCCTACACGGGACTGGTCCCCCCCACCCCACCCCACCCCATCCCTTCCCAGCCGTACGGGGGACACCGGTCCCGGGAGCCAGCGGCGGGGAGAAGGGATGCGCAAGAAGAGCGCGGGGAAGGGGGATGTGCAAGGGAAGGAAAAGCCCGGGGAATGGGAGTGTGCAAAGGGTAAAAAGAGCCCGGGAGCGGCTTTCGGAGCATCCCTCCCACCCTGACGCCCTCCTCCCTCTCTCCACTTGTTCCCCCCCCAGGACCAAGTGGAAAAGGCAGACGGCGGTGGGCCTGGAGCTGCTGGCCGAGGCTGGCAACTACTCAGCCCTCCAGAGGATGTTCCCCTCGCCCTACTTCTACCCGCAGAGTTTGGTTTCCAACCTGGACCCCAGCGCCGCTCTCTACCTGTACCGCGGACCCAGCGCTCCCCCCCCCGCCCTCCAGAGACCCTTGGTGCCCCGCATCCTCATCCACGGACTGCAGGGCGGCAGCGAACCCCCCCCGCCCCTGCCTCCCCTCCCCGGTGTCCTGCCCCGGGCTGCGCAGCCCCGGTGAACCCCGACCCGTCCGGGCACCCACCGGGCCGGGGGGTGGGTGGGGGGGCGTTGGAGGGGGCCACCCCACCTCTGGGGCCACGAGCAAGCAAGACTCCCGCCCATCCCCAAATATATATAAATATATATATATAAATGAGACCTCCCCCCTCCACCTTTTTTTTAAAATATATATAAAGAATGCAAGAAGCGAGGGCAGGTTTGGCAGAACGGGGAGCCGGCAGAGCTGCCCCCCGCCCCCGCGGGGCACTCGCTGCCTTATCCCCTTGTGCCCCCCCCCCCGCCCCGGTCTGGGACGGCACCGGGAGTACGAGCAGGGCTTGGCTGCTCCGGGGGGGTGTTTGTCTCTCTGCCCCCTCCCCAGGAACTGCCGGGGGGGGGGAGCCGAGCCACCCCTGCAACGGACGGCTCCGGGGAGCCCCCTCCCCGGCTTCCCGACCCCGGGCCACCGGTCCCGCAGCCGGGAAGAGCAGGGGGAGGGTTGGGGCGGGGGGGTCCGGGCCACCGGTCGCCGCCCGCCGCAGCGAGACTTGGGGACGTCCGTAGCTAAAAAAAAAAAAAAAAAAAAAAAAAAGAGAGAGAGAAAAAAGCAAAAAAAAAGCAAAAAAAAGCGGCGAAATGTAAATACGGTGCGCAAAATGTATATGAATTATTTATTTGTGAACCCTGAGGGCGTATTTGTGTAAGTGATTCTTGTCAGTCTGTATCCCGGGGCCGGCCCGGCCGGGGCGGGGGGTGCGGGGGGGGGGGCTCGGGACGCCGTGGCCGCTCCCGCTCCCCCCCGTCCCCGTCCCCCTTTTTTAAATGTGGAAATAAAACTTCTTTACAAACAAACGGGTCTCGCCTCCGCCGGCCCTTTTTTTCCCCCTCCTGCTTGTTTGCTCTGGCGGATCAGCCGCCGCCGAGGGAAAGGGAAAAGCAAAGAGGAGTTTTCCCACCCCCCCATGGCAGGGACCCCCCCCCCGGGGGTGGGTTCCCACCCCCGGGGCTCGGCCCCAGTACCGGTATGCGGGGCTGGGGGCTGCGGGGAGAGGAAAGGGGCTGGGGGGGGGACACGGACACACACGGGAGACGGGACGGGGATGCGGTGATAGCCGCCGCGCTGGTGAATTATTAACGCTAATCTTAAGTGTATAATTGCCTAAGTGCTTTAAATGACCGCTTTGGAAAATGGATTGTTTCCACCCTTTAAAAAGTGTCGCTCATCTGGCCGAGGCCAGCGAGCCCGGCAGCTGGTCCCCGGGACAGCCGGGCAGCGGCTCGCCGGCTCGGGGAGCCGACAGATGGGCTGCGGGCTCAGCCCGCCCGGTCCTCCGCTGCTCCCCCCGGTCCTCCCTCCGCTGCTCCCCCCGGTCCTCCGCTCCGCTCCCCCCCCGTCCTCCCTCCGGTCCTCCCTCCGCTTCCCACCCCCGGTCCTCCCTCCGCAGCCGGCGGACCCGGCTGTCTGCCGAGCCGCTTCCCCCCCGCCCCGGTCAACCCCGACCCTTACAGCATCATCCCCCCTTCTCCGCCGCCCCCCCCCCCGGGGCTGGGTCCCGGGAGCTCTGGCCCGGCACCCCCGAGCCCCGCCGGCCCCGCGGGGAGGGTTATTGTCGGCTCGGCCAAATGCACAGCCACGCCTGGAGGGGAGACACCCCCCCCCCGGCTTTTGTGGAGCGGGCTCTGTTCCTTTGCATGTGAATGGGGGAGTTTGGTAAATCCCCGGGCCTCGGCTGGGGCGAGGAGGAGGAGGAGGAGGAAGGGGGGGGGTGTCGCTCCCAGCTCGGGGTTAATGAAGTGGGAAAGGAGTCTTTCAGAGAGGCCGGCAAACAACCCCCCTCCCCGCGCAACAACCCCCCGTCCCAAATCCTACATGGATTGACTTAAACCCGGGGGATAAGTGCTTTAAATTAATCTCATTGAATAAGAATGAGGCCAAACAAAACTCTTTAAAATCATATTAAAAATCTATCAAAGGACAACTTGCAGTGGGTGTGCTTTTCATTTTGCGAGTGCAAAGGCAAGGAGCATACAGCAACCTTCCTCCCATTTACACAGCAGGAATGTGAATCAAAGACATTCTCTAATATTTAATTGTCCTTGTAGCCGTAGCAGATTCCTCCTCTTACATTAATGAAGTACAAGCCTTCGTTGTAACCGTGTACGGTTCTAATTGCAATATTTAAATTTGCCATTTCACATCTGGAAGAAGCTGGGAACTCCCCTGTAACAGCTGGTCTGAGCCAGTGTCCTAACGGAGCAACAGGGTCCAGTTTGTGTTACAAGGATGGTAGGAGAGACCATGGCAGGGTCCCATGGAAACCTCCGCTCTGGGAAGGGGGAATGGCCATACCAGGTCCGGCTGGGAAGGAAAGAGAGCAGAGGGGAAGCGAGGGCTGGAGCCGTCTCCTCCAGGGAGATCTCGTAGCAGAGTCAAGCAAGGCAAGCTTCAAAATAAATCAGTTTAGGGAAGACACCACACACTGTAGACTCTTGTCAGAGAGCACTGTGCTTGCCACGTGAACAGTGTCTTGTGCGGGAGGATCTCAGCGGCCTCAAAAGCTGCTGAAGGACCAGCCTCACCTCCAGCTTGTGTGCAGGGAGTGAGAGGGGACCCAGCCGTCCAACAGCAGAACCCACCAGCACTGCTCCTGCACCTACAGCAGCACCTGAAACTACTCATTTCTAGAGGCTGGTGCCAGGCAGGGGTAATCCTGGCATGTCCTCAGGGGTGGGACAGGCTGCGCTGGGTTGAAATGAGATGCTGCAGTAAAATGGCACAGTTGAGAAGGAGCACCAAGTCCCATTAAGGAAACCTTTGGAGCATTGCACTGGTTCTGCTCCACTGATTTCTCCTGGGGTACAGAGACTCCAACAGACAGGCTGCTGGTGGTTGGTTTTTGTCAGCTCCAGGCTCTGGATCCAAGACACAAACCAGTTAGTGCGGTGGGTTTGCCAGGACCAAACACAATCCTGGCTCTCAAGCCCCTTCTGGGCTTTTACCCAGCTTGAGGGCCACCTTCCTCCCCTCCCAACATAGCTTTAACCAGAACCACCACCCTGGGAACAGACAAAGAACGAAAGCTGCTCCGCTGAACATGCCAACACACACAAATCCAACTAAATCAGCAGACTTGTTTCTAGCCGAGATATTTTATGGTTTCATCTGAACACCAAACAAAATTACGCCAGAATGGAAAGCCCAGAACAATCGGTGCTTGTCCTGCCTTCTCCCCAGGCTTATGGAGAAAATAAGTTGTTGTAAACAGGGAAATTCTGTTGCTTTATATCCTGCTTATTTATGGGTGCTTCTCAGTGGTGGGGTACCAGTGCTAAGGTGTCTTGTGTTTGACTAGACGCTGAAAGCAGGCGTTCAACCGTGACCCTTGTCCCAAGGTGACCTCCTTGCTTTTTCCTATCCCAAAGCCTGGAAGTGTAAACTCAAGCTGTTCTAGCTGCAGAGGAGAGGAGAATGTGGACTCCTATTACTGGCAAAAGACACGGAGCCAGAACAGAGCTGAGAAAAGGCGCAAGAGCATCTTCTGGGAGAGGCAGGACTCTACCCACGAGAGCAGGGAGCAGGGCAGCATCAAGAAAGGCAAACCCAAATGGAGTCCATGTCTGACTCGCAGGCAGCTTTATATAAAAGCTCCATAGTGCCATTATTTCCAGACCAAACGCAGAAACTTCAAGCTGAGGCACAGCGAGGCCCCTACCATTCGCCACAGTTCAGACAAGAAAGCAAACCTGACCAAAGCCAACACCGGTGCGGTCAAACAAAACTGCGGTTTTGCCAAACACTGCCAAGAGCCGATCTCCCCACCCCGACGAGCTGCATCGGCAGCTCCCACCCAACCAAGACCCCTGCAACCCACACCACGTACCTCAGAGCAAGAGGGGACAAATTCAGGAGCAGTTCAGGGCAACATCCTCCTGCTCCATGCCAGGGCTGTGCCAAGGGAACCCCCCGTGACCCCCAGCAGCTTCTCCAGCATTTGGGCGCTCAGAGGACCCGGGAGCCTCAGCACCCACAACACCCCGTTCCTGCTGCAGCTGATGGAGCTCCACAGCCAGTACCACACCCTGCCCTGCCTTGATGAAGAGGTGCTTCGAGTTGGGTACAAATTAACTCCACGCCTACCAGGTGCTTCCCAAATTGAGTGATGCAGGAGGATAAAGCCAGCTCAGAGCCCATCTAGAGCTGCCGAAGTGCAAATAAGGGCAGAATTCGGTTTCTGCTGACCCTGCTACTATTCAAACACATTTTGCACATCGGCCTTCAAGATTATTAAGAGCAAACTTGGCTTAGCTTCAGGTGTGTGTGCCTTTAACACTTTAACAACCTCCTCCTCTTCCTTTCCCTACTCACACAAGTAATCCAGCACTACCTGCTAAAAGATGGTGAAGCTGAAAGAAAAAAGGCATTCTATTTTGTTTTAAAATCACATTATTTATCATAACCATTTGTAACACTACATGCCCAGTTAATACTGACGGCAATGAGATTTCCTGACGTCTCTCACCGACGTGCTGTTGGCCTTTTTTCCTACTATTATGAATTTGCCAACAGTCCCTATTAACTCATACGTGACAGTCAGCCAGGAGAAGGTCATATTATTTTCCCCTCATGCACAAGATCAGTTCTTCCCAAATTTACACTCTCTGCATCACTCTCTGAGTCATTTTCATCCTCAGGGGTTTCTTTTCCGTTTAAGTTGACGTTTGCCTTAAACCTGATTGCTCTTCCAAACAGTACTCATAGCAAAATCAGGTGGGCTTTGTTGTTATTTTATTTTAATCTAGTAAATGCTAGTAACTTCATTCTCTTTGCAAAAACATCGCTAATTCTATATTGGAGCCTTTTAAATATCTTTCTGAAGTGTTCAAAAAGGTATTGCAGTAAAATCAGCGTGTTTGGTAATCGCCTAGAAGGAAAAAAACCCCGTTGGTTCTCAAAAGTTACATTTCACTTCAGAAATTAAATACTTTTGGGCCGATTGCTTCCCTCCTACAGTCCTTAGTATGACTCACTATAGCCCGAAGTAGGTGCCCTCAATTCTGTATTCACAAAGTGGGTATCATTTTCTTTTGGTTATACTCCTTTTTCAGTATTTTTTCGCTTCCAGCACCTGAAATTGCTACTGGATTTGAGCACTTTCTGGTCCTGTGTTAAACATGCCTGGCTTGGGTCACCGGTGGGCTGCTCTTCCTCATCTCTTTCCTCGAGGAAGACACACGCAGGCAGCAGAAAGTTGTGTTTTGGCAGGGTTTTGCACTGTTTTCAAAAGTATACTGCTTAGCACTTGCGTTACAGGAGGTGCTGGAAGAAGCACAGCAAGGAAGACAGGGAGAGGGAGGTGGGTGCTCACCTGTAGGTCTTGGGGGAGTTTGTAAGTCTCCTGCAGGCCTTGGGGAGCACCTGGTCTCCCCCCCACAGCCCCCCCTGCCTCACCAACTCAAAGGGGAGTTTTGTCACGGACTTCACTAGAGCTCGGGTTCCATTTCACATGCTGGGCAATGGTGAACAAGTGCCCACCTCGGCACATTTGGGGCCATACTGTATCCCTTTTCTCAGTAGTCCCCATTCTCTGATGATAAGCAAGAACAAGAAAAAAAGCAAATGGGAAAAGCAAGAAGTGAAATGCATTAGCTTGGGATGTACTCAAAATAGGCCTAGCCAAAGCAGAGAACCCCGAAAGCCAGGGTTACTACTGGCAAGTGTTAGCAAGAGCCTGCAAAAGGCTTTAATGTTCAGAGAGGCGAGACATTTCATACATACTCTGCGTTATATAATTAGGTATGACAACACGCTGCAGGCAAAGAGAAGTTTGGAGACTGCTGGATTCCACGCTGGCTCCCTCCCACAGTGACAACGTTTGTTCCCAAACTCAGGAGTTTTGACATGAAGTTTTGTGCCCATGAGCTCTGCCCCAAAGGGACCACATGTCATTACACTGAAAAGCTCTCCACAATCTTGCCACTTGCACTGAAATTGGGGAGATTCCTTCCAGGTGGCAATACCTGACTAACAGTCAGTGTCCAGAGATATAGACCTTGCCCCAGCGCACAAAGGACAGGAGAGAAGGTGGCAGCACCGTGGCTATGTTACCTGAGACAGGAGCAGAAGTGTCCCCCCTGTATAATGACAGGGGAAAGGGCAGCCTCCCCTGTCCTCTTAAACATCCTCCTGGAATACCTCCTCTGCCACCACTGTTTATCTCGTTAAAAATAAGCATGCCAACAGATTGTGGAGTGTTTGTACAGGTCTTTTAAACAGGGAAGCAGCTCCTGTCTGAGTACACTTGTCTCACTTTCATGTTATATAGACATCACAGTTCTCTGAAAACCATATTTAACCTTTTTATTTTTCTTGCAAAAACCACCTTAGAAACGCGGTGCATCTTCAGGAAGCCACATTTAATTGCAGCTGTGCAACAGGACACGCCTGGATTCGATTCCATTTGGACCTATGGAATGAAGAGGAGGAGGCCAAGATCCCCAAGATCCCTCCCATATTTGCCTGATAAATTGAAACACTCCTCAGTTGATTTGGCAGGTCACCCCGACCCCCAGCTGAGGCACTCAAGCAGGTTTTACAGCCAATGACTGGAAGGTCCCGGCTTATGTTGGAATCTGCTGGTTGCCAGGTTTTCTCTGTTTTTGCTTCTTCTTGACCTTGGATACACCAGTGTCCATCCCACTGGAATATTCAGATCGCAAGATCTCAGCAAGGCGATGTTTGCCGTGGGTCTTCTTGAGAAGGTCAGACCTGGGCAGAGGGAAGAAAAGAGGAATTAGATTTCCTTCTCTCTGAAATGCTGCTAGGTGGGTTACTGATTTTACAGCCATGGAAAGTGACATTTGCGCATTAGCAGAAGAACAGCTTCCTTTTCTTGAAGCTTGATTTGAAATTCTGTCTCATGCAAAATTAGATATTGTTGTGACAGGTTTTCACAAAGGTGGCAAAATATCATGCCGTCTTTAAAAGCAAGCCTTTGTTCTGTACAAATGCTCTTGCAGGGGTGGCGGGGAGAAGGAGGGAAGGTTGTGTGCTGAAGGCTGATGAATTAGGTGACACAGCAGTTTGAAAATTATAATAATAATAAAAAAAACCCTAACAGCCTTAAGACATTGAACAATGGAAACATTTTATAAACAGAGCTTAAATCCAAAGCTTGGAAACACAAAAAACCCAAACAAACAAGAAAAAAAAAAATGTCAGGAGCCTAAACCCAACAGACTCTTTTCTTGCAGTGTCCTGCAGAATCACATGCACCTTACAGCCTCCCTCTCCAGAGACTGGCTTTTGCAAAGGTAGCTGCATTCTGCCCAGCCACTAAACTCCAGCGTGGATCTCCCTGTAGCCCTGAACTGCCAGCTATAAATATAAAAACCCACTCAGCATTTTGCCACCACAAGTTCTGCCACTGTCCTGCTCTATAACCTTGGGCAAATCTCATCCTCATTGCTGCTATCACCCACGCTTATTTCAACTGCAATCTCTTTGGTGCAAGACCCATCATTCCCTGCCATGTTCCCTTGGTCCTGGGCACAATGGGGTATCCACAGCTATTGGTGTCTGCACATCCCACTCTCCTCTTTATAGTAAGGACCAGTAACAGATCTCAAAAAGTTCCAGAGAAGTGGATGGAAATCTGTCCCTCTAAATACAAGGGAATTGAACAGAAGCCCCGCATCCATGCCAGTGTGCATTTATGACAACACATGGACCTCAGCAGTCCTAAAGGTTGATGCCTTATAGCACTGCCTCTCACAGTTCCTTCAGGTGTCCAGAACCTTGTTGGGGATCACAGGAGAAGGAATCATTTTTGGCTGCAGCAACAGATCAATCCACTCATCAGGCCAAACTCACAAAGGTGGCAAGGGAAGCACTCTTGGCTCTCTGGCATATTTGCTTGCCCCCTTTTCCACCCCTGTGTAGGTTTCATGGCTGGAGTGGGTTTGGAAGGATGGATCAGAATGATAAGAAGGATGGTGTGATAAAACATTCAAGCTCTGCGTTGGCAGAAGGGCTAGAGACTGGACATACCGGAGAAGTAAGACGCACAGCCACCACCCGGTTTGAACCCACAGAAACCAAGGCAAAAAGACAGAATCAACTTGAAAGTGACCATACAGCTAATGAAGCAAAGGTGCTGTTGGTAAAGCCACACCTGCGGTACCTTCACAGCAGAGGTGCCTTGTCAAACTGCCTTCCCGAATGCATGAGCCACAGCAGCACGGAGGGATGCTCGTGGGTGCACACACAGCACCAGGCCAAGGTGTGCCCTTAACCAGCCCAGCTCTGCTGCAAAAACTTCGTAGTGCAGCTGCATCCTCTGCTCAGGCCCCTCCATCACTTGATAAAGTTTCTATTTGACACTTTCATTGTGTCTCCAAGCATTTACTACAGTAATTCGAGGGTTACCAAGCAACAGATCAGTTTACTTAACAACAGGGAACTATCTGCTGCAAAAGGACAAGTAATCTACCAGTAGCTGCCGGGCTGAGTTTCAGCTCAGCAGGGAGGTTGTCCAACACTTTATTATCAATCAGGTGAAATCATTGCCCAATTAGTAAATCAATACCCCCTGCTGTGGTGATCAGCTGTACACAGAAAAGCAAGGATGCAGGGAAAAGGGAGGTTTCTCCCTCTAACCAGGGCCACAAAAATCAATGGAGCTGTGCTGTAGAACTTGTGCTGATCACCGAGAGAAGAAAAGCAGCTGTCAAGGCCCTGTTTAACCACGAGATGGAAGAGCCACAGGCAACAGCAACAGTCTGCAGTGACAGCACACCAGGGAAAGTGCACCAGGTCAGGATCCCTGGCCAGATTCTGATTCCTGTTGTAAACCTGTAAATTGCCCTCTCTGCTCAACTGGTGAAAGTCTCTGGGGCTCTGCCAGAGCAGTCAAGGTAACATCGGTGAGGAAAGGCACCCTGTGGTTATGAGACAAAGCCCAGGAGAACAGAGCAAGACCTTGATACCCTCCGAGCATCCTTGGTCAAAGTGTTTAATCTCTTTGGCCTTCATGTCCATTCTCTCACCTCATAACCCAGGAGGACTGCATCTTCCCTGTTGCCAAAGGCTGGTGTGATGTTAATTTAAGAGAGCTGTGTGGTGGTACTGGATACTGCGGGAAAAAGCTTCACAGAAAGGCTGTAAATGTAAGATGTATTTGCAACATAGACAGAACCCATGTTCCCATCACTGGATAAACACATGGATTGTCAGCATCTCTTTCTGTGATCTCATGTCTAGATATCACGCTATATTGAGCCCTAATGAGAACACACCATGTTGATAATGGGCACAGAAATCCCCAGCCCTTTAAATCCTTCTCTCCAAACACAACAGTCAGTCTTTAGGTGGGGAACTACAAAACAGTGCAGCTAAGGGGAACTTGCAGGGGAAAAAAGATTCACTAATGACTGACCCATCCCAATGTGCTACAGTACCAAGGTTTCAGCAGGGCTTAAAGGAGAAAGGAATGTTCAAACGGATGAGAGAATAGCCACTTTTACTGGCTGGGGGAAAATGAGACAGGAATAGAGAAGTCGTAACTCAGAAAATGAAACAGCCCCAACACACGAGTTAGGAAGAACTTGTCCCTGAACACAAGCTATTTGACTTCTCTGTGTTACTGTCCAGCATACTGGGTGTTGAGTGCTGTGACATATTGGATGCCAGGCAGAAGCACCACTGGACTACTACTCTTTTACGCTAGATATGGGGTATCAGGACTCGCATAAAAGACAGATGGGAATTGATAAGTAGTCAGAAGAGCCAGCAGAGATGAGTTAGGATCACCTTCTAACTTCAACTGGGGAACACATCATCCCTTCATTTGTAAGGCTTAACCCTAGACCCAACCACTGCTTTGGGCTTTATGTTCCAGGTATAGGGCAAAAACCGTATCACCCCAAGATCTATCTAATCACTTCATTATCAAAGGGAGAGAAAGGTGCTTTGCACAGTGAGGAAGAGAAGGCAGAGAGCCTAGTAATTGCTTGGCATGGTCTGAGAAAGCTCCCCTCCTCCTCATGGAGACAGAGGAAGGAATAAAAGACCCAGGTTTACAGCTGCCTGTGCACACCTGTAATTAAGTTGCAACCTCACAAAAGCTGGTACCAAGAGCCTCAGCAGAGAGACCGGAAGGAAACAGAGGAACTGTCCCCAGCTGACTTTGTTATATCCTGAAAGGCCAGGAAAGACCAGGCCAGAGACAAACTTTTAAAGACAAAAAAATCCATCCTCTTCCAGAAAACCAGAATGATTTTATTCACTCTTTAAACATGAGAAACTTGTGAATCTTGCTAAATACATCACTGAATGATGAAGAGACAGAAGAGGAAGAAACAAGAAAGAAAAAGTGTCCAGTGAAGGAAAGAGAATAAAATCCTTCTTTCCTCTGCTTCAGTTTCCTTTTGCCTCCATCTGCAGAGCCACTCCCAGCATGCTGCTCCCCTTCCCCATCCCACTCAGGAGCTGCAGGGGTCTGCAGCGGTGCTGGTGCTGCTCAACCCTCCACCTCAAAGGATATCTGAATGACTTGGACCAGTCTGCTTTTCTGGCCCCTTGACTCTCAACTCTTTGCTTCGCTCAAGAGTATCAGAAAAGATTCAAGGCAAATCTTTTTTCACATCATGAAAAAAAAAAACCAAACCCAAACAAGTGAATGCAGCATAGTTGACTAGCCTGAAATCCTCCCTGTTGTTTCCAGAGGATCTGCAACACGATACTAACTCACCACAGAAGTCCCACCTAGCTTGCATGCAACACACCTTCAACACAGTTTGCGACTTCCACACAGCTTGGGCCATTGATGGCTTTGCAAATGCTGAAGACACCATCTGCTGAATTCCACAATCACTAGCAACAAGATGGTAGAATAACAGACTATACTATGGCAAAAAAACCCAAGACAAGTATACTGAACTAAGCTTTGAGGATGTTCAACATAGCTGAGATCCTGTGGACAGCTCCAAGGCACAAACAGAAGAGGAAGAAAAGCATATGCAAACTGTTCTGTTTCTATATAACATCCCATTCATCTCCCAAGCATTACTGGTAAGATTATAAGAATGATCAAGTTTCACCAGCTGATTTAATCAGATTGAATTTGTTACTATATGCAAACCATGATCCTGGTTGTGGAGACTCTCAAACATTCAGGTGTGAAAGGACCAAGTGACAACTGTAAGAAAAAGAATGAGTATCTGATACCGTTTTTCATTTTCATTTCAAAATTCTAATAAGTATATTTCATTGACACATCTGCTTCATTAGAGAACTGAATCCCAAGCTGATCTCCAAGACAAAAACTCCTATGTGCCAGAGCAGTGGTACATATACATGCATGGTTTCTTGTATATCATTTGATGGCCCAGAAGATGCCTCTGCTAGTCTTTTTACCTAAATGGTCAGTGAGCTTGTTCTTAGGGATGTCTCCTTCAACTTGGTTGGCATTGCTGTCTGTTCCTTTGTCTTGAGCTGTGTGAAATGCTGGTGCAATGCAGTGCAGCAAGTGTAGTGACCTTTAACCAACTCGCAGCATCTGCAGCAACCAAAGGCTCCCAAATTGCTCCAGCTGAGGAAGAAGGAGTATAAAGTTCTGACGCACAGTTCCAGATCTCATGGTGTGTCTTTGGAGGAGACAGGAGTAGGCTGTTTCATTTATCAGAAAACATTTCAACATGGATCGCACTATCAATCTGCCTGACAGCACCTCCAACAGCTCTTTGAAATTGTGCCAGCAACAGAGCTGGGTTACCTCTGGGCCAAGGCTGCTGCAACACCTGTTTTTTCTACTTACAGTGTTGGATGAACCATCTGCAGCCAGCGCAACCCTGTTTGGGTTTGGTTTTCTGTTATTGTTTTTTGTGGAGTGGGGGCAAGAAATTCATCAGCAATCCTACACTGCTCTCGACAATTCAACAGATGGCCTAGGTACTCTGTTATCAGCTGATGTGAATGCTAGCTGGAGAAGATCAAGGAAAATTATTACCCAGTCAGACTGAGCACCAAGCTCTGTTCCAGAACAGTCAGAGCAGTGCAGTCTTCATGCTGAGACATGCCAAACAGCAAAGCCCACCTTACCATACTGAAGTCAACTGTATTTCATCTACACAGAAAGAGACAAAACGCCCCAGTTTCACTTTCGCTACCATCCCTTGGTCTTCACCCTATGGAGAAAGGATGAAAGCACCACTGGAATGCTGGGAACTTCCCAGGATTCTTGCTTCTGTCAGGCTCTTTCCCAGCCTGAAGGGCAGAATATATTTCAATTAGAGCTGATCATTTTTTGGTGTGTACCAAACATTACAGAGGTTTTCCAGCTCCACGTGCAAGCCCTATTAGCTCGCTCAAAGATGGAGAAAAGGCTCTGTGCTGCAGCCGTGGTGGAACATGACAGTAATAAAGGGCATTGCTGCATGCAGATAACAATCAGATGAATTTTACAATTATAAAACTTTAATTTCATAACAGGACTTTTTTATAACATTATGATGTGGTAAGCAGGACTCATCTATGTCCCTGAACTGCCTTAATGAGGAGTGATGGTGATGTTTGCTTTCACAGCAGCCATGTCTCTTACTCTAATTTTTGGATCTGTTCGCACTCCAGTCCATGAATACATGCTCTTACCTGAGCTCCAATCTGGCTTTCTAGAGCAGACTGCCCAAATCAAGTGAAATTCCCGGTGGGCAGAATTCCAAACTTGCATTTTGACTAATTAAGTGATATTAGGAAAGCTCTAAATGGCATGCAAAAACTGGCAGGCAAACTGCTTCTAATGATTAGAAAATTGCTGTGCAGGGAGACCCAGCTGCAGCCTTGATTCGCAAGCCCTGTCAATAGAAGCATTAGTCTTTCCAAAATTGTCAATGCCAAGACATTCAGAAGTGGAATCAAGGATACGAGGCAGGAGAGAAGGTGAAAGGCTACTAGTTTTCACCCAAAGGAGACTGTTGCCCTAGCCATACAAACCAGGACACACAGGGTTGCAAGGTATATTGCCCACCAGGAGTCTAATTCTATCTGACCACTAAATGCTGAAGAATGAATTAGCACAATAATTTTGCAGCCAAAACCTTAAGGGCATCATGATATCCATATTCAGAGCAACGGCAGTGTAATAATGATGTAAATCAATCCCCTCAAACAGAAGCACCCTGGACACCTATTCTTGACCCCATTTTAGTTAAGGGTTGGACTTAAACTCTGAAGCATGAGCGGATTTTCACCTCAATTTTTATACTCACTTTTTGCACATGCTGTAGCAACCATGAATGTATGTGATACTCATAGGTAAATTCAATCTCTCTGAGCATTTCTGGCATCAGAGACATCCTGTAGCAATGAGTTCCACAGAATCCATCAAACGTAAAGATTTACCTCTTTCTTTTTAATGGCTTGAATTCACAAACAAGGCAAATTAAGTTGCAACTCCTCATTGCAGCGAAACCCTTTGGGGACATACACAAGTCTTCCAGAGTTCAAAAGGAGAAAACACACCATCATCCACCACAGAATCCCAGAACCACCACCCCCCCCATCCAAAATGCAAAAGACTGAGCAGCACAGGGATGCTTGGTGGAATGGCAATAGGTCTTTAGCATCTGCATTGTGAAAGAGTCAAAAGACATGTCTATCTGGCATGTCAGCTACTTCCTGTGCATGCTGCTTCTCTGCAGTGAACGAAAGACAGTTAATCCCTCAATGGAAGCGGGATCAGCTTCCTTGCATCTACCCTTCAGTAAAAGCATGAGCCCAGACACTTACTAAGCTGGTGTACCGTAACTTAATATACAGTATCCGGTTCATGTGCTCATCTCTTACTTAAATAGAGCATTTCAACTTTCAAAAAAAACCCCCCAAAACCCCCAAAACCCCAAACACACAAGCAATTATTTTTCCACCTTCGAATCAGGTTTTGCAAGAACCACTACAGCTAAGGGGACAGTTGGTTTGCACAAAGAGGTTTAAAAAAATACATGGAAGTTTTACATGTGCATTCAAGAGAGGGCTGCTTCCACATTTCAGCACTGAACTATCACACACCTGGCTGCTCTGTCCTCCTGTCTCAACCTCCCCAAGCCGGCTCTCTAAGGAGGCGCTAAGCACAAAAGGAGACTTAAAAAGAAATGAAAAGTTTTCTTTGTCCTCTTAAGGAAACATTTAATGATTGCCGTTACCTCACTTTCAACCTGGAGTGCCTGTTCTTTATTCTCTGGGCAGGTGCTGAGAGATGAGGCTTTAGTGAGCAGACTGATTAAAAACAAGTATCGGATGTTTGGAGACAATGTGTAATACGACAACCAACACTCATGGCACCACGTGAGAAATATAATTAAAAAGATTGCTCTGTGACTAGGCTGTTATAATTTCAAGCCTTGCATTTTACAATTAAAAACCATTTGTCTTCTAAATGGCAGGGTAAATTCTGCTTTCTGCTTTGTCAGTGTGAAATCAAAAGCAATTCTCTGTAAGTTAACAGCACTACCTTGAATTTATACTAGTGGAGACTGAATTTGAATCTATATTCACTCTCTCTAAACCATCATATAAATACTAATATATCTTCTCTCTCTGGTGATTTTTTTTTTTTTTTGTTTTTTCTTAAGCACACACAGAGAAAGTTGATTAGAAACAAGTTTCACAGGCAAGAACAATTGTTGCACGTCACAACTTTGGCTACTTCTGCAGGGTCTTAACTTTCCAGATGCTCCTGGATTTGAAATCTGGAGCTTGAGCCGTGACAAACCTGTGCAAAGTCTGCCCACTTTCCTTGAGCTGCAATTATATGTTCCACGTGCAAATGAGCTTTCAAATCACTCTCAGACCATTTGTTCTAACACCTCCACATCCCCCAACCCCACGTGTCCTGTGCATAAACTACCTACTGTATCTTGAGCTTGTCTGTACTATAATAGGATGAAGACTTGGGGAGGAGGAACGCTGTCTAAAAGAGGTTCGTAACAAGGGAAAAAGTAGCTCTAACAGAGTAGCAACATCATAGGAACAGAGAGAGGCATTGTTGCAGGCCAAGTAATCCTATGACACGCTACTGTCAGTCATAGCTTGACACCCTGCTGGGCCAGCAAGACATCAAAGCCCACCCCATACCATCTTACATGCTCTTTATCGGCTAATCAGGCTATTCTTCCTGAAATAAAGCTCCGTTAAATCCCCTGCTCACAGGGGCATTCCCATCCTGTTGCCCATCTGCTGGTGAGGGTCAGCTGAAGCAGGAGGCAGATCAGTGGCCTGTCCCTGGTGGCTTCTCAAAGCAGGACAATGCTGTCTCCAACTTTTTATTTTAAAATCCCTTCCCCTTGCATTTTTTTTTTTCCCCAAGATATGTACATGTGCAAGAGATGTCACCAGCCCAGGAACAATTATGGGGATTAGTGCTTTAATTGCATGGCTAACGTTTGCTAATGGAGTTTACAGCAACAACTACACGGAAAGAGTCACAACTGATACTGATAAAATAAAAAAGATTTTCCTCCTTTGGACTATGGCAGTGATTTTACTGGCAAGCCAGAGGTTCGTATCCTGCCATTGTGCTAGGGAAGACAGCGAGCCCTTAACATTGTAATCTCAAAAGGGAGGATTATTTATCCTGTGGAACCAACTCAAAGTAGCTAGGATCAGACGTACTGAGCACCTTCGGCTCCATTTCAAGCAGAAAAGATGACTCAGGGCTCTGCTCCTCCAGAAGCATCAGGGAGCATCAAATTCCTTACACAGGAAAGGAGTACCCAGGAACAGTCCTGTCCACACAGCAGAGCAGGCAAGCAGAGGCACAAGTCTGTAGAATGATCATTTCTACCAACAGATCTGCCTTTTGATTTGGGCTTGTACTTCTATAACTACAGTCGATCGTATAATTAATAACTAAAAAAATACACTGCAGTCCTCCCCTTTCCTTCAGGTACTAAGCTAATGTCTTCTTAGGGAGAATAAGTAGTCCAAGCTGCAGCTGACCATTCTGAGAGGACGGACACAATTTGTCCTATGGCAAATCTGACAGCCAGAAAACTACTGGCGGAACTGCAGGAGAAAGCCTACAAAAGACTGCCTGTCTAGTGTAGAAAAGGTGATAAAAAAGGCCAGAGGAGGCCACAGAAGGCCTTTAAAGACAGTAAGACACATACTTTGCTCCTGATACAGTCGTATTTGTCAAGGCCAGGAAGGAAGAGACTATCTTGTGAGACAAATCAACACTCATACAGCCTTGCTCATAAGGCAGAAGACAGTCAACTTCAAATTCGAGAAGTGAAAAATATTAATTTCTCTGCTATTTCCTTGATGCTTTTATTGTCCCATGCCCTACACTAACAGCAAGTACTTATGAGCACAGCTGTACCTGTGAGAGCATTTCCCTAGACAGGTATGAGGACAAAGAGTTGCTACTGCAGTTGATCCTGAGCCAGGGATCATAGCTCTCTGTAGGACCATGTGACTGGGAGTGGGGATGTGAATGGAAAAAATCTGGCAGCTTCTACTATGGAGGTGCTTGGCCATGACAACAGGACTGCTGGTGGAGCTCTAGCAACCAAGACCTGCACAAAAATGTGAACTACTCCAATATATGGGAAGTCTCATGCTTTGCCCTGGAACACTGCCTGTACCTTTTCTCATCCTTCAAGGTAGCTCTTGTGTGAAGTATAAATAAATAAAAGTCAGACTGTTTCTGCTCATAAGACTCATAGAAAATGGTGTTTTTCAAGTGCTCTGAAAATGGAAAAACTGCAGGAAAACCCAGGCTGGTCTCTATAGGTGCATCTCCACACTTAGCAGCTTCCTTCAAGAAAAAGCATCTTTATCAGAAGTCAAACTACAAAGTGAGCTGCTTGGTTTTGTTTTGTTTGTTGTTTTTTTTAAACCGAATTCCCACTCAAATGGTTCAAGCAAGTTGGTTTAATAAATGTAATTTTTAGGCCCTCTAAAGCCATTAGAAAAAGGGGAATGAAACAACAGCTCAGAGAGCAATGCAACCTAAGCCAATGGCATGATTTAGCCTCTCGGGACCAATCACATGTGACCTGCCCATGGCAGGGGGGTTGGAGTAGATGATCTTTGAAGGCCCCTTCCAACCCAAACCATTCTATGATTCTATGATTCCTGGAGCAAGCACAACAACCTTGAGGAGTAAAGCACACCATAGTTTGTCATGTGGTGTTCCTTGGCTCAGGAGCATCAAGTTGGCCTACCTTTTTGGTCTTGGTTTGGTTTTCTTCTTTGAGCCTGCAGCTGGAAGAGCAGTCAGGTTCTGGGGGGCATCTCTCAGACCAAAGCTCTTGGCCACATGACCCAGGTGGAGAGATTTGATGTGGAAGATGTGCTTGAGGTTCCTGGGATAGGTGGTATAGGCACAAAGGAAAGACTGCATTGCTGAGGGGGAAAAAAAAAAAAAGTCAATTCTGTTTACTACTGCATTTTTTTATATATATATACTTAAAGATTCAGCTGTTCCAGCTGGAAGGACATTGGTCTTGTCCTTTGGGACACCTTCTGGTCAGCAGCTGGTAGAAAAGGTTGGCATGTTAAAAATCTGTGAAGGTTGTATAGTACAAGTACAATCCCAAAAGGAGAAGGTAGGTGGTGGAGAAGCTTTAGGAACTGAAACAAAGCTACATGAAGTTGCATTAGGTTTGCCTCTTGCAAGGATGCCCTTTCTGCCAGAAAGGGTGATGTTTGTAGCACATCTCACAAGAAGAGTCATTGACATCAAATGGTAGCAGATAAGGGGAGAGAGGGAACAGAGATACAGGGATGAACAGAGGGAAAGAGAAGCATGGAGATGGCATAGGAAGACTCCTCCGGTATTACAGTCCCAGTAGTCCATGCATTTTTCACCAGTTACTAGCTAGTCCCTTATAAATATCTGAGAGCCAGATGGATTTCCTGACTCATCATCACACTGAGAACAGAGCTCACCTTCTCAAAAGGGAAAAATAATAGAAATGTGTGCAAATTTCCCTTCACATCTTTATATTCCTGTAATGCCCTTCCCTCAGGGCTCATTGCTCTAAAGACGATCATCCATTAATATGAACACTACCACTGCTCTTCCATGTACCTGTAACATTAACTACACCCAGGTTGTCCTCTCTGCTATGGGGAATACAGGGACTTTTAGAAAGAAAACTCTACAGCTCAGAAAATGCCTCCCTTCAATCCCCTGCTGCTCCTCTGCTTGCTAAACCTCCTGTATCCCCCCAGCCCTCACTCCAACCACCACCTACATCTTTCCCTCCCTCTCCACCCCTGACAGCAGCAAGCTCTAAACTCTAACCTCTCCTGCCCTTGCCTGTTGAGCCACTGGACCAGCAAGTTTGCCCACAGCTTATGTCTAATCTCTTGGCAGCAGCCAGAGATTGGAGTTTATGAACAGTAATAAAAATGTCATTTTAGCAGATCAGCTCCTGGAAGGACCCAGGGAATCCATCAAAGCTCTGTTTACTGAGTAAAGCGAACTCCTTTTCCCAATCGATGAGAAGAAAAGATTGAGTTTTTTGCACCTTCTTCCCAATTTCACAACGCTACTCTTATCGAGGCATCTGAGCATCAAGAGACCTGTGTTTTCCCCAAAAGATAATGCTAAATTCCAAATACCCCATTTGGGTGTCTCATTTGAAGCTCATCCTTCTGAGGGCTTACAAACCATCTCAAATACTCTCAAAAACCCTATTCTGCTGCTTTTTTTCATAAAGTTATTGGTCAAATTCACCTGCTATGAGAAGGTGTAATTCTTCAAAGGGAAGAATATGAACTTGCTCCTGCTCCGAATTTGGTCCCGTTGGAGCCAATATAGCTGTCTTTCTCACAGCATTTGAAATGGTTGATACTAAAGATCCTGTTATTATGAAGGTTGAGCTCACCTCCCACAGTTCTCCAGATAGGAGAGGCTGCTGGTACTAACTCCCCAGATCAGAGTTAGAGAATCAAAGTGTCAAAGACACCCCTATTCCCAAAGTCCTGCCAGACAACTGTCAGATTCAGTCCCAAGCTGAGCATGCAAACCAGGGAGAGCTGCAAAACACTAACCCAAAGCTGAACTAACAGCCTTGCCGTACCAGCAGGTCGAAACCACAGCTCATGCAACTGTTTTACCTCTCAGGAGCTCAGAGCTGCTAATGTTCATTACAGCACCCATGAGATTTAAATGAAGACCTTTGTGAGTGTGACTCTTTTTTAAATCTTTACTATCAGGTCTTTAAACCTCTCAGTGTTGCCAGAGCCATGTTTTCCAGATTTTATGTGCAATTACAGTGGCCAGATATTAAAAGCTTTTTTTTTTTTCCAAAGTTGAAATTTTTTTATAATTTTGTGATCAAAGAAAGCGAGCTTTATGAAAACAACTAAAAAAGGACTGATAACAGTGCTGGTCAGGCCATAATTCACATAAAAGGTACCTCATCTTAACACCACAGAAGCAAACTGCCTGAGCTGTTACAGTTTTTGCAAGACCAACAAGAGTCTAAGGCAATGTATACTAGTCCGGGATGGGATTCAGACTTGTACTCATGTAAGAGAGTGGATTTAGATTGGTTCTTTGCACCTGTGCATCCCCACTTTTCTATAGGAAATGCTAGTGTGGAAAGTCAAAGGAAAAAAACAGAGCACTACATATGATGGAGATTAGGTAAGTTGGTTTGTTGGTTTTGTTTGTTTGTTTGGGCTTTTTTTTTTTTTTTTTTAAACAGGGGACAAGAGGGTAATGAGATATGAAAGTGAGACAGGTGACATAACCTGTTCACCATGCTCTCAGCTGGCAGCCAGTTCCCAGTGCTGGCCCCAGAGCACAGCCTCAGCCGCATGGCTGGATAAACCAGTGGAGGCATTTTGCCAATGTACAGAGCATGTGGGAACGGGAAGGAAGAACACACCAAAACCGCCATGGATTCAAGCATTGTGCCACAGCAGTGGGCTCCTGTAACTCTGCTGACCCTCTCAACACATGAGCTGAGGACAGGAAGAATGAGGCAAAATGCTCAACTATTGGCTATAAAATGGGGAGACACACAGGAGAAAAGCAGGGTTTGCTTCCTCACACTTTCTGTAACCCCAGTGGCACGAAGGATCAGAGTCTCCTGAGCTCCGTCTGTCCCCACAGTTCCAAAACAGAGTACTTATCACCATGCAACCCTTTGGATGAGAGTCCTCCATTTCCCAAAAGGGGCTCCACATTTCATGAGATTCATCTTTCAGGTAGCAGGGCCCAGCCATACCCCTCCTCCCACCCATCTCACTGCTGATCAGTCAATCAAGTTTGAAGGGCAGCACCTTCACTGAACCATTTGATTTGAGTTTGGAAAACACGGGACCGAGAGGCAGAAGGGGTGGGCAGGGAGCCACTCGCCTTTTGAAAGCAGGCTGCAGTGAAAACACTGCTTATTAACATTGACTAGGTCAGAAAATGGGGAAAAAGAGAAAAAGAGAGAGAAACAAATGCATCTCTGGCACAGTTTCCAATTGATTGTCTGCCATGAAAGCAAAAGCCAGCTGCCATGTTAATTATTCATGATGCCTGGCGCAGAGGGGAGGAAGAGGGGGCTTATGGAAGCCACTCAGCAGTGGAAAATTTGCATATGTAGATAGCAGAGTAGGAAAAAGAGGTGGAGTGTTCCTGTACAAGATAAATGGGATGAACAACACTTCAGCATTTCCTGATATATCTTCTGTACTTCTTGTCTGTGGCTAAAAGTTATTAATGCTGAGGTCAGCAACAAGTGTGCGTGGGGTGGGACGGGGTAGGGTATTTGTGTGCACACAGTGACACATGCTGTATAGATAGAATTTCTAAGTGTGGCTGGAGCCATTCAGTTATTCTCCCTGTCACAGTCATTTCAGGTTAGAAGTTCACATGGGGTATAAGGAATTCCAGGGGAGCTACAAGAAGCTAATTCATGCAGAATCAAGGATTTGATGATATTAGTTACATGCTTTGAGATTGTGGACTTAAAAGTGCAGCTATAAAAGTAATTACACCAGTCAAGTAGCACAACACACCTGGAAATGGGTGCAAGCAAGCCACTTGTATAGCAAGCCTCTAAGACTTTCGCTGTAGGAGAAAGGTATTTTGAAACCCTGAGGGGAAAAAAAAAAAAAAATCAGCACTGCAACTGTCAGGGGGGTGGTGAGAATCAGTACAGTGACGTGCAGTGGCAGGGGGTAGAGGAGAGTGAAACAGTAGGATTTCAAATACCTCACCCATCAATATGGCCATGCATCATTAAAAGCATGTAGAATAATGTTAGATAAGCAGGTTATTATAGTAGGAGCTCTAGTTGTTCTATGTCATCACCTAACAAGTTTGTAGAACATTCAGAAAAGAACAGCACCTTTGACCTCTTGAACAATCACTTCTCATGATTCCAAACAATTTTAATGCTGAACTTAACTTCTATCTTGAGAACAGCCTTCCCTTATCCAGTTTCTGTGATGACACTGTACAGCTCAAAGGCCAATTTCCCCATTTGGTTTTGGACCCCTTAGCATGTGACTTATGTAAGTTTAGCACATATGGTACACCTGTACGCACATGCATACAGCAGGTATATATAGCAGTAAACAGAAATGATGTAGACCATTAAAATTCATCTAATCAGGCTCCCTTCATCCAAACCTAACTGGAAACGCTGCAGAACTGAAATCAACAGGAATTCCACGCAAGCTTAGACAGCAGGATTTGACTCAGATCAAAGTGACAAATGAAGTGAAAAAGAAAACAATCAGGAAGGGAGACATGTGGGAAGAGGAGACTCAAAAAAAGGGGAAAGGCTCCAGTCCTATATATCGTGAACAAGAGTGGTTTAGTCTCTTGCATTTTGTGGACTTGTCTCAATATTTAATAACCAAATTCCAAGTAATTGTCAAGGACCTTTGGGGCCTGACTTCCCACATTCCCTTTACAACAGCTGTTCAGTTTCCAGGTGCACCCAGATCAGCCTTACTGGGCAACAGAACAGTACATAGAAGAGGGGTGCCTACATTGCACCACCTTTTTGGCTCCTCTCAGGAGACTGCTTAGTGTTTCTTTTCCTACCACATCCCTGGCAAGTTTTTAGTCTTTCCCCCAAATCCACCTTCCTCTGGATTTTCCAAACTGAGAAGCAGAAGGGAAGAGTTTATTGTACTGCTCAGTGACAAATGCTGTGCATTCTGCTTGGCAAAGATGGGAGATCAAATCCCAGATTTGCACCTCGCTACAATTATTGTTAAATCCACCCCAGTTTTTCCTCTTCCTGCTTTTTTGAGTAGTTGCCCTCTCTTTCATTTTTCTCCCATCCCACACAACAACCTCCAGACTAAGATCCTTGCCTGTTAAGAGTTGCTCCCAAGGCATCCTGTCTTACAGGCTTCAAATTCATCCCTGGTGTAAACTGAAAGCATCTAATGGGTACTGCACCAGGACGTGGTTAAGCAGGTCACCCATGACCTTCCCAGCATAAGACGCATAATCTATTCGCTCATGTGATTGGGTCAGAGCCCTTGGATGTGAATCCTATTGAAAGCCAAGATTAAACCTCATTTGCACGTAATATGGGAATGCAAGACATTAACATTTAATATCATCACAAAGCCTTCTGGGCCCATCTCAACCCCCTACAGAGCCCAATGGCCCCAAAATGTTTCTTCCAGGCCTTTTCCCTGAAGCTCTCCCCCAGAAGAAAACCTTGGCAGCTTACGCGAACCCTTCTGGAATAAACTGAAAAGAAATGCACTGACCTTTCTTTGCCCACTGGACAGTCCCCTCGCTGGAGTGAACGTAATTTTCAAATTTTGTCTGCAAGACTGTGGCCCGCTCCCGGACTTCCTGAGGGTCCGTGCCACAGGATTTCTACAAGGGCGGTGGGAGGATTAGAGGAAAGAGAGAATTTGAGTCAGGAATAATGAAGCAGTTTACAATAGATTTAATAACAGTAAAATCACACAGTAACCACCCAGGGGCCAACAAAGGTAATCCTCTCAATATTACTAGAGAAAAAAAAAATATAGATAAAGATGTTAAAGTCAAAGCAGCAAGTGAGCGCTGTGTGGTGAGGAGAGCAAATCAGTTTTAATTCTGTGTTTTCTAACATCTATCACATATCTTTTTCCCTCGCCCTTTTTTTTCTTTTCTTTTCTTTTCCTCCTCCCCCCTCTGTGTCCAATTCAACAGGCCAGATACCACTGCTTGTCTCCATTGGAGTTATCTGGAATAATTCCCCCAGACTCTGTGCTAACAGTTTTAGACTGGTGTTGCAAGTTCCCCTGTACAGTTCCCCAAAACACCTGGCCTGTTCTTGGCAGTCATGGGGCAGGAGATCTACATTCACCCCCAAGCTCCAGAGAATGGACCAAATTCAGTACCTGTGAACAAAGCCAACTAAATGAACTTCTCACTGTTGATGCCTACATGAAGTTTTCTCACTGTCAACAAGTTATACTTAACTGGAACTGCCATCACGTGGTTCCTCTAGAATAAGACAAGTTCCTTGCACCAAAGGCATGACAGAAGAAACTTCCTCAGACCAAAAGGGCAATTTTGCATGTGCTCAAGCTTCCCCAGAATCAGACTGTAGGATGCAGTTCAGGAAATAGAAAACAAACACTCCTGGGAGCAAGCTGTTGCTGGGAGGAGAAGAGAGGCTGTCTCTCCTTCTAAAGTACCCAGGCAGAGAAAGGAAATGTGGACAAGAAAACAAGAGAATTTTTGATGGAAAGTTGACAGCAAAGTGCAAAGCCAAGCATCCATGGATGTGAACCTCTCCCAAGAAGGGACTACAGTTCTCAAAAGCTACTCAGACAGGAACCAGCATCCAAGTCCAAGTGCCAGATCCAAGGCAGTAACTTGATACTGGTCAAGCCCCTCATCTGACCAGGGCTGACTGAAAACAAACATCCAGCTCCCATGATTCTGTACTAGGCCTGTGCCAAGGCAACAATCCTGTTGTTCTTCCCCGGTAGATTTGCATGCTAATGCTGCAAAACCCTCCCTCCCTCGCAGCTGCGAGCACCACCTCTGCACTGCTGCCAGTCCAGGGGAGCCATACCACACTGACACTGCGAACCTCAGTGATCATGGAAGGCAGGCAATGCTGCTGGCACCCTACACAAAATGTTTTGCTGACCCAGATCTGCCACTCTATAACCTAACAGCAAATCTGCCCAGAGACAGACCTCGAATGTAGTCTGAATTCCCTGCACAGTGCCCTCTTTTGAACTCAGGATCCCACAGCTTCCAGCCACTGGGTTATTCTTCAAGGAAGCAAACACACATGGGGACCAGAGTTCCTGCTCACTCACTACCTGGACTAACTGTCCATCCACATTTCCAAAGGTAACAGTGGGTATTTTACAGCTACATGAAGAGTCTCCCAGATTTCTGGTCTCTCTGCTGTCTGCCTCCCAATCCACTCAAGAAAGACTAAAAACACAGCTTGTTTCACCGATGCCTTTCAGTTTGACTTGGCGTGTGTCTATTAATCAGTTGAGACAGTCTGCAGTCGAGGGGCCTCTGTAAAGGTTTAATAAACTACAAGTGGTGCTGCCTCCCCAAAGTGGACACTCATTGCTGTGACTAACAAGTTTCCATTGACGTGAAACATAAAACTTTCTTGGCCTGCCTGCTCCTCCTAGCCCCCATCACTTTTCTTTTGTTAAGCCTCCTGGCAGCACAAAGTGTCACCTTCCCAGCGTTTTTTAATATGAATGTGAAATTAGTGAGGCTTGCCCTTTCCCCTGGCGGACAGAATCCTCTGTTATTAAAAAGTAAAGCACTTTAATAATGAAAACTTTTTCTCTTTTTCCTGTGTTTTAACTGTTTAAAATTAATGAGAAGGGCATAACGGTTGTCAAAGCGATATTGAAAGCCGGGTAGCCAGGACCGAATAAGCACGAAAATCCCTCCAGAGTGTTAAATAAACAGTGCTTCAGCCCCCTCTGAATCCCTCTGTTGGTTATTGTATACATTCTGTAACAGCACTCAGAATAGATCTGAGCACCGGGGAGGCAGAAAGGTTTCAGAATTCCAATAAAGGCCTCAAATTAAAGACAGCCTGGTGCGAATTCCAGGAGAAAATTAAAGAGACCTCAAGCTTAAGTGACAGGTGACTTGCTTCTGTGTCACAACTGTCAGGGGATTTAGTGATAATATGGCAATATATTACAAAGGACTTTTCTTATTCCCCCCTTTAGGTTTCAAAATGAGGCATCTCTTCTTCCTGGTGCTGGGGGGGGGGGGGGGGGGGCGGGGAAGGGAAGAGAAAAAAATGAGGGATAAAAAACCTGGGTGCATAATTTCCAAAGTGTGAGGTCAGTCCAAGAGAAATAAATGTAAAAAAGCAAATGGCAGGAAACATAATGTACTCTGAAAACAGCTTCTCCCCTCCTCCCATCTCTACCTTGTCTTTTATCCCCTTCAGCCCCTTGAGACAGATCTCATTTTAAAATTGCCCCCTAATGGGCATGAAAAAAAATCTGTGTTTGATTCCTGCCTTCCAGGGAGGTTCATCTAAAAAAAAAAAAAATATATATATATATACACACAATAATAATAAAAAAGTAAATCTAAATTTAAAACTGACTCAGAGCCAAACTGTGAAAATAGAATGTGCACACTATGTGAGTGTCTGGACAGATCAAATAAAATAGTGCTACTGGAAGTGCACTGGAAGCCATCCTGTATGCTTTACTCACACAAGCAAGCTTTAATCCTGCTCGTATCCTGGTTCGGGTGAACAGGACAATTAATTTGAGACCTTACACATTTTTCCAAGACCCAAAACATGAAAGCCTACTCCAGAGGTTTGCTTGATCTACTCTCCATCTAGATGAATTTGTTACATCTGTTAAGTAAGAAGCATTATTACCCTTACAGAGAATAGCAGGATAGGAGAACTTTTTCTACCTTGTGTTTGCTTAAAGCCTATTCTTGCAGATCGCTAACAACTAGCATAATGACTGTGATCAATAACAATATCTATAAGCTAAAAGAAGAAATGGGCCTGGATGCAATGTTATTTAACTGGTTTGAGACATCGGGGTACTCCCACAAACACCAACTACACCAGGAAAAGACATACTTATGTCTTTCAGAAGAAGAAAACTTACGATTATAAAGACTGCAGCTTTTAGGTTTGAGAGGTTGGGAATAAGTACTGAAAGCTTCTGATTTCATTAAGAGAATATGTTTAATGGGAGAAGGAATTGAAACACCATAAAGCTAGACAGAGGTAGAAAAGTTCTTTCCTAAAACAGTAAAAAAAAAAAAAAAAAAAAAAAAAGACAGGAAAAAAAGCACCAAAAAGCCACGCTGTAACATCTCCCACTTCCATTAGACTTCAAAACAAAATGAAGGATTTTGTTTTAATAACAACTTTTTACTAACCTCCACACACCTTCTCTAGAACTCACCAAGTCCCCCTGCCCCCCTCCATAAAAGTTGAAAGACCAAATTTATTCTCTTTGTAGGCAGGTGAACATTCACACACCCAGACATAGCCACATATATATTTTATATACCTAAATATAAAATATACATTTTACAGGCACTTCAGCTTGCTCCCTGGCTGCACACAGAAGCCCAAAAAATACATGTTCCAATGTGGTACTTATAATGGACTTCAGTTGAGGCAATGAGAACCGAAGAGCATTATAATGAGGTTCCTGTGTGCACGACTATAATATATACATGACTCAATGCATGAAGAGCTGATGAGCAAAGCTAACACTCTCCAATGGCAACATCACAAACGGATCAGGTTCAGCTCCTCCTAACAAGACCTCAATCACACTCTGTCCTATACAATGTCCCATTGCATTCCCAGCCTATCGTACTGTCTTTATGGCAAACTTACAGAATTTAAGAGAGATTAACCCTCCTGATAACTTGGAAACATGCCCCTGCAGCTTCTGAGAAAGCAATGCAGACCACTTACAGAGCCTCTGATGGCAATAAAATACAAAGCTAACAAACAGAATGAATCCTTGACTGCATTTAATATATTTTTCAAGTAATTCCTGAAGAAGCCTATTTGATATTGACAGAACTACGGTAATTTTCATCTCCATTAAATGATACAGATTTTTTTTTTCCATAAAGAGAAACTCTATTTCTCAGTCCCAATCCTTTCAGTTTCTGAGTCACACAAAAATAGGTTATTCTGTATTTATAAGTTCCTGCAGCAGAATCAGACCATCCTACAGCCAGAGTGGATATATCTCAGCTCCAGTGAAGTCAACAGCAAAATCCCATTCACTTTGATGGCAGAGGGAAAAGAGGAATTCAATCCCACCTCTGACTGCAAGCGAAAGGAACCAGCTCCTTCCGCACATGTACTTGTGTATAGCACCTGGCATGGCAGGGCAAGCCCAGGCATCGCTGCTGAGCAAAAACCAGAGTAATAGCTACTTTCAAATATGGTTTGGTTTTATATGTTGTTTGAAGGAAAGGGAGAAAGACAAAAGAAGAGTATTTAGAATATTCTGTGCTTAGATGTGTAGAGTATTTTACAGTTTGAAAGCATGGTAGAAATACCAATTTGATCAGTCCTGGTAGCAAACAGACTTGTTAGCTTTTTATTGCTGTTCCAAAGGCAAGGATACAAAGACACTGAGATGTTTAGGTGAGAATTTTCCAAATGGATCAACGATTTTTGAACCTATGCAAGCACTGGGCTCTGACATTTAACAACATTCAGCAGGCATTTTCTCCTGCCACTTTTCAAAAGCCAAATGATAATTTCCTAGAAAGAACACATTCTCTTTTTTTCCCCCCACTTTCCATGAAATAACATTTGTTCTCAAGCCCAGAACAGGTAATATTCTGTCTCATGTCAGCAACAAATTTGAAGTGCAATTTCCGCATAAATGTAATTGTTGAAAAACTCTCCAAAGAACACAAAGTTACCTGCCTATAAGCATATTCAGGAAAAAAGGAAAATATTTATACACAGAAGAACTATTTAAGATAATTTCTGCATTAATAAAGTACAGCTAAACTTTTACATATTTGTTGAATGAATTAAGAGGTCATATCCTAGGCATGTTACAGACATTTAAAATATAGGCATTACAGGCTGATTTCAGTGAAAAACTGCAGTAGTGGGAAAGAGCTTTAAATAGAGCTGTATCTCAGATGAGCCACAGATCTGGCTTTCTGCAAAATATAGGGCACGTAGGAAAACTGAACATCTTTCAAAAGCATGTTTACCAAGAACACCACAGTTCATAACAGTCATCTGCAGGAAACAAGAAGGCTCATACATGGTATAACAGAAAGAACGAGCAGGCAAAACAGCAACAACAGAAAAAAAGAGCATGCTGCATCATGCTTGACACATTCTTGACTTCCATTCAAAATGAGGGTTCTTGGAGGATTTAATTTGCCAGAATGCAGAAATGCCTGAGACATCAATTGCAAATGACTGAATTCTGTGAATTAGCAACTTGAAGGCAGACCCAAAGCCTGCTGAAGTCAATGAAAAGATGCCCGCCAACCCAGTGAGCTTTGTTTTAGGCTTCAAGTAAATACAGATAATAAAAAACCCCCTATATAACACATCACCAAATTCCCTTATTACTTCAGAGAAGTTTTGTGTCATTTGTGATCTCCAACAGTATTTTAGTGTGGAAAAGCCAAGAGAAACAGAAACATTGTGTGGGGGGGAAACCCAAAGCTTTTGCAGCCAGAAACCTTCACTGTCTGTTACAAAAATATTTGCTGTAGAGTTAGAAGCAACTGCTTTTTGGGGACAACAGTTTAAAGATTGGACAACTGTGATATAAGGCAGTTCTATAATTATTTGCACTTCTGGACGTCATGGATATACCAAACCTTGTATTGTAAAGATAGAAGATAAGGGAGGAATGCTTGTGATGTTTAACCGGTAAATGAAAATTGGAGCAATTCCAAATCAGCAGGATAACTCACCCTTCTTCCTGGTCTGTGCAACTTGAAGCGATCATCTTTCATCAGGCTGGATAATATCTTCTCCATCTTTATCTCTGAAATGCTGAAGCAACAAAGACAAAAAGTTACCATTTCTCCTACTTTTCAAATATAGCACTTAACAAGCCACAGGCTGATAACAGATAGCAAAAAGATTGAGATTTACACATTCAACTTAAGAATTTATCCCTGAAATACGTGAAGTCTTACCCCAGACACTCACTTAGCCACCCTAAAAGTGTAACTACTGTAAAATCTCAACCCCAGCTAGACTGGTGCTTTCACTGGAACAGACACAATTTTACCCATACTCTTGTGCTGTTACAAGTCACCAACACACACTCCAATTCTAACAGAGCATCAAAATAACTGAAAGTCTCCTTGGTTCTTAACCAGAGTAACTGATTAAAGAAAAAATTTAAGCCTTTAATTGTATTTCTGTTGTTTTCGTAATTTTTCTTTCCTTGCATTGACTGAGAAGCACCAAGACAATTGGGAACCATTTGGTTACATTTTCCACTAAAAGAAACTCAAAACAGAGCTGAAGCAGCTCCTAACATTAATACTTTTTTAGATTTGCTTTATAACTATAAACAGTAAGATCTGTAACCTCCACTTTGAACCCAGAGGGTGTCAAACATTTTATTGTACATTAGACACCATGGGCAGGGAGCAGAAGGTGCCTGCATTCAGTTGCTTGTGCAAGTGTGAGAAAGAGACTAAGACATACACATACAGGCTGGAAAGATGTGCTCCACTTACTTTGCTACTTCTGCATCTTGTCTCCCCCAATTTACCTTCCAGATTCTCTGGAATCAGAGACATTGCTCAACCCTCATTCAAAGGAACAAGTGCTTTGATGTTTACACGCATTTGCTTCTACCCATGTTAGGCAACCATGCTCCCAAAACTGAAGAGCTAAAGCTAAAGCTGTGTAAAGACACAGCTCCTTCCTCTCATAGTGGCTCAAGCTCAGAGGGTAACAACAGGATCCCAAGGAACTCCTCCTATCAAGCCAACTCTCCCACAGCTTCCCTCCCTCTGGTCACATCATCGCACTTTCCCACAAGATCTTACACCATTCCAACTTCTTGCTACATAGCTTGGGTCAAAGCTCAGAGTCACACTTCCTGACAGACACACTCACCCTCCAATTCATTTATAGCTCCAAAAGCCACCTCTGACACCAAACACACAGTTTGATTTCCTTCCCCATTCTGAGAACTCACCTTCCCTCTCATTTGAAGTGTAAAGCCAAACCTGACCCATTAGGGACCCCATAGCATTTTTTTTAAATACAGGAGGCTCAGTCAGCTGTCCTAGCCAGGTTTCACACTGGGCATTTATTTTCATTCTGTCGACTCACATTCCTCCTGTAGATTCAACCAGATGATTTATTCCCCAGTCTTGCTTGCAAGACACTGCTGGGTACTGTTATGGCCCAGATACTGGAAATGCTTACAAACCTGCTTCATTTTAAAGTGACTGGTCCTACTTAGAGATGCATTTACAGGAGACTAGAAATTCTTTGTCCTCTTTAACACTGTCTTGTGGGGCACACGCACACCAGGTGACAATACAGGAACAGCTGTGCAGCTCCAGGCCATTAATATTACAGCTGCATCCAAACTGGGTCCCATTTCCAAGGGAATTACTCAGATGATAAAAGCTGAAGTTTGTGGGCCCAAATTTTCAGCAACGGGCAAAGGTCATCTCTAGGAAAGAGATTCTTCTCCTTTTTATACCAGAATAAATACCATAAATACTGCATGGAAGCCAAGGAGTTCATTTGGGGTTACATCAGTCTAAGGAAGAGAGAAATCTTGGGGGTCCAACAGTTCTCAGACTCCTGAATCTCAGATGGTCAGAAAGATGTATGCGGTTTCTGAAAGGAAGCATTGCTGGTATTCTTCAATTTGTAAAGTACAGAAAGAAATTACAACAATAAGGATATCCTCTTTCTTTTCACTCAAAGATCTTTAAACACCTGGCTAGGAGGAATGGACGAGTCTTTGCCACACTGTGTAACAGGATACTGTGATCCTCGCCTGTTCCCCAGTCCTTCCCAGTTAAAGCAACAAATACCTTTACTTTTGCAATCTGTCTTTTCAGCCTCAGCCAGCTCACTACCACAACATAAGGAAAGGAAAGGAAAAGAGATTGTCCAGAGAAATAGCCATCCAGCCTGGAAGGTACAGGCCAGTGTGGCCATAAGATATCCTATATGGGAGACAAGCCCCACTGCTGTGCAGCTGGGACTCACGATGTAGCAGATTCCTCCACAGAGGATGCAGAGAAAGGCGGGGGAGCGATGGGGGAGAAAGGGAAATGGAGCATAAAAAAAAAACAACCGAGGATTTCTCTGTTTGGTTTTGAAAAGTATAATAGTAAATTAAAACATAAATGGCAACCACTTAAGCAAAGAGAAAAGTATACCTCCCCATCCCCCCCAAAGGTTGCTTTGACACCACTATGAATGAAAACGTCAAACCTTTGACATTGATTTGTCTGAGATGTCACCCCCTCTCCGATCCTCCTCTTGCCTGGCGTGCTGCCAGCTCGCAGCCTAACAGATATGTGAACTTGGTTCACAGCAGGGAGCATCATGTGAGGGGAGCAGGGGAGGGGGGCAAGCACAACCGTACAGAAAGGAAAGAAATGACTCGTGCCTTCACGGTGATGCGTTTTCCTTTATAAATTAGTTAGGCTGCCGTTAGGAGATAAAGAAATTATCTGATAGCTGTCGAGGCAGGCGCTGCTAGATTGCAGTTGAAGGAACTAAAAGAGACGTAAGGGGGGGGGGAAAGGTGAACCTCACTGACTTTCTTCTGCCTCTTGCCTCCTCCCTTTGAAGGAAAATCTGCTAGTTACGCTTAGAGCCAAGACAGAACATTTTGGAGTCTAACCTTTAAGAAAAAGAAAAGGAAAAAAGAAAAAAAGAAATGTACAGAAAACATGAGTGTGCATGTGCATGCACATATGCATTTACAGTTAGATAAAGGAACCACAACTTCAAGCCACACAAAGACCAAAAAGAAAGTTGCAGAGAGACATGCAGCTTTCTTGAGCCCCAATGGGAACTACTGATCTCAGCAGAGCCAAAGTGAGATCGTTTTGGCAAAGGCTAACACTGCTTTTCCACAGTGGAAGCCAAGGAGAGGCTTCAGGTACCAGTGAAAATTAATTGCGAGCGATTTCCAATTTCAAAGGCAGTCATCCCTAATTCCAAAGTGGATTTTCATCCAGGAACAAAGCCACGTCTGCTCTCATTACTTCCGACTCTCAACATTTCTGGACTTACTCCCATGCATGCTGGGGTGGGTGGAGGGGCTTAAGAAAAAACTCCGGGTCAGATCCTCATCTACTGTAAATCACCATGGCACTGCTCATTTACACCAGCTGAAGGCTGCAGGGACCCATCTCATGCTTTGTCTTCTTAGAAATACATATTTTATGAAGTATTTACATTTCAATAAACCCAGCGGGAATTTCATTTAAAAAAGAAAAAACAAATTAAAAAAATCCACAACACACACTTATCCTCAACAAAAACCAAGAGATTTAAAAATTAAGCAAAGAATAAAAAAATGCAAACTCCAGTAACTTGTGCAGTCCAAGTCAAAAGCTACAAAGACTTGGGGTAGAGAAACAAAAATTATCAGTGCTTAAGAGGATCGGTGACAGTCCAACACATGCTGTCTTTCGCCCTTGCACTGAATTAAATTGTCAGGATTATCACCATAATGCTCTGTTTATGAAGGGTAACGGCAATTTGTGCTGATGGCACTTGCTGCCTTTAGCTTCAAGCTGCCTTCCTGCATCTTCTCTGTAATTCATCAGCTCTCTTTTCTATCCCGTTGCCCCTTCTCACACCATGCGCTACTATGTAGGAAAAGCGGAGGACACATGACTGCAAACAGGCCTAATCACCCACCCATGCCAATTAGACACTCATTTTCTTCCATCTGAAGACGGGGGTCAAGGAAGGCAAATTACACTCCTTTTTTGGCAAGTCCCTTATCTGCAGGGCAGCCCATTTTATGAAGAACATAAAACAAACAAACAAGAAAAGACAATCCCCAGAGTTGTTTGGCTCTACTGATTTGAGAAGTGAAGAAAAAAAAATTATTCACATAAACCTCCCTCTGCTTGTTCAGCACAGTCTTCTACACATTCCTGAAGAACACAGCTAGCTCAACAACAGGTCTCCTTAGCAGATATAATTACCAGTGTGAGTGACACTGCTCCTTAAACTTGTTAAAAAACAACAAAATCGGATAAAAGCATTAACATTTAAAATAAAAAAAGGAGGGAAATTTCCCTCTCCTTCTCCAACACTTCCAAAATATTAGAAAAACAGAACTTTCCACTTGGAGTTAAAAATTCACAATTATGTGGGATTTCACCTTTAAATGTCAGTGCTGTTTGTTACATGAAAAAAACCCCTGTCAGCTTAGCCCTCCATGTCTTGCTGGTGTCTGCTTAATAGATAGTTACCTGGGATGATGGATGGCTCTTTGTTAGACCACTAAATGGCTCACAGCCTAGAATAAGCCTGTATTTACTGCCAACATTTGTTTGTTTCAAGGATGCAAAACCAATTCGACTCCAAGCAGCTCCACCCGACATAAACACAAGAAATAAAAGAGAACTAATTTGTGCATGAGTTTACAGGGCTCTATCAACACTAGTACAACACTAAAGGGACTCTACTCGGCTGATGTTCTGAAACGCCGAGAGACAGAAGTGCAGGGAGCAAGGGGAGTCACATATATCCAGCTGACTGTTGAGGAGCCTTGAGACTCGATAGCACTCCTGACTAGCAATGCTGAGCAGTGAGTTGTGGTTTTTCTTCACAAAAGGACCATTGCGCAAGCGGAGCTGGACTAAAATCTCATCATGTGTCAGCCATCAGGTAGCCAACTGCACAGTGGGCTGGTCCTTACCCAGCCTGGCTTGCTCTCACTGTCTACTCCCAAGTCTGAGCTGGAGCCGGCATAAGAGAAGCTCTCTCAGCTAGCCTGGAAGCACCCCCCACTTTTGGTCAGCACAGTCCACCCTCCTTATTGCCTTCCAGGACCATACTGGGCGCTCACCACTTACAAAAGCCTCTACTATTCCTGTCACAAACCACTTACACAACACATCTTGGCGAATTACTTGCCAGATATGACCCACAGCTCCCTAGCTATTTCTCTGCCGGATCTCTCCTGAAGAGAAAGCACAATCTCTGACAATATGGTGCTATGCAGGCAGATGGCCAGTTAGCGTTTGACAGGCTCATTTGACTTGTGATCTCCACATAGCCACGTTTTGAACCCAGGGCTAGAGAGAACAACAGAGTGCAAAGGATCTCCGACTATCGTCTCCTCTCTGCCCCTCACCACACACACTCACTCATGCACAATCTGTCAAGCTGATGATTTTCACACACTTTCCTTTTCTCCTTTTGCTAGTCTGGGGCTGTTCCTGGATCACAAGAATTAATAAATTCTTATTAAAACCTGCACGAGACACAGTCCCGCTGAAAGTGCCATGGAAGGTTAATTAGCAAGGATGAGCTGAAACTTTTGTTCGTGTTTCTGACTCACTTAATCTTGTGAGAAGCCAGCAAGCTGACATATTCTGCCTCCGAAGGCGCCAGGACAAGCAGGCTGTTCCCGTGACAGCCAATGCGAGCCGTCCTCCCGATCCGGTGGATGTATTCCGCAGGTGAAGCCGGAGCGTTATACTTCAAAAAGGGAACATGAGAAGGGAAAGGAGGAATTAACAGAACACAGCATGTTAATTATAAACGAGACACTCAGCCCGCTCATCTGAAACAAAAGGGATCTTAGCAAAACCCACATGCTGTACCTCCCTCGGAATTGGCCTGTTTATAAAGAGCCCATCGGGCTCATCCCTGTAACCATCACTCAGCCACCTCAGCCACAGCAGTTTTTTGACATGTGAATGTGACACATTGGCCAACTTTCAGATAATAGGACAGTTTCCCCATCTCAGTGTCTCTCTTTGCCTTTTACATTTTATTTCTATACAGGCACGTCAGGAACCTGTTTGCTTCCCTTAAAATAAAAAACAAAACAAAAAAAGACCCATAAACCCCAGCCCCCAGGAGTGCCCATCCAGAACAGGAAGCTGCCTGCTCTGCATTTGGGAGAAAAGCCATAAAATAAAAGATGACAGGTTCAAATTCAGAGTTGGGCTAAATTGCTTTGTTTCAATTAAAGCAAATCATAGCTGGTTACTGGATAGAAGAAATCTAAGAGAGATGAGGGAGTAAGTGCTTTCGGCAGCCTATGATACAGGTAGCGATTGCCTGCCCGTGTAACAATTATCAGGCACTACGAAAATGTTGCTTAAAGCCCCCCCAAATATAGCGGTGCCTCTCATTTACTTCACTGGAAATCAAAACTGCCCTGCCATTTGCAAGATCTGATAAAGGGTGACATATTTCCCTCCCTTTAACCTCCCCCTATTCTTCCCCCCCCTCCTCTCTTTCCTGGAAAAATGAACATGCACAGAGATACTGCTCAGAAATGAGCCCTCAGCAGTTTAACTGGAAAAAAACCAACAACCAAAGCCCACTCTAGTGTTTATACCTGTGCCCTCTGGCAAAGTTTCTACTGGCTAGAGGTGTGAGTAAGATGCTGTGAGCAATCTAATTGCTCCCTGCAGGTCCTTGCTCTTGGACACAGCTCTCAGGACAGCTGAGATTTCGCCTTCTGGACACACAGAAGTCTCCCAGGGCTTTAGGTAATTTGCACTGCGTTCTAACACTGGCAACTATATCTTTGGTTAAATTATATTAATATACAGATCTGGGAATTAAAGACTTCACTTCCCCAGCCTTCTCCGACTAGCTAGCTGCTACAAAATCTTTCTTTTTTAAAACCACAAAATTAAAATCAAATTTGTTACCTGAAGGGATGAGGTAGAAATGAAAAAGCTTTGTTGAGGCTCTGTGCCCTGTTCTTTTTACCCAGATGTCACTTGATACACAAGAATCTCTGTATCACTTTTTCCTCAATTCAACTAACCTTTTTTTAATTATAAATCTTTTATAAAAATGAAATCTGCTTCATGCTCTCAGCTTCCTCTTTGAAATGACAGGCTGCTATTTTTAAGGTTCAATCCATCTCCCTTAGTTTCTTTTTTTTTTTTTAAAACACAATATTTCTGTCAACAGCAATGCAGCAGTGTTGGGGGTTTTTTTGGGTTTGGGTTTTGGTTTTTTTTGTTCTTTTTTTTTCTCCAGGAAAATCTGAACTATGCAGTTCTACTGAAAGCTGAATGCTTACAGGTACCCAGCAAAGCCTCACTTGAAACATTCAGGTCATTGCACAGGCACTATGGGGCTACTCAATGTTTAACATTAGGATCCCACTTAAACTCCTCATGGAACTGCCTCCCCAGCAAGCTCAGAAAAATAGAAACACAGAACTGCAAGAGAGATGGCCAGTACTTCACAAGATTTGGCTTCCTTTGCAAGGAAATGGAGGGTGCTTCCTCCCAGCCAGTGGAATATTATTACACAGCTGATAACACTAGAGTTATTGAAGAGGAAAACAGACTGTCAAAACCAAAGCTACGGTAGCAATGCTGTATCCTAGCAAAACCTTGAGTCCCAGTCCTGCAGTCAGGAACATGTGGGTCTCCCACACCTGTAGGCATCAGCACAAAGACCAGCAAACTGCAGAGGGAAGGTCTGGACTGGAAAGGGTTTTCATCTGAGCAAGACTGCACTTCATACATACATACATACACAGCAAACCTACCTGTACAATCCACGTAACTTGAGGCAGGTCTAGTCCACGTGCTGCAACATCCTTTAAAATTAATACAGAAATTACTTTAGTAAAAATGCTTTGAAGATATCAGCAAAGTAAGAACTCTTCTGGGATGGCAATCATGCCAGGAAAAAAACCGGCTATGCAGGTAGGAATTTTATGTGCCTAGTTTTGGGAGAGATGGACTGGAGGTCAGAAATAACGTTGAGGGTTTAAAAAGCAAGGAATATTGTTAACAGAATAATACAATAAAAAACCATCCACTACTATGGCCCAAAGCCTGGAGGATATAAAAACACCTATTTCAAAAGAGTGGTGTTGAATTACAGCAGTCTGCTACAGTCCCTTTACAATATATCTGAAAGAATCAACTGTCTTAATGGTAGTGATACCTGTGGTTCTTCAGTTTGTTTCACTGATGAAAATGCGCATAGGCACCTACTGCCCCAACAGTGAGAGAGGCAGAATTAAATCTCTGGAAGGCAACACTATTTCTGTGCACACCTTTCTCCACAGCAAGCCTAAGAACTAAAACCAGGCTGCTTATGATGAAAAGGAAAATGGCCATAAAGCAAATGGTCAAGGATCCTAGGCCTTGAGTGGAATGTCCAAAGATGCACTGATCTCCACCTACAAATAATTAGCTCTTTCCTAGGTGATGGTCTCAAGTTGAGGAGCAGATGACTTGCAGGTCACCTGGCCCTACGATAAAAAGCCAACAAACAATTTAGCAGAATCTGCAGGAAGCTGGAGTACAGCTCAAGGAGAGGGGACTTCAGCTACCCCTTAAGATTTTCACCAGTCTGGTTTTGATTTGGAGAAACAAAACTCAGCCCCGAAGAACAGAGTCTGAAGCTGCTGTCAGGAGTGTTATTTGATGTGCCAGCTGGTGAGAAAACCTATCAACTTGGAGAAGGACTTGAATGAGACCCTTTAGTTATCAATAGCCAGGATAGCTCAAAAAACATACCCTTTCAAAGAGAAAAGAGAGTTTAAATACTGTTCAAAACAAAGAGAGAGTGCAAATACTTTTCAATCTCCCTTCTTGATTTTCTGTTCATTAGTAATGTCCTCACATACTCCTTGGATTTTACATTCACCACGCGCAATAGCAGAGCAGGTGTGCAGGTTTAACTCTGTTAGGAAATGTTTTGGAACACATGTATCTTTTAGCTAGTTGCAAAATAGAATATATTAAGAACGTAAGCAGGAGCTTAATGTACTAAAAATGTGTCAGCCACCCACTGAAGTGTTTTCATGCAACTCCCACACACGTTAAAAGACTAGGAAGCTGATGTTTTGGCAGCAAAGGCCTTCCCATAAGCACTAGCCAGGTTGCTTTGTGGCTCCAACTGCAGTAAAAGAGGAGACACTTTCCACAGCGCCCACTCTGAAATAATACACACTTTCGCTCCAACACACTCATTAAGAAACGACTTGTTCCCAGAGTCAGAATGAACAGATGTACAAAAAGCCATTTAAAGGAGGTTGGAGAAAATAAATCAAGAGAAGTCAGGGAACACATACAGCAGTTACCGGGATAACAAGATTATAACCTCTACAGCATGATCAGACAGGAGTGCTGACATCTGATTCCTATCTGGCTGGCTCTTATATACTTCCACACTGACGAGTCTTTGGTCTTTTCCTATACTGCGCTCTAGACCCAGTAGTCTAGGAAAGGCTGTGTTTGATGAGAGGGCTCTGACCTTGGGACAGGGTCAGTTTACTGAAAATAAACAGATAGCCAAGCTGTCCCTGTGGTCAGGAGCAGGCACCTCCAACATGGGGAGGAGAAGGAGATGGCAGGAGCGGAAGCCATCCCTCTCATCCACCAGGATTCTTTCACTCCTCTTCTAAGGTACCTTCTCTCAACACCCCTAGCTGGGAAACTACTGCTGCAGACAGTATTGTTCTCATGTGCATTTGCCAAAGCAAGCAGGAAAGTTGAAAAGGTTAACCGAAAGCCTAATAGCCAGGGACAACATTTTAGGAGGAGGCTCTCTCCCATCATCAGCCTTGTATTCACTATTGCTTTCACAATGCCACCAACTCCACTCAGCTGTTACTGACACATATCAGCAGCTATTCTCCCGGGGTTTAACTTGGCTTTCTTTCAGAAGTGTCTTGGGAGTTACTGGTAATTGGAGTGTTTTGCAAACTCTCAAAGATTCCTCAGTATCAGTCCACCTGTGTCTCCTGTAGCTCCTTTTCCTCAAAGGCCCCAGTAGACAGCAGCAAGGTAGAATTAGGATAAAAAGTTTGAGTTGATTTGCTTTCCTTTGCTGGCAGAGCCCATGAGCTTCCTGCTTCTCAGATCTTTAGAAAAATACTTGTGGGTCAACTTACCAGGATAGAGAATACAGCCCAAGCAACAATTATCCAGTTTTACTACCACTACATTATTCCACACACAGAAGCACTAACCTGCTGCCCGTGCTCTTTCAAGAAGCCCAATAGATTTCCAATGTACTACTCTCCCTTCTTTTACACTGCCCCAGACAGCATTCCCCTTTCCACGCATGACCTCACACCACCATTCCTTAATAACAAGGAAATCAAGAATATGACACCTCAGCAGGTCACCGCTGATTCCTTTCAATGGGCAATGGAAGGGAGAAGTAAGTGACCATCTCACAGGAGCAAGAAGAAATAATCTACACCAGGGCAATTTTAAAGAAAATCCAGATGCCAAGCAAACACGATAAAAACAAGATAATGTGAAACCTTAACCATGTTCCTGCCCTGATCCCAACTGCAAGCCACAGAATGACACGGCATCAAGGTACAATCCAGCTGAGGACCCCCAGAAATGCTGAAATTTCTGCTTCTAACAATTCATGCTACCAGCCTGTGCTTGTGGTGGTGGGGTACGCAGGGGTGGGTGCAAGGAACGGAGGGCAAAAAGGCCACACTGAAAGCGAGGCGTATCGCTGCAGAAGATCAGAACCAACACAGCCACAAAAGTTTTGCAAGGGCCTTGGTTTGCTCAGTCCCTCTCACACAATCTAATTAGGGCAAAGGAAATTGCTAAAGTTGCTTTTGAAAGACACTCAATGGTGAGGTCTTGAAGGCCCTGAGCTTGACAATTGGCTGCCTACATGAGGCCTAGAAGTACAGATGGAAGGCAGCTTGCTCAGGTGCCAGGCTGTCAGTTGGATTAAAATGACTCATTTATTTACCAAAGAACCTCACAAAGTGCTTTAGCTAACAGGCAGAGAGGGCCTAACGGCTCTCCAAGCTGGGGAAGAAGCTCTCGCGCCTTCCCGGCCTGCCAAAAGTCATTACTGCCGAGTGTGGAAAGCCATCAGCAGGGTAGAGACCCCCGTCGGCAGGGTGACAGATTGGGCTGCGTAATCAGAGGAGGAAGGAGAGAGCACAGAAGCTGTCAGAGGCGAAAGCTCTTGGCTGGGGCCGCCAGAAAACTGGCAAGATGAGTTAGCGTGACTGAGTAAACAGCAAACAATCTCCAAATGATCTTTCCTCTCTCCCTGGAAGAGATGAACTTGTTTAAAAGGCACATCCCAAAGGAAGCTGCAAAGAACTTCAGTGAAGGAGAGAGAAATAAATCTGGATGAGACCCTCTGAGATACACGGCCCTTCTTTATTTTCTTGTCTGCCAGCTTATATTGTCTGGCAAAAATATTTTATGGAATATATTAATATACATATGACATAGAGCAAATTAATAAAAGGAACAGCAGGTCCCATTGCTTACTAGAGCGGAAAGATGGGTGGAGAACATGGCATAAGGGACAAGGGAAGGACGGGAACATTATTTGTGTTGCTCTTTTGTGAGCCAGGTTTCAAAATTTTGTGGGCACAAAATGTGATTTCACAGTGAAAAGAACAGAACCACCTTTCCGCAAAACATTTTTGCTAATATGAAGAAGAGTGTCGAAAAAGCAATGCCCTCAGAGACGGGAGGTGGTCACAGTGCCTGGCTGCCCTTTGGACATCTGCGTTGGGGAGGCACCTGTAATGTGGGACTAGTGCAAAGTGTATCTCTATATTAAGGTGTCCATATGGTCCCCATTACTGTGGTAACAGGCCACCTCCTGGTTTCAATGCATTTGTCCTCCCAACATCTCTGTAAGATAGAACAGTGCTACTATCCCCATTTTACAGATGGGGAGCTGAAGCACAGGGAGATTTTGGACTCAGACACACAACTTACTGTGCTTAACGTGCTAACCATGTGCCAGCTGAGCCATAGTAACTGTAACTGTCAGGATTTGCATCCCTGCCTTGCCGTAAATGCAAAGTAGCTTAGATTGAAATGAACGAGGGTTACAGTAAATGCATTACCTTACACTACCCTCTTCATGGCAATCTAGATTAATTCACATTACTTCCCATTTATGACAAGTCAAGAGCAAACACACAACTATCGCTGCTCAGCTGACATGTGGTTACTTGCCTTGTCATCACAATTCCACATCCACTTGTATGGAGTCTGTGGCATAGCAGAAAACTAAACTACATCTCCAGTGTCTCAAGAGGGTGATCCCATCCACTGGGATTTCTTTATCCAACTTCTTCTTCTTCCTACCTTGTCAAAAGCTGTACGTTTCCTGGCAGATTTTTCCTGCCACAGGCTGCATTTCCCCTTCGAACAGTCTCACCCAGGAACTGATATCCCAGTGATTGCAATGATTCTGTTTTCTCTTTGACTAAAATTGAGCATTCGCTGTCTTTCCAAACTCATTAAACTGAAATTTCAGTAACAAGACATGTCCCTGAAATTTCTCAGTTATAGACAGCATTTGCATGAAGGATAACAAAGTTTAGCTATTTATTATTTAGAATTTACCAAATACTTTTTATCTTCAAAACACTTAATCTACGGCACTGAATGATTTAAGGTTTGCTATCCTCCTCAGCTGAGACACTGAAGTATTACCTCCATATATAGGGAAACTAAGTTATAGTTACACTTATGCATTGCAAAGATGCATTTTGACCTTGATCAAACCATTGAAAGGTTGTACACACAAGCAGGACCAAGACTAGCATGTAACAAGTACAATTTTACAGGTGATGCAATATATAATTTGGCAACCCTAAATCAAACACTCCTATAAACATGGCACTCCTTGTTTGAACCGCAGGCATGAAAATAAGATAAACTTCAGCTCCCACTCTCTGAAAAAAATTGCAACTAGTTTCCTTTAAGAATAACGTGCTGCAAGAACAGGAGTCATTTCAGAGCTGGAGAGGGTTTCTCAGCTCTAATTACTCCCGATCGCTGTAATTTACAAGTTTGCAGTGGGTAGAAATCGCCAAGATTCACACATTTTCAGATCAACAGCTGCCACTATTAGAGAGCAAATCGTGCAGCCTTCTGCACCACTGCAGCAGGCTAGCTGTGGCACCGACAGGTCAGAAACGAGAAGTGGAAGGTGCCACCACAACACAAGGGTGCCAGCAAACTTCAGTAGAGGACAAGAATTTCTCCCTCAGCACCCTTGAAGGAAGCTTGAAGGTCAAAGCATGGAGAGCAGCAGAGCATGTGCATTTCTAATGACACCATTCTCTGGTTGGGCTTCCCTTCCATCCCTGCAGGTTTTTGTTTTTAACCTTGGGGTAGTCATTAAGATAGGAAATATCACATTACATCCAATTTACCTGGCAGTTATGGGGCATACTACAAATCAGGATTGCGTTCTACTGACTGCATGTAGAGGGCAAGGCTCCAGCTTCAAATGAACAGATTTTTCCAGACATAAGACCATGCAAAATACTTAGAGGCCTCTTGTATAAGACACATGCTTTTTCTGTATATGGTACCTTGCAGCAAAAGAACATATAACAGTTTGCAAAGAGGGTACCAGTCCTTATTTAATATGTAGATGCAGAAAAAGGAGACGACTTTCCTCAAGGTCGGGCAGCGAGCTGGAATTAGAGCTCAGTGCCAAATCCTCTGTTCTAGCATTAGGTATCAGACAGGCCCATTAGAGTCCCTTTGCAGCTCCACGCTAAGTTACTTACAGTGCAAAGCAACGTGCCGGTCTTGGATTTTAGGAACTCCTGGAAGACCTCTGTTCTTTCCTAGAGGATTGAAACAGAAAAAATTAAAAGAGTGCTGATGCACATTACAGTCAAACATAAAGCAAATCAGCTAATGGAACAATCTAACTATGCCTCATTCACTATATCATGTACAGCTTCAAAAGCAAAGGAATTGAGTTCACGAGTTCCAGTCAGACACTTCCTGCAAATGGAAAAAAATCTATGGCTTACAGGTGTGGTCCCAGGTAGGAAGGCACAGAGGCTGGGGCAAGCCTGAATGCATTTGGTCAAATCAAAGCAGCCAACACCTCCACAGTTTGCATGGAAATATGGCCTGTATATGTCAAAAAACAGTAACTGTTTTACATGGAGAGGGGATCCACAAAAGATTCAGCAGCAGCAACAGAAGCACTGGCATACTTTATGGGCAACACAGGCTTTTGTGAATGCAAGAAAAAGCTGGGCATCTTAACTGCTGTCTGTCCAGTTGCACGATGAGCAGGATAAGCCGATTTTGTTGACACAGCAATATAGTCACAAGAGATCAGCCTCATTGTGCCCAATGGGGCATGCAGACAGTCACTGGACTGACTGTGTAATTATTAAGTATCAGGGATGCTCAGCTGCACAGTTGCTCATGTGAACTGTTGTGGGGTAAGTCTTCAGAGTAACAGGGCAATAGAGATGAGACCTTGGCCAGAAACCCCTGCCCAAGGGGGCAACGAGGCAGGACTCCTGGGCCCTGCAGGCAGCTGCCACAGAGCTCCCAGGGCACCCTCCCACAGCCTTCCCACAAGAAAAGGCCTCGTACTGGTGAGGGCCACCAACAGGACTGCAGACACTGGGATGGAGGTCATTCCTTCCCATGAGTGTCAGAGGCAGGTGCTCCCCAGCCTTGTCCTCATCACTGGTCTGCACCTGCAGGATTCCTGCAGCCCCCACTTTTAACAGGAGCTCAGGCTCCCAGGCAGGGCTGTCCACAGCCCCCAGATCCCAAATTACCCCACCAGCAGTCTTTGAGCCATTGAACCCCAGAATTGCAGGAACCTGCCAGTACGACTCCTCCCTTACCTTCAAAAGCCTCCTGCTTTGTCAGTCCCAAAACCTTCCTAAGCACACTCCAGTTAGTTTAACTAACTACCCTGGGGTGTGATTTTTTTCTTGATAAAAGCAACAGAAACTGATTCTCCAACCCACATTAAATCACAATATTTGCTATCACACAAGACAATCTCTGAGCACTAGTAACCAAAGGCCTCAGTAGCATTTGGTCTCCACTTGCCAGTACCACCTATCCACCTACATTCCCTCTCCTTAGCTGTGGGAAACAACCACACACTCACGCTCCCTTGATCTGATTCCATTCACTCTTCTTTTCAGAGCTCAGGCTGTCTCTGGCCTCATTAACACCATACCTGCTTCCTTCCTGTCCCTTTTGCTTCCTCCTTCCAAAATATCCTTGTTTCCATGTTTCAAGCCTTCCTCCTCAGAGTTCTAGCTAGGAGTTAAGTGAATGTCCTGTTATGTTGATGATATAGAAGAAACCTTACATACTTGACTCCCAGCTAGAGGTACTGTTCTGGGAAAGAAGGGAAACTTGGGCCTTGCCGACACACTGAACCCTCTGCTGACAAAAATTAAAGAAGAGAGCACGCTGTATCTTGTTGACAATGACAGCAGCCGTGCTCAGCAGTACCATATGGGATCCACAATTTAGCTCCATTAATGCTCTTAATTTGAAGACATCAAGCACTAATTACACACTGGGTACTAAAAAGGCAAAACCCTTCCCCTGGTGCCAGCTACTTAGTGGTGTTCTGTTGGCTTAACAGCTGGTCAGGGTAGAGTTGGGCGAGACCAGGCCTGCTCACTCGCTCAGGCAGGCAGGTTGAGGAAAGGCCAGACTGCAGGGACAGCAAAGCACATGTTTCTGGTCTCCACAGGATGGGAATGAGTGAGAAAAACAATGGCTCTTCACCTCTTGCTTCATCAGAAGAGCTCTATTCATTTACCATCTCTGCTGTGCAGCTCAGAGTAGAGCAGTAACCCTCTCCATCACAGACCAAGGGCAGGATCAGGGGCTGAACTTTCAAGGGAGGTCCCTCAGCTACAGAGAGAAATGCTGCAGTGACAGTTCATTTGACACTCTTCTCCTGGCCTCTCAGCCCTGTGTAGCAAGCTCCAATCTCATCACCCAGGCCTATCCAGCTAAAACCTACACCTATTTGGGGGTAATCACCATTACATTGTTATTATTCCGTCCCACGGAAAAGAGCAGTCTGTCAAGACATGGTTCTTCAAGACCAAAGCCAAATTGCTCCATCCTTATCTAATGGGGGCAACTTACTGGGTAGTAATGTTTTGGGGCTTGGATGAGGTTTTCCTTTGGCATTAAAAGCCTGTCTTGACCACTTGAGAGAGAACCATGGATACATAAATGGTTTAAGTGCACCCACTGGGAATACAGAAAGGCTGTCTCAGCCTGCTGAAATAACACCTCTTGCCTCTTCAGCTGTGTTTTTCAGATATAGCTACCAAGGTACTTTCCAGAAGTGGGACAACATTCTTATTCTCATTAGCAGATGGAAGAGTGAGGCCCCTAGAGGTGAAATGACTCTCTGTCCTCTCTTCTGCCCTCCTCCCCAAAATAACCACATAATAAATCATAGGGAATAAGGAATAAAACTGTGTATCCTGACATTTTAAGAATGCTTACTTCCTGTTCCATGTTGCCATGCAGTCGTAGAAACTGTAAGTGCGCAGAGGAGACAGATGAATGTTCAAGTTGTTCTGATTCTAGCCCTCCTGAAAGGACATTTAGAAGGAGCTCATAGTGGAATTCCACTTGTTCACAGCTGGAGAAAAAGATGATCATCTTGTGGTGTTTTTCAAACTGCAAGAAAAACAAGAAAATCGCACATGACCATTTCCACAGACCTCTCCCAATTCCCTGATCATTATAAGATCTATGTGGCTTCCACATCCGGAGATACGATTATCCGGGAAAGGATTATGGAGTTTGACACCAAATGCTGAGACCGCAAAAGAAGTATAAGCACTGGCTGCACAGGTATCTCAATGTCAGCATGAGAGACGCAATAGCACCTCAGCTCTCTTGTGGCTCCCTGTACACCAGATGCACTTCAAAGCCCCAGATCTAAGCCACGCTATCCTTGATAGAGTAACAGATAAAGGAGATGGAAAGGGCAAGGGGCTACTTAATAATATAAACACAATAATATAAACAGAATCTCACCTTGCATTTCTCAAGGATAAAAGCTGCTAAAGTGACAAGCCTCAGTTTGCTGGGGACCATCATGACATACTGCTTGAGCTTCTCTGGAACAGCAAAGTTTTCCTGGTCCATGTGGTTTGATGAACTACTGGCTTGTCTACCCGTTTGTGATGCTGGTTTGAGTGCCTTCTGGATTTCATCTGCTATGGAAATGCTGATGGGATCATTCAAACTGATATCGGCCAGTCGCGTTACTCCTAAATCACAGAAAATGAAAAATACATTCAGTCCAGTCTGGGGTGCTGCTGGGGGGCGCGATGATACAGTCACATAAAAAAAGAGCTAACGCAATTGTAGTAAAAAGCAATGAAGGGCAAGGAACTAATGAACCATGCCTCAGACACTGACAGAACAGAACCACAAACTTCAGACTTTTCAGGGCTTAGTCAGGCTTAGTCGCTGTGGGCTCAACTAAAAGCATCACAAGACACTACTTCAGCCAACTGTGCTATTTTACATTACATAAATGTCTTGACCAGATAGACAGCATTTGGCAGTCCTGTTTTTTAAGTGTGTGTGTGGAAAAAAACCCAGCAGATCTTCACTCTATCAAGAGTGCAGGAGTCATGAGACCTGGCTCAATTCTTGCCTCAGCAACTGACTTCTTGTACGATACTGAGCAAATCACACAACAGCTGTCCTGTCCTGTCATGAGCTTTTTGCCTTAATTCTATATTTGTAAAGGAAACAAACAAACCAGTGCTTCCCAGCTTCACAGTGACTTTGCTCTGGAATTTGAGAGACGTATGTAAGGACCATGTAAGTATATACACTGACAGAAATTCCAGTAATGAAGGACAAGTGTCATAAGCCCAAAGAAATCAATAGGCATTATTCCACTTCTGCAAAGGGCTTCAGACTGGGCTGTAACATAATCAGACTCAACCCATTATTTTGCAGTTGCCTGTGTGTTATTCAGCTAAAAGAGAGACCATCTGTCTATAACCTACCTTCTGTGAGGGTGGCTGAGAGCAGGACATTCTGACGTGTCTTTCTCTCGGCATTTAAAGCATTGAGTATCACAGCTACAGCCTTCTCAAAGCCCAGGTCCAGGATCCTACAAAAACAGCAGAAGTGATGAAAGATGCTGTAGGAAGGAATGAGGAGAAAGTCTTAATGCTACATGAGCCAATTAGGAATAGAGGAAGTGCTAAAGCTGATCAGATCTTTGGCCCATCTAGCTTCATGTTCCATCTTCAACTTTTGCCAGGGTCAGACAAGTCAGAAGACACTGACAGAATTTCTGCAATGAATAATTGTACAATAATAAGTCCAAAGGGGACATTTCTGCCTAATCCCAGATATCCGGTGCTTGGCTGAGGCCACTGAGCATGAATGGTTTAAGATCGTGTGCACGCTCTCTCTCTTATTTTTTAAAGTTATTTAGTGAATTATGATGCAGAGGGTATCATAATTATTTTCCATATAGTCCTGGTTTTGGCTGGGATAGAGTTAATTTTCTTTCTAGTAGCTGGTATAGTGTTATGTTTTGGATTCAGTATGAGAAGAATGTTGATAACACACTGAAATTTTCAGTTGCTGCTAAGTAGTGTTTAGACTAAGCCGAGGATTTTTCAGCTTCTCATGCCCAGCCAGCAAGAAGGCTGGAGGGGCACAAGAGGTTGGGAGGGGACACAGCCAGGACAGCTGACCCAAACTGGCCAAAGAAGTATTCTGTACCATGTGATGTCATGCCCAGTATATAAACTGGGGGGATTTGGCATGGGGCATCACTGCTCAGGAACTAACTGGGCATCAGTTGGCGAGTGGTGAGCAATTGCATTGTGCATCACTTGCTTTGTATATTCCAATCCTTTTATTCTTACTGTCATTTTATTATTGTTATTATTATCATTATTAGTTTCTTCCTTTCTGTTTTATTAAACTGTTCTTGTCTCAACCCATGAGTTTTACCTTTTTTTTTTTTTCCCCTGATTCTCTCCCCCATCCCACTGGGTGTAGGGGGAAGTGCGTGAGTGGCTGTGTGGTGCCTAGTTGCTGGCTGGGGTTAAACCACAACACATATCTAAACACTTGAAAGTTTACCTGTCTGCTTCATCAATAATCAGCCACTGAGTGCGACGGAAATGAATACATTCTGTGGACTTGATGTGATCAACCAGGCGACCAGGAGTTGAAATGAGGATATTTATCCCTTTACGTAACCTGTTTAGATTAAAACACAAAAAAAAGAAAAAGAAACAAGAAAAAAAGAAAGAGGAAAAAAAAAAGAAAATAAAACATACAGGTTAGCAGTAACTCTGGAATAGGAACCCAGAGTGAGGAACTGGAACCTACAGAGGAAAAATCATGGCCACAGTAAAATCAACAGGGACAGTGATTAAAACTGAAATTTCTTGCACAGCTAAATTTTATCCTTGATCATCATTGATATTCAGAGGCATACTTGGTGATAAGGACAGGGTGGAAAGAAATATTAATAATATTAAAAAAAATAATCTAAAACACCCAAGCTAGGTTTTCTTTTCTAATTGAGTACTTTCTTTACTGTCAAGAGTAAACTTCTTTTTGTGTATACTTATACAGGAAGAAATGAAAATTCCATTTTGGATTACCAGCTTACAATTCAATTCTTGAAAAGGGAAAAGAAAGAGATTTTTAACACCAGGAAATCTCTTCTCCAGAAAGCAATTTCCCCCATAACAAACACTGTAGACAGCACTTGGTGGTAAGCAAATACAGGTGTTTGTCAGAAGAGAAAAAAAAATACTGACACAAGAGATCATCTTCTCAGAAGGCTCATCAACATTTTAGAAATAGATCCAACTGGGGGAAGTGAATACTTCCTGCTGACCCAGTCACTGTATCTGTGTAAGATCCAGGGGGATCACAGCTTGATCCAAACTCACAATCCTCTCTCACAGTAAGAAAAGCACTCTAAAGAAGAGTAACAGATAAAAACGCTGTAGAGCAGAAGAACCCAAAATACGACTTAAGAAGTTGGCTTCCTACCTGGCTTTTTCAGATTTTCTCTTTTCTCCCCCCATTAGCACTCCAGGCACAATCCAGGCAAATGGCTACAGAAAGGAGAACCAAGACCAATATAGATTCTTAACAAAGAGACAGAGCCTAATCCAAAAATGATATTTCTGGGCAAAAAAAGAAAGGACTGGGGCTGACAGCACTGTGCATCTGATTTGATCTAACAGATACAGTCTACATGCACTCTGTCACCCACAGCTACATATCAATGGCACCTTTAGTTCTAGCCATGTAACTTGCTTCCCACATCATCTAGGAAGATAGAAATGCAATCATTTTTGCACCACTTCCAATCACATAATAATATTTCTTTTCCTTCTCGCCATGTAGCCTATATGTTCAAAGACAAGCTACAATGCTATTTCTTCATCTTGCCTTTAAGCAGTATCTTCCTGTGGCCAAGGAAAATTTAAGAAAAAACACAGGACCTGTAAAGTTTATAAATACATACACAGACCTACATGCACACAGTCACCATGTCTGTGAACATTAAATGTCAGTCTCATTGATATTGGCAGGAGTTTTTGCCACTTACTTTAATGAGGTCCAATCCTTCATTGAATCCAATACTGTCCAATATTTACAGGGGAGATAATCAAAGCATAGTACTGCCATTGCCTCACTCAAGAGGAAATGCAGGACAGAAGCAGAGCACAGCTTGTAAGGACTGCACAAACGTGTGACTGGTAAATAGGCTTAAGTTTGCACAGGTCACTGCTTGCCAGAAATGCTCCAACAAAATAGTTTCTAGAAAAAGAGTTTCTTTTTAAGGTTTAAAATAAGGAAGATGTCTAAGCAAGATCCAGGCAATATAACCTTAGCAGTTGGCATTAGAGTGATTGTGTCAGAACAGCTCAATCAACCTTTTTCTCTCTCAGTAATTACATAACCATATTACACTTTCCAGCCATCCAGTCCTTCCAAGGTCCAGTCAGACCTGCTTTGGGTCACTATGACAGTTTACACTGGACTTGATGGTTACTACACATTATATGTAACAAAACTGAAGGGGGTCAGTCTAGACTTCATCCTTTGAAGGACATCAAAAGTCCACTCATAGTAATTTCTCATTACTATGGAAGAAGACTGAAGTACTTTAAACCTCAGCATGACACAACAAAATCTGACTTGGTAATTCCAGCACTAAAAAAGACTTGGAAAGTGCCTTATTATTTCAAGGAAAAAACCAGAAGAGGGAGTGGGAATATGGATCAGATGAACAATTTAGATACCTTCTAGCCCCATGGTAAGATACTCCGCCTCAATTAAAAGGAAAGCACTATCATTTGATGATTTTAAAAGCCTTCTAATTTCTCCAGGCATTCAACTGGCAAAGCAGTTCACCAAGTTCTACTCTCCATCTGTCTAGTATTAGTTTCACTAAAACGGCACTTGTCATTGTGAGAGTTTCCATTCATAACTCAGGCAGAAACAATGGCAGGTACTTCTAAAAACAAAACGTTGTGAAAATCAACTACACTTGTTTATGGAAACATGTGCAACTAAGGTGCTATAATTAATCACTTAATTGTTCACGTAATAGTTTAAAACATGCCACAGGGAAATCAGGCACTTAAGTCTTAAACAGATTTATCTTTAAGGACCATATATCTTGCCAGATGCTGGATCTCCTTAAGCATCCAGTTGAATTCACCAGAACTGAAATTGCTTAGCATCTTACAGCAAGAAGCTCAAGGAATAAGAAGAACACAGAACATCGAATTCTTACCTTAAGTAGTTTCTGCATTGTATCAAAACTTTGGAGTGCAAGCTATGGAAATCAACAAAAGAAAGTGAGCTCTGAAAAAGTCCCTGGACTACAAAGATGGACAACAAGCCCCTTTGACTCAAAAATCTGTAAGCTAGTCTAGTTATGTATATCATCAGAATTCTAAATACATCCTTAATTTTTCTTTTAGAAGCTGCTTATTATTTTATTCTCTTGCATAATCTTTCTTTTATTATATTTGGACCTGTTCAAAAACCTCTGTATTGGTTCAGCTCCACAAGCCAGCTCTCAGGACAATAGAGACTTCTGCTGGCTTCTGTGAATGCCCCAGGGAGAAAACAAGCCGAAGCCACAGAAGATTTTGCTCCACTGGAAGAGTGAAAAGGAAAATGGCACAATTTCTGGAAGAAAACTACTATGAAAAGGAAATGCAGCCCAGAGGTTAGTTATCTTCTGGCAGTCAGGGCAGCCCACATTATTCCCTCACCTGACCCATGGAGTGATCATACCACTGGATCTTTCTACCTCTCCATTTCCCAGTCAGTAGAAGGGAGATGGTACGCACAAAGCTTGCAAACCTAAATGTCTGGTCAGTAGGAAGCATATAGCTGTTGGGCTTCATGTACCATCTGACAGCCATTTCTGCTGTGGCAATGAAGAAGACCAAGAAAGGCAATGGTGCCACCCTGACTCATTCATGGAATGAGTATGTGAGCAGGGCTTAGTTATGGGAGTAGAACTGTTTTAAATGCTCTGACTACACATGCTACATACTATCACTTGCCAGGCTCTCAAGAAGGCCATTGCTTTCAATACAAAGTAAAATACCAACTGTAATTACAAATTATCTTCATAAGTACTCTCAACGGCAGACCTTTAAACAAGCTTACGCACAGTTTCCTACATGCTTAGTATTCATACAGCATCCTAGAGAGGCAGTAAGTTTGCTGCTGTAAAAATTTAAATAGCTTCAGAGCTTTCTCCTTTCATGGAACCGAGCTGAGATATTGCACTGCAGGTTGCATAAAATATTGTGCCCCAAACTAGATACCTGCAATCAATTCTCCACATGGAAGTTATTATCATTTGACATACAAAAAAAAAAAAAAAAAAAAAAAAAAAAGGTTGATACCCTCCTCTGAAATTGCCTTTGCAATTGCAAATAATATAAATCAAATAGAAGAGAGTTCAGTGGAGAAACCAACTCCTGGAAGCCTCATCTTCAGCATTCACTTACGGATTTAAAAAAAGGGCTTTAAAAATGAAACGTTTATATAAACCTACACATTTGCAAAGCTGATTTCATTGGTTTTACTTACTTCCCCTGTGTGAGCTAGGCAAGCTTCTCCCTCCCATTTCTCCCTCCCATGCACTGAGCTACAGAGTTTCTCCAGCCTTCACAATTATTTCCAACTGCATGAGGAAAAGTTTGAGATTCCTTCTTCCTTACTTCAGTATGGCACTGAACAAAAATGACAATACGCATCTAGAGAGCAAACGCTCTTTCTGTGAGGGCAAGATTTCAGCAAAAGGACAGACGTTTCCTAAGACAGTCCCTGGTGGACTCGCGTCTACATACTAAAAACCAGTGTTCAAACACTCAGATTCAGACAGAATCAGAAAGAAAAAAGGCCACCTACCTCTCTCGTTGGGACTAGTATGAGCGCATAAGGCCCATCACTGCGCTGCAAACAGAGAAGACAAGAGGTCCACTAAGAAGAATGTAGGTAGCACTGATAAACAGAGCACTTCCACGTCTAACGGCTATTAGCCAACAAAGTGAATTCTGAAGGGTTTTAGTACAAGTTTGTATACAACAGCCTGGGATATTGCCCCCTCCCAGCTTTTAAAAACAACAACAATCTTTCAAACATCAAAACTGCATTGCCTTCTCTTTCCTGCTTGGAAACCCTGCTCACAGTCACACCCAACACTTTATTCCATATGCATATTGTTTCACTCTTGTATTTCTGAGTTGCAGAAACACTCTCATGTTTGATGTACAGCAACAATCTGTAGGTAGCAGCTGCAGATGGGTTGGAAATAACCCAACAATCCAGGATGGTTGGAAACAGTTCAACCCATAAGGAAATTCAGGATGATCTCTTCCCATAAAAGGCACAAGAGATGGCAGATCTGCAGCAGCATTTTCTGGTCAACCAGATGATCCAAATTGGGAGCAATTATCAAATCTCACTCTATGTCAAAGATTAGAAACTTATTACTCCTAAAGACATGACAGCAACCTTTGTTTTCAGTTCTTCCGGCTTCAAGATCATCGCTTCTTCCACAGTCTACCTTCTCCAAACTTGACAATTTAGCTTATCTACAATTTAGCCTACTGCATGAACTAACAGGGAACGTGTAACATAGTTCTTGCATCCTCTGTATCTCAACAGTACAGGAGGATCACATAAGCCACATGCACAAATAAAGGGGAAGAAAGACTGCTTGACCTTTCTGTCAAGAAGAGACAGTGATGACTGCAAAATAAGAGCTGGATTTTATGTTTATTAATCTTAATACCAAAAGCAAATATATTTAATTCTGTTGCACATACCTGTATTTTGGATTCCATTCCTTGCAAAGACTGTACAAGTGGAATTCCATAGGCAAGAGTTTTACCTTTTTAAAAGGGAGAAAATTGGAAGACCTTCCATCAAAAAAAAAAAAGAAAAAGTGGCAATTACAGCAAATTAAAGTACCATTCATCCTACCATTCTTAAACGAGGGTCAGAGTCTGGAAAAGTTTTAATTAAGCAGAAAGTTTCCAAAACAAAAGATTGACAAGCAATTCACCAAAGGGTTAAATTAAAAAAAAAGAGAGGTGGTGGTATCCCATTAAGATCTACCTAAATAAATATTCCCACCCACCCAAGAAAAAGAGACATCCAGACATAGTTTGCTGTAGAGCAAGCACATAAGTTTGTAACGTAAGAGCGTGTGCTGCTCAGCTCCGCTGGCCTCCTGGATCTGCATCCCTAGCATAAGCCTTGGAATAGGCCCATGTGCAATAACTGGCAGCTGCACATCAACATTCAGTCCCACCACTGCGCTGTTACAGAAGTTTGCATGGCATCTGTCTGTGTCACAGCAGTCCCACGCCAAGCTTCCCAGCCTGTCACTTTTACGAGCTGTACTGGGAACATGGGGTTTTGGTTCTGTTGTTGGGATCCAGTTTAATATGCCCAGGGAAGGAGACTGACAATTAAATACTGACCTGAACCAGTCTGAGATCTCACTAGAGCATCTTTGCCTTGCAGGAGCACAGGAATTGTTTGCTTCTGAACACTGCGTAACAAACAAAACAGATTAGGAAATACGAATGCAACGCAGGATAGAATCCTAAGGTTTTAACATACAGTGACTGTTTCAAAACTGTTTACCCCAAATTCCATGCATTCATCTCTGCAGTGTAGCTACATCACTAGAGGTAATTTCTAAGGAAAGCCACTGGATAGGCATCGGATGCGATAAATTGAAAAATGATGGTCTTATGATTCAAGTACCAAATTAGAAGGCAGGACTCCAAGGTTCCATCTTCAGCTGTGACAACTGACTTACTGTGTAACTTACAAGTTATTTCTCATCCCAGATTTTTAAAGCAACAAACCCTATGGCAAATGGGACAGCTTAATGGGTACTGTGGTCTTCACAAACAAATAACATATAATGAAACAATCATAGATGATTGGCTTTAAGGGCTAGCGAAGTGCAAAATTTCTATATAAATTTGCTTACCTGGTCATGCTACTTATCTTTAGGACAGTGTTTATTGTGGAGATCTAGAGAGATAACAAAGAGCAGTAAACAGGTTTCATTGTCAAACTGTTCCTTTTGTTACTTTTTGTAGTACAAGACAGAGCAAAAAAACAGAAGACTGATGCTTATTCTCTCTATTACTGGTCCAGGGCAACTGGTTGCAAGAGTTCCCATGTCCTCAAAATATTTCTTAGCTAATCAGAATTACACCACTGCTGGTACATCGTGAAATAGCAGACTTGTTAAAATACTGCATTCCCAAATAGTTTTCTGTGGTTTTTTGGTATTACAACTGCAACCAGTGAAGGGTGCTGGGACAGTGCATTTGGGGACAGGTCAGGACGCTGGCCAGCACGCTCAGCTAAAAGACTGCAACAAAATCAGGCAAAGTACTGGCAAGCCTGTCCAAGTCACCATGAATAAAGGTGCATCTCAGCTCTCTAATCTGCTCCCCACCCAAAAAAAAGCATGTTTCAAGGCATACAGCCTTCCTGCCACTCACCAGATGTGGATGGAGGTCCAACTGGCTAAAAGAATCTGTAGTGAATACATTCTCTTGCACCTGCTGCACTGCTTTTCTGAGTTAGGGGAAACAAACCAAAACAAAAAAAAGCACATGGTGTGGTTAAAAATTATACAGTAGTATTCTGTGTAAACAGCAATGAAACGACACGTACTGAGCAACTGCTTTGCCCAAGCAAGGCCAAAAATTTAGGACACTGAATTTCAAGGCATTGAAAAGGTTTTTTTTCCCCTCCCATTTGTCTAAAATACCTGTGAATTTCTGGGATATCAGGGTTGTTTTTAAACAGGCTGGATGTCTTAATGAAAGGTTTGCTCTTCTGGCTTTCATTTTGGTTGTCAGTCAACTGCTTCTTAGAAAGAGATTTTTGTGATGAACTTCCCTTCTCCCTGATGTCAGCTTCTGTAGCACATTTCTTGAAGGTGTTTATTGATGGCTTACGTTTACGTTTCAAAGGTGGGTTTCCGTGCGGAGACTGGAGCTTTCTTTTCACAGCACTAGACTGCTTTAATGTTAACAAACAAAACAGATAGCAAGAATTCATTAATAACTGAGAATTAGCAACATGACATTATGTTGAACACAGACATCAGCCCACAGACAGATCCTTATTTTTGGAATCCCCTACCGAATGACTAAAGAAACTAAGTTTGATTTTTGCAGCTAGACAGTTCCTACTCTAACAGATTCACCACCATGCCTGAGACCTCTGAACACTACTGAAATGCAAAGAGGAATCTAAAATCATATATAGTCCTCATCTCTAAAGGATTTCATCTAGCTTCTCCAGTAACTGAGCAGAACACGCTTTAAAAATCTCTCAAAAGCTCTGCAAATCTCCCAATTACATTAAAGCCGTCCCTGTAGGCTTCCTTCTTTCTGTGGGCAGGAAGGATGGCCTGTACTTCACTCCAACTTACGCTTCTGCCAACTTTCAGCGTTTCTGAGCTCTTTATTTCTTCTTCTGCAGCAATCAGTTTATTTTACTGATCTTCCAATCATCTTAAGCAAAACTTTTGCTCTCCCCAGATCCCTCCAGGAACAGTGAAGAAGAAAATTAAATTTAACTTCCTTTGGTCCCCAAAGCTCTTCAATGTCCCCCAGCCCTTTTTTAATGAACTTATTTTTCCCGACACAATTGCAGAACTCCTGAAACGTGTGAAATGCCAGCACAGCCTTGCTCCACTTTTCTTCTCTCCCCCGCTGTTAGTTGCACACTCTGATTTTCTTTGTCCTCCTATGAACCACATTGTTTTCAAGTTCCGTTACTTTTTTCACCTCTTTCTTCACATCTTTGGCAACGAACCAAAAACCAACCTCCTTCCACCAACATTCACTACCAGAAAGATGATGGTGGTGGTGCCACACCTCAAAGTACCTAATATAGTCAGGATAAACCCTAACAAACACTTAACGCTCACGTACTTTTGCATAGCGTTCTAAGAACGATTTAAAAATCAGGACTAATAATTGAAACAACCCAGAATCGCTGTAACAATAACTTCAAAATGGAAAACGTCTGCTTAACCCATTCTTGTTCTCCTCTCCTCAAACTCATGAGAATAAAGCACCTATTCCTGCAGCTCAGAGCATTCCCACAATTAGAAGCTTGCTCTCAAATAGAAGAAGATTTCCCCTCCCTGGCAGCAGTGCAGAGCATCTCTAAACGAGGCAGAGGCCTGTAAGAGCATTACCCGCACCTTCAGCCCCCAGCGAGTCAAAAGCCGCCGACACCACCAGGAAAGCGCAGAGCAGTCCCACAGCAGCCCACTTAGAGGGATTCCAGAAGCTCGTACCTGCCGTTCCCCCCCCACCCGCCGAGTCTTCCCCCTCCACAACCACCACCCAAGGGGGCCGGGCCCGTCTCCCCGCCGAGCCACCGGGTCCCTCTGCAGGTACCAGCCAAAGGGCCGATTGAAGAACTTTTCGGACGCTGCCCCCCCCCCCCCCTCCCCCGCCGACCACGGTTCCCCCGGGCCAGACCCCAGCCGCTGCCCCCCCCCGCCAGCTCCAGTCAGGGCGAGACCCGCGGCCTTCGGCCCGCAGCAGCACCCCGGGTCCCGGCAGAGCGACGGCCCCGAGGACCGGCTCGGGCCGGGCCCCCGGCCTTCCCCCCCCGTCGCACCTACCCGGCTGGAGCCCCGCGGCGCCGAGCTGAGGTTGAGAAGCAGCGTCCCGCCCGCCGCCATGTCCCGCTCGCCTCCCGCAGGGCCCCGCGGCCGCCCCTCGGGCCGGGCCCAGCCCGTGAGGGCGGAGGCGGACGCGGGGTGGTGGTGGCGGGGGGGGGGGGGAAGCCCTCACGGGAACGGGGCCGCTCGCCCGGGGCCCCCGGCCGCTAGACTGCCCCGCTGCAGGGGCTCAGCGGGACGGGCCGCGGCCCGGTCCGTCTGTCTGTCTGTCTGTCGGTCGGTCTCTCTCTTTCTCCCGCCCGCGGGGCGGCTCAGGCGGCGGCGGGGCAGCCCCAGCCGGGGGCGGCCGGGGGCTTCGTCGTCGTCGGCGGCGCATGCGCGTCCGCGGCCCGAGCGGCCCCCCGTGAGGCGGCGGTAAGATGGCGGCGGCGGCGGCGCGCGGGGGCAGCCCCTCGCTGTCGGCGGGGGAGGAGGAGCCGCCGCTGGGGCTCGACTCGCTGGTCGAGGAGGCGGCGGCGGCGGCGCCGAGCGCCGGGTTCCGGTTGACGGCGGTGCGGCGGGAACCGGCGGTACGGTTGCAGCACGGCGTTAGCGGGTTGGAGCCGTTGGCCTGGTCGGAGGATCACCGGGTGTCGGTGAGCACGGCCCGCAGCATCGCCGTCCTGGAGCAGCTCAGCGACGTCCACAGCGGGGGGCAGGAGATGGTCATCCACCGCACCGCCGTGCCCGCGCCCTCCGCCGCCTGTCTCCTCAAGGTGAGCCGGCCGCGGCGGCGGGCACCGGCCGCTTCCCCCCCCCCCCCCCCCCCCCCGCCTCCGCCGGGCCCGGGGCTGCCACGCTGCGTGTCCCTGTGTGTCCCCCCTCCCCTCCACCCCCGGGCGGCGGGGGAGCCCCCCGGGGTCGCCTTCCCCCTCCCCGCCGCCCCGGGCTGGTCCTGCCCCCGCGGGCGGTTTGCTGCAGCGCACGCGGTGTTGTTTCCTGCGTTGGTGTATTTTAAAAAGCGTTGGGGGGGGGGGGGGAAGAGACGTAGGCCGGTGATGTCCGGGTGAAATACGATCCAGCGCCAAGTGGGTTTCAGGGATTCCTAAGCTCAGCGGTTTTTCCAAGAAGCGCTTGAGCTCCGCTACTTTGATGACAATTGCGTCAGCGAAATTTTAAGTAGAACTCTTCCTTGGTTCGCTACCCAAGCTGGAAGAGTTCTGCAGCAGGGACTGGTTTGGGCTTCAGAGGGGCACCTGACTTCTTAACGCTCCTTAGCACAGAGGGGTGGCAAGTCTGGGTGAATATCCTACTAAGTAATAATTCTGTTGTTGTGGATCTGAGTTTTTTTTCCAAAACGATGCTGAGAATATGGAATAGCTTGAATTGAAATATTGAGTGCTTCACAATTTGAATGTTACGCCAAGTGCCTTTAAGCACACACTTGAGAACAGAAGTATGAAAACAGGCTCTTTGATACAGCAGACAAAGATTCAATAGCTGAGTCAAAACTATACCAGGCCAACAACGAAGCTTAAGTCTTTAAGAGTGACGTTAATGAACCATTGGAACAGTGTAGTATGGGTTGCGATAGGGGATGCTCTATTTCAAGTGGGAATTAATTCCAGGAAAGTCTTCCTAAAAAAAAGTTCTACAACTGTTTTAAAAGTTCTTTTTGTTGTTTTTTAGGTTGGTCCAAAAAAGGAGGTAGCAGAATGTAAGGAAAAGTTCGCAAGTTCAGTGGATCCAACGGTTAGTCAAACTTTTATGCTAGACCGAGTGTTCAATCCTGAGGGGAAGTCATTGCCGCCTATGCGAGGATTCAAGTATTCCAGCTGGTCACCGCTCGGCTGCGACGCAAATGGAAGGTGCCTGCTTGCAGCTTTAACCATGGACAATCGATTGACCATCCACACAAACCTCAACAGACTGCAGTGGGTGCAGCTGGTGGACCTGACACAAATCTATGGGGAGCGTTTGTATGAAGCCAGTTACAAACTTTCTAAGGCTGACACTCCCAGGGGAGAACTAGGAGACTTCTCTGAATTTCAGCGACGGCACAGCATGCAGACTCCAGTGCGGATGGAGTGGTCGGGCATCTGCACCACTCAGCAGGTTAAACACAACAACGAATGCCGGGATGTTGGTAGTGTGCTCTTAGCAGTACTCTTTGAAAATGGTAACATTGCAGTTTGGCAATTTCAGCTTCCATTTCTGGGTAAGGAATCCATTACTTCTTGCAATACCATAGAGTCTGGAATAAATTCCCCAAGTGTGCTATCTTGGTGGGAATATGAACATAACAACCGAAAGATGAGTGGGCTTATTGTAGGGAGTGCTTTTGGACCAGTTAAGATCCTTCCTGTCAATCTGAAAGCAGTCAAAGGCTACTTTACGCTCAGACAACCCGTAGTCTTATGGCAAGAAATGGACCAGTTACCAGTGCATAGTATCAAATGTATTCCTCTTTACCACCCCTACCAGAAATGTAGTTGTAGCTTAGTGGTGGCTGCAAGAGGAGCTTATGTGTTTTGGTGTCTGCTCTTGATATCCAAAGCAGGTCTGAATGTCCATAATTCCCACGTGACGGGGCTTCATTCTTTGCCAATTGTATCTATGACGGCAGACAAACAGAACGGCACGGTGTATACGTGCTCCAGTGACGGAAAGGTAAGGCAGCTGATTCCTATATTCACAGATGTTGCTTTAAAGTTTGAGCACCAGCTGATTAAGCTCTCAGAAGTGTTTGGCTCTGTCAGGACTCACGGAATAGCTGTTAGCCCATGCGGTGCATACTTAGCAGTTATTACGACAGAGGGCATGACGAACGGTCTGCACCCAGTCAACAAAAACTACCAAGTTCAGTTTGTAACCCTTAAGACTTTTGAGGAGGCAGCTGCGCAGCTCTTGGAATCTTCTGTTCAGAACCTTTTCCGGCAAGTGGACTTGACAGATCTTGTACGCTGGAAAATTTTGAAGGATAAGCATATTCCTCAGTTCTTACAGGAAGCACTGGATAAAAAGATTGAGAGTTGTGGTTCTACTTACTTCTGGCGGTTTAAGCTATTTCTCCTGAGGATTTTGTACCAGTCAATGCAGAAAGCTCCCTCGGAGGTCATGTGGAGACCTTCACATGAGGATGCAAAAATCTTGATATCAGATTCCCCTGGGATGGGCAGCACTGAGGATGATCAAGAGGAAGGGACTTCTAAACAAGCCAGCAAGCAGAGCCTATGTGACACAGGCAAAGGTATGGACATAGATGACACTGCAGATGATTCTCTTCCTCAGTCAAGTGACATAGGAGGCCGCGAGCCAATGGAGGAAAAGCTTCTTGAAATACAGGCACAAATTGAGGCAGTAGAAATGCACTTGACACGAGAACACATGAAACGGGTGTTGGGAGAAGTTTATCTACACACATGGATTACAGAGAACACCAGTATTCCCACCAGAGGAGTCTGTGACTTCTTAATGTCCGATGATGGCTATGATGACAGAACAGCACGAGTAAGTGCACCTCCTATGCTCTGGGGATTCAGTGTTACAAGTTACTTCTTTCTCCCCCCTCCAGATCCTTAAATGAAAATACAACTTTGGGGTGGGGAAGAGAGCTGTAATCATGTCATCCTTGCTAGTCAGCTTCTACAGAGCACACAGCTTAAGTTGTCCTTCCTTGAAATTATGGAGTAGGAGGGAATGTAAATACAGATGATGAAATCTGGATCAGGTACAATAAAGAATAAGCGTGCCTGAGTCTTTGCAGAACAAGGGAGAGGACCATGGTTATTCTGCTGCTGTTGGTGGGTTTAAAACAGGTACCGATTGAGAGAGGTGTTTTATTTTCATGGCTAAACTTATTTAATCTATCATCTCTACAAAACTAATCTTAGGAGGTATTTGCTCTAGTCAGTTACATCTGCATTTGTAACTTTAAGGGTTGCAGTATCACTTCTTAAAGTATGATTGGAAGTACTGTGACTGTTCAGGTGGTATGTCAGGTCTTGTCATTGCTCCATGAGCCTTCAGTGGAAAGATCAATTGCAGAGGTTCAGAAAGTGATTGTGTTTTACGAGTTAAATCCAGTGATTCAGAACTTTATGCAGGACTTTCAGTTAACCAAGCTGACTGAATGTCTTTGTTATAACGTACATGGCCTGAATCTTCAGGCACGCTTGCATTTATTGAACTACAATAAATAAGCATAACGGAATGCTTGGCCATGGTAGGAACTCTTCCGAAACTTGCAATACTCCCTACCAAAATAAAAGCATAACTGCAAGGACAGTATCCTGGCTATTGCAATGTGTAGAATAAGCATTTGTGGCAGGAAATAAGTGATCAGTGAACCTTGCACTAGGCAATGAAGTTTTCTGAATATAGACATCAGACAAAGGAAGCTTCAGTGGGAACACTCTGCCATCAGCCTCCTGGCTCTTAAGACTTGATGACAAGAATATCTCAGATGTCTCTACCTCTTTGAGCAGAGAACAGTTCTTTTCAGTACCAAAGTCCTTAAATCACTTGAACTCTAAAAAACAACCTTTACATTGCATCCAGAAAGACAGAGGAAAGAAGTACATTTCCATTACTGATGTAGTGTGGTGTTCTCCCTGCTGGACTTAGAATCAAGCAGGCCACACAGTGTGGCCATCAGTAATTCACTAGGAAAGTATTCGGGCAGGACTGCTGTGTTTTTCTAGCATTCAATTACTATGAATTAGAGGTTTGAGAAGTTGCTTTTCTCATCTTGTAAACAAGATTCTTCTTTTTATAGTGATTAATAGCTGACTTCCAAATTCTATTTTATCTATTCAGTTTGCTTTCACATTTTAAAGGTCCTTGGGATGTGATTTATATCTATTGAAATGTCAAAGACAAATCTGATCACATAAATGTTGTACTATAAACATTATGTATACTCTAAGATGACTGCTGAAGGCCTGCATCCAGGTAATTTCTGAACAGGACTTTTTTTTTTTTTAGTACATCCATTGTGATAGGCATGAGAATGTGAAAGCACTGCTATAATGCTCAGTGGCATCCTCTAAAGTGGTATGATAGCAATTTCTTCAGTACTTCTAAAATTTGCAAGTAGCTCAACATAACACTATTGCTCTTAAGTTCTGTATTCCTTTGCAGAAATCTTTAGGAGGTGACAATAAAATGAGAATAGATTAATACTTATCAATGTATTGTATTGCTTATGCTTTTATTTTTTTTTTAATTCAGTGAAGAGCACAGATCTTTGCATCCTGTATCATATTCTGAAATCACAATATCCTGAGAGACATTTCCGCCTTTCAGTAGGCAGCTGTCTTGCTGTAAACAATGCTGACTGCTGTGTATTCCCAGGTGCTGATTGGGCATATCTTAAAGAAAATGAACAAACAGACTTTTCCAGAGCACTGCAGCTTGTGTAAAGAGATCCTGCCATTCACTGATCGCAAACAGGCAGTCTGCTCCAATGGACATATTTGGCTCAGGTAATTCGTTCTTAAAAGAGTTTTTGCCCTCCTCTGGATAATTTAAACATACTTAAATAGCTAACCTAAAACACTTCATAGTGTTGGAGTAAAAAGTCATGAAGCATGTTATCCATGCTGCAGTTAATTGCCATTTTTGCTGGCTGTTATCTGTCCTCTTCCATGAGAGAGAGAGAGAGGGCATTGTAGATTGGATTTGCTTCTCTTGTCAGTACACTGTTTTTAAAATAAAATGCTTTTGATCGTCTTAACTTTTTTCTTCAAGCAGGGGCAGGATGGGGGCAGGGAGAAAGTAGGCGAGGGAAAATCAAGCGCGAGTCATCCTTTGGAACAGCACATGAAGGAGGGTTTGTTCTAGCTACTTCAGCATTTGAAAACAAAGTAATTTAACAAAAAATGATGGGAAACAGCTACACTGAGAAGTCAGACAAGTTCTGGAACATGTAGGAAAGGAAATTTTCCAACATCGATGTATGGGGTATGTGGTGATTGTCCCTGGAGACTTGGCAAGTCAGTAGTCTGTCGCAAAGAAAAACCTTTGCCTAACGGATATTGTGTATGTGCTAGGTTGGCTAAATAGTCATTGCCTTACAGACACCGTGGTTCTTCCCCTGTGCAGTAACCCTCAAGCTTTTCACCTCTTCTACTCTATACTAAAATTTTTTGGCCAATGATGAAATTTTTCTCAATGGTATATTGATTTTTGGCCTTTTTCATTTTTGTGATCATATGTAATTGGGTACACTTGTGAAATTTCATTTACCTGGATTAATCAATTATTAATTTTTGTGTTTCATGTGGCTCATTACTGCCCTTACTCTCAGAAAGCAAGGTCTATTGGGAACAGAACTCAGCCTCCAGTCAGGGCATAGGAACAGGTCACAAAACAAAACAATAAAACCCCAAGCCTCTTGATAAAATTACTTGTTCTTTCACAGGTGCTTTCTAACCTACCAATCCTGTCAGAGTTTGGTATACAGGAGGTGTTTGCTTCACGACAGCATTGCACGGCATCCAACCCCAGAAGGTAAACTGTTCCTGTAGCCTAAAGGGGCAGGATTATGTATTCTTAAGTTTTATCTGCAAAATGATTTGAATTAGTTTCACTGACTTCTCTTTTAGGCAGTTACCATGTGAAGTACTAGTACTCTGCATTTCAGTGTGCTGTTGTTGTCCATGCATTAGTGGCATACGTTAATTACAAAGTAGCGACTGCAGAAATTAATTTATAAATACTACATTTTAATGAGAGCTGGGTAGACACGTAATCTGTGCTGGAGTGCTACAACAGTTACTTTATATTCAAGGGGAATATATTAGCATCCAGTTCAGCAAGAGCTGAGGGTCTTTGAAAGTCTGTTTCAGTGCAAGCTGTATTGATCCAACACAGGTTAAGAAATAGTTGGCACCTTGCTGGCTTAGGTCCCAAACCTACCATAAGTACATCATTCAGAGACAGTAATGGCAGGCCGTGGGGGCCAGGTAACCTTTTGCCTTTGTGTTTTCAGAGTTTGAGGAGGGACAACCTTGTGCGAGAAAATTGTTTTCTTCCCAACTGGTACACTTAAAAAAAATCATGGAGTACTCAAACAGTTTGTCTCAAAGTGTAGGTGATACTTTTCCTCTCCCTGTAATATATGGGTATTTCAGACAGCACTAAGGATCAACTACAGAATTTAAACCTCTGTAGAGAGAGGCTGTAAACTTAATTTCCTTATATTGGAGAGGGACAAAGAAACAGGAACCAAGGACTGCATTTTGTAAAGGATCTAATTTCAGTTCAGAAAATAAGAGCACTACATTTTTGGCATGGTGATCCTTTAAATTTTTTTCCTATATAGCTATTTAGATGAGTACGTAATGATGTACTGTGGGCTGTTTCACCTTCATTTTGTCCCCTACTGAAGTGGGATTTAAACTGGCATTACTTGAAATTTCAAGACAGAAGTAGAGTTGGATTCCTCTGAACTTTTCAGTTAATCCTGCATGGTGAATATATACAAACTGTTTCGGGATTACCATTTAGTTTGTCCCTCTCAAGTGTCATTCCTGTGTTGATCTCTACCTCCAGCTTTAAAGATCTTGTTTTCTTATTTGCAGATCCTGAATGGATCAAGAGGTTATTGCAAGGACCTTGCACGTTCTGTGATTCTCCTGTGTTCTAGAGAAAAGCTATGTAAAGATTGAAAGTATTTTCTCTGTGGCATAAGCTCCCTTCAGTCTCGAAGGATATAGAACATAAGAATACAGACTTTACTAGAGGGGGAAGACGTTGTCCACAGCCCTGTAAATAGAACATCGGAGGCTGTAGAAACCCCTTAAATCCAGAGCCCGTTCCATGCTCCAGAAACAGGAGTACATCTGGAAGAATGAGTTTATAAGGCGGTTTGGAAATGCACCCCATTGAAGCATCAGCAGCTGGACAGGCTTCCTCTTACTGGAAAGGAACTGAAGTCTTAAGCACGCAGTGTGAACTGTCCTTCGTGCCTGACAAGTGTGTGATTTCCCCAAAGCTGGGACGGGAACAGTGGAGCTGCCTCTTGAATGGTCTTGGTGGGTAGAGAAGGCTTCAGCCTGTAGTGCTCTCGTTTGCTTTTTAACAAGCACTGGCACTCGCTGCAGAATATTAAACTATCAAAATAATTTGTGGTTCTAATTTCTCACAGAGTGAAGCATGTGCCAGTTACAGCCATATGAAAGAAATTGGCCATTATATTAGTTTCACTTGAAGTCTAGAAGAATAACTGCCTCTTAACTGTTGTAACAATATTGCAGTCAGAAGGGTAATATTGGCTGCCTGGGTCAAATAACAGATCAGTAAGAATAACTTTTAAATGTAATAATTATTAAACTAATAGCAATTAGATTAAACACTAACCTAATTTCCAGTGCTTTTAAGTCTCATGCCCCACTTTCTTTTTCTGACCTAAGTTCTAACTACTTCCTAGCTTTTGCCAATGTATATGCCTTTTGTTTCACTTTACCACCAGGAATCATCTTTTCCAGTGTAACTCGGTTAACAAAAACATTACTGATTTACCTTATTTTCAGTTGAATTGAGAGTTTCCCTCATACAGTAGCTGAGTTTTACAGAAGTTTGACACACAAGTAATCACTCCCAGCTGACAGTTTCTCTCTTCATAATAATGCAGTAAAGAAAAAAAACCCAAACCAAAACTCCACCATGGCTAATATGTTATAGGTAGAGTTTCCACCAGTGGTCATGGAGTCTGGTGAAGCTATTCATATATAACTTTGACATTCTCATCAAGAGATTCATAAATACGCCAATGATGTAGCATGGCTAAGCCCAGAAATTTATTCTGCCTTCTAACTGTCCTATCATAATAAAACCATCTTTCTCTCTTTGGCATCTAGTTCCTATGGGGAGCAGGAGAATCCTTTTGAACTTCCTATGCAGTGTTAGAGGAATAATACCTCCAAAATGTGTGTGGTTATCTGGTACAGTTTGTCTTGTTAACTTAAATCCATGTTGTCAAATAATCCAAAGTTTATGTATTTACATTCTTCAGAGTACCAATCTGGACACTCGGATAAGTTGCCCTGTTTGTGATCATGACACTTCTAATTGTGTATGGAGTGCTCTACAGCTGTTTGAGAAATCAAGGAATCGTCCTGGCAGTATCAGTCTCCAACAATGCATGTGTGGATTGGTGCTTAAGTTTCCTTGATTCAATGACTATGCATATTTTCTTAATGTTCCTTCACCTTTAGTAGGAGCAAATTTTTTTCAGCTAACGTTAAAACAAGTCAGCTGTCCTTACTATTCAGTGTTTCATGCATTAAGCGTGATAGTGCTTCGACTGAAAATAATATTAATATAGTAGCCTAGAACAGCGGAAGCACATTCATCTGTAAAATAATTAGCCTTGTTTGTAAATATCCTTGGAAGTGATACCATAACATTAAAGAAATGTTTAGTTTTTTATTGCTGTGCATTGAAAATTGAAATTACTTCAGTGTGTCTGCAAAGAAAGAAAATGTAGATCGTGTTATCACCTAGTAAAACAAAGAGTAACCTTGATACCCAGCGTGTGCGTAGTTTGGGGCCAGGTACTGTACCTGGGGCAGCATTTGTCTTCTTCCCAGTGCTGATGGGGTTTGCGGGGAACAGAACATCAATTTCCAGTATGAGCTGAACAGGTTTGTTCATGGGGGTAGGGAAAACATTTTAAGTGGAAGCTGCAAGTCCTTGTCCAAGGCAGTCCTGACCAGTTCATCAGCGAGGAAGTGTTCGATTCAGAAGTTCATCTGACTATGGAAAAAGGTGAGAGAGCTCTCCAGAACCATGTGTAAATGCTTTAAAAAAAAAGTCAGCATTTCTTTGATATTGGCTTAGAAACCATAATAATATTCTGATCCACTGAAATGTTTAAGTCTGACTGACCAAAAGGTTCAGCTTGGTATCATTAGATTAATTCCTGGTGATTATTTCTAGCAGTTATCTTGAATTTCCCTGGATTGAGTTTTAATGCTTTAGACATGTAGAAGCTCTAGTACACCTAGCATTAATGTTGCAGCATTAATGTTTATTTTCCTTGTCTTTCAAGGCAGTAGACACTCAGTATACCATTGCCAGTTTATTTAACCTGATTTATGACTGCTGGGAGAATGGAATTTTAAAGCCAATGATGTCGGCTTTGTCTGCATGCCAGTGGAGATCCTTTAGCACAAAGCTTTCACTTCTCACCCTGACCCATTCACAACAGGTAAAGAGGTATTGTAATTTTTTTTTTTTTTTAAACCATCACTGGTCCCTAAAGTGTATTTTTAACTAGTGTAGGCTTGAATAGTATAGCACGCCTCAGACCAGTAACATTTAACCTCTGATGCTGATCTTACTGGATTTTTCTGCCCAGCTAGCAGCGGAGACTTCCTTCAGGAAACCTTTTATCTGTCTTGGACTCATGACTTGCAGTTCTGGGAATGTGGAGGTTAGTCCCATTCCTGTTGGAGTACTCTAACAACCTGCAGGGCTGCAGCAGCACCTTGATGCATTATCCTTTACCTTGTCCTAATGAAAACCCTTGCTTTCATCCCACACGGGGAAGGTGAGTGGGTGAGGAAGGTATGAGCACCTGCTGCCAGATCCTTGTGCTATTTTGCCATTAACAAGAGCTGCCTTCTCAAACTAATACATAGTGGAGCTATCCGATATTAAGGCCCAGTCTGTTTTGAAACACCAAATGAAGTATTCAAAGAATAAGTCCCACAAAATCAAACAGATTATCTCACTAAGTTTTTGTTTTAGATACCTTGCAAACCTTAGAGCAAATGAATAGTTGAAAGCTCTCTCAACTGCTTCACCATTTAGTAGTAAACACTGTGGCTGCTCATGGTGCCTCATCTCCAGAAGAAGAATAACGCTCCAGCAGAGAGACTAAGTGGTTCTTGATACGCTGCTGCTTTTTTTTTTTTTTTTTTTTAAAAAAAAGGATTGTGATACTTGCTCTTGCATCTGAGAATTAATAGCCAGAGATGCTGTGTTCTGTGTCTGAAGCTAAGGCGTCATTGTCCTTGATAAGTAGCTTCTGATAGCATTTAAGATTTGCTACTCGCGCTGATAACAAGAGTTAATCCCTCCTCCACTGGGATGAAGAAATCCAGGCTAATCAGGTTTGATGGATAAGCAGAACAGCTCTGGCCTGTACAGCTTCTTAGTGCCTTGGTGCTAGATGCCATTGTCTGAACTAAGGTGAAAGTTTGGGCTCATGAGTATTCTGTCTTGGGTCTGCAAACTACACCTCCTGCTCTGGAATTGGTGACAGTGGAACTCATTGCTGCCTTTTACCTTAATTCAGCTATGGGTTGGGGACTTAATCATTCAATCATCCTTTCCTTTTGTATGATCCCCCATTCTATTAATCCTATTGTATATTTCTAGAGAGGAAATATTATGGTTGCCAATGCATACATAGAGGCAATAAATATTTCCCTGATTTTCTTAAACTTACCAGGTTTTCCACTAGCTAATGTATCATCAGTGATTATGCGCAGCATAACACCGTTTACTCTATCCTTATTAAGGGTTTCTTGACATAAAAGAACTGAACACAAACATTTATAGTCCTAGTTAAAAGCTAACAAATCACACTTGTGCTGTTATGCCCTAAACTAACATTTACAGGAGACTTGTTTGTACAAGTTTAATTTCTCAAATACAGAGCCCGCCCTTTATGACCCACGCAGTTTGTGAAGCAGCGGGCAGCCTTGCAGGCACAGCTGCTGGACTCTCAGTTGCCGCTTACAGGTACGGCCTCAGAGAGAGAACGAGGAAGAGAACCTAACCCTGCTCCTCAGAGCCCTCACCATGGAGCAGGTCGGGGATAATCACTGAAGCCGTTGCTCTTTTGCCAACATCTAAACTTTGTGTGTGAGACAGATGTGCAAGGCCAGTTAGATGTGCCTACCAGTAGATTATCTTCAGGACAGTGGCTGCGGGAAGAGGAAGGTACCTCTTCATTCTCTCTTGTCTGTCTTTCTGCTGAGTGGAGCTGTAGGTATGTCAGTGAGAGGCCACCATGTGCCTGCTTCCTACTGTCAGTCATGCTGAAGTGCTTGCTGGCATTTTACAACCTAATACATGCTGGGTTTTGAATTCTTTCTGGCAGTCACCTTGTGTGTAGTTAGTAGCAGTCCAATACTTAACAATATAATAAACTTCAAAATTTGTCACAGAGCACTAGTTCCTATTTTTGCAGCTGGAAGTAAGGGTAACAGCAGTCTTAGCCTCAAAGTGTTGGTAGTCATGGCAAAAGTCAGATTTATAAGCATCTAAATTATCTGGAAGAAGGTGTTTATGAGTTCTCAGTGCATAAAGGTGAAATGGTCAGAGTAGTTACCAATCCTACGTCTGTCCTCATCCTCCTTTTGTATTCCCTTTTGAAGCTTTCTGTATCATCAGGCCTGTAAACGCACAAATTATGCTGGTTATACTCCAGACTTGCATTGAAGCATGTAGGGTTTATTCTTTAACCAGAACCAGTACAAATGTCTGCGTGGAGATGCCTGCTAGTTTACAGCTCCACTGGTGAATACCAGGTTGAAAGCTGCTTTTTTCCCCTCCATGTGGGTAAACAAGGACAACTTGAGCTTGGCTCTATTCATCTGCAGTCCTGTCCTAGCTGTCGAAGGTGCAGGAATCTTAACAAGACAGAGTCGAGCCTTCTCTTCGAAGTCTCAATCCAGGATAGGTTTTCACAACTTTTAGAGGTTAGTATGTGTGTACAGCAATGCCCACAGAGCTTTAGTTTTCACCTCTAACGGAGGAGGGCCGTGTATACATACTCAGATTTCTGTCTGTGCTAATCTTTGGCTGTACTCGTTTCTAACTCATATTTACACTGGAGATGTTCCCAGACCCTCAGTGTCAGCTGAAATATTCTTATTCTGTCACTATTTTTTCATGCTAACTCAGTTTTAGCACTCTTCACTTGAAAGACCTGGAACTTCTGCTGCTTGGTCATGATCTGGGTAGTGACCTCAGGAGTGTCACAGCTGCCTGTGGATGATTGTTTTCATTGTTGCAATGCAGCTGTCGCATGGGGCACTTGCTAGCATTAACTACACTACAGTTTGGGGCAGAAAGCAGAGTAATTCCCTGTACTGTCCTAGGCTACAGCTGAATCAAACCAAAATGTGAATGTTTGGAGCACGTTCATCACAGGAGGACTCGCGCACTGCTGAGAGCCTACAGCAGGAGTTACGGGGCTGTGCCAGCCCTGCAGCATTCTTTAACATGAAACTGGGAGGCCAGCCCTGAAAAGGGAAAACCCAAGAGCCATCCAAATGGAACTGTTCAGAGGAGAGTTTAATTTAATTGCTCCGCTAATGTAGTTGATATCTTCATGCTACTTTAATTCCGTTCTGGGGTGCGAGTGTTGTAGCTGGCTGACCACGTGGTCATCAGGCTGAATGAAAAGCAAAGTTGAGTTTTAATCTTTAGTTTCCAGATTTTTCCTTTGAGACTTCGTTCATGGGAGGGTCTGACAAAGTTGCTGTGAATATTGATGCTGTGTATATGGCACATTTTGTAAACGTGAAGCAAACCTGGATGAATGTTTTGTATACTGCGACAGTAGCATTGTAATCCTGCTCCTTTTTTATTCTAAATAAATAAATAAAGTACTTGTTTGTAATGTCTGTATTTTGAGGGACATGGGGTGCCAAGAGCCGGGACTGGCAAGAAACAGCAGTGTAGTTAGTTAAGCACTCAGTCCTTCAGCATAAGACTTCACACTTAAAAAAAAAAAAAAAAAAGAAAAAACAAAACCTTAATAATAAAAATCTCATGGTGGCCACTGTCACAGGACACTGGTGGTAAAGCCTGAGAGAGGACCTGGGGTCCGATACTGCCCTTCAGCCACACAACCATTCCCTTCTCCTCACCAGCATAGGTTCAACCCCTCTTTTCCCTGGCCTCCCGAACTGCTGCGTGGCAGCAATCCAGCTCCAGAAAACAATTCTGCTAAAGAACCAACTTTCTTTGATGAAAGGGGCCTGACATCACCTTTTCTTTTCTTCTGTAGAATCAAACAGTTCTTGTTGCAGAAGGAGGAGAGTAACCCAGGAGAGCCTGCTTGTAGAAGGGAATAGACAATTTTCTGTATGAATGAAGTATGTATGACAAGTCAAGAGTCACCTTTCAGGTTCAGTTTTGGCAACTGTGACACAGACAGGCAGTTACAGTTTGCCACAGTTAGAACCACAGTTCACTCCTACTTAAGATCAACTCAGCTCCAGCTGCCCCTCTGGGAAGCAGAACTGAGGCACAGGGACCTGACAAACCTGTCTTTGCTCTAAACCAAACCTTAAGGACCTGTATGAACGCCTTCCTGGCCCTTCCTTCATTAGAGTCCCGCAGCTTCTACAGCCCCTTGTGAACAGACAGTGGCAAAACCAGCGACATTTAAGGTTTTTGTGCTGGCAGCAGCACCCAAGCCTTACTGGGAAAGGTGAGAAACCAAAGGAGGTGGCAGGGGAAATCTTTCAAGAGCTACAGGGGTCTGGGCAGAGACGGTGCTGGAGGATTGGGTCTCCTGCCTGGGGGTGTTCAAGCATCCTTCCACCATAGGGCACTGAAGGATCTATTGTTTGGAGCAGGTGGACACAAAAGTTTGTGGAACACTTGGACATACCCATCTTGTTGCTGAACTACGTAATTAACAGTGTAATATATAGGGTATAGCACAACCTCCAAGCAGCCCGCTCTGCAAAGCGTCTTTGGAAAGTGGACTGATAAAAGATGTCCATTTCAGAACTGGGCAAGCTGTACAATAAGTAACGTCTCGTCCCTGCTGTGTTCTTACCACCTCCTCTTTACCTTGTTTTTCTCACTGCTCAACATTTGTTTTGCCAGAATAAGATGCTAATAAAATCAAGCGTAGTTACCAAATTGGTTTTCAAGTGTTGCATTCCAATTATAAAAGCCTAATTCCTCCTTCCACCCACTGAACCTTTTTGGTATTAACAGGCTTTACTATGCAAAGTGATGCAGGGGCTGTTTCGTTTACAGTAATTAAATGAATGTCAATTGTTTTAGTTGTTTCTGAGGGAGAGTTCTACATGAGTATTAGCATGTTCTGCTAACCCTTACGTTCTGCACTTCAGGCCTGCTGCAAACCCTTGGGGGTTGACCATTGACCTGAGACTCCGTACCCAGACATGCCAAGCGCATCTCAATGAGACGAGCTCTTTTTCTCAGTTTCTATGGAACCAGCAGAGCGGAACTAATATAGCATCCGCATATAGATGAAAGAATGAAGAGGAAAAAGGGCTTTACAGCTAAATTAATTAAGCAGATGTACCTGTCTAATTAAAGATGCACTGTCCCTTTTGTACCCTAGCTGCAGTACAAACAGTATTTAAACACACTCTCTATCCATTTCATCTATCAAAATATTTAGTAGGAACTCTCAGATGAAGGTGATATTAGCAAGATGAGCTTCCCATGTATTATTAATAGAAGGGCTCCCAATTATGCATGAATGCTACAGCATATCTTTATAGCAATAGCATAAAAACCAGCTGCCCAAGTAGGTTACCAAACAACACATTTGTAACAGGTAGGACTGTTACACGAGGGTTTGTGGTTGGGCCCTGTGCCACGGGAGCAGCCTCTGCCTCAGCCTGGTGCTATGAGCCAGAATTTCTCAGTGCAATAGGTGCAGAGGAGTCGGCTTGTGTTGCTGGTGCCAGAGGATTTGGCTTTCTTGGATTTCAAAGATATTTATTCTGAGATTTTTTTAAAGCTGCCCCCAAGGCTGGAAAGTCCAATTCCCATTCACCAAACCCTCCAAAGGTATTGAAAATTCCAACCTTAAATTCTCCCAAAATAATACAACATCCCCCTAGCTATCTGGATAACCAGGGTCTTCCCACCTGAATTTACTCTACAGGTGCAAGGAGGAAACTTGGCACGTATGTCTCTACAGCCCTCCAGATAGACCTAGACACACACAATCAAGGACAGCAACAAAGACCCAAACTTATTTACAATAATAGGATCAGAGAAGTCATCTAAAACCAAAAGGCTCTTGGAGGCCTGCACACTCTGGAAGGAGAGGGCACCTGCCTCCTGCATCTTCCCAGGCACAAAGGGTTCCAGGAGAAAGTTGTATCTCCTCCGCATCCCCTGGTCAAGGGGAATTCACGCTCACACACAAGGGAGAAATAAAGGGAGACATAATAGAGGCATCAAACTCAGTGCTTCCCTGAATCACAACAACAAATCACGCTCTTTCTTAGAAGCACTAAGGGTGTACATTTCCATAGCCAGAGATTTTCCAGTTAAGAAAGACTTAACTGAGCATTTACTGCAGCCAGATCCAGCCAGAGGAAAAAAACCCACAAAACTGGACACCAACCTGCCCAGCCACAGCTCAGTCAGGGCAGCCGTAGGCTGGAAGGCTCACTCTCTCAGGACATCAGAATTTAGTAACCTATCTGCTCATGCAGCTCTTTATGTCCTTAATTGGGTTCTGAAAGTGATGAACCTGCAACCAGTTTTCTATGGCTCTTGATATTTTTTCCAGTTGTTCTTTCTGCCCAGCCCCAGAGTTGGACTGCAGAACAGGGTGATGGGGACGGCTGGTGCATCTGCAGAGTGTTTTGTCAGAACTTTTTAAGCAATTTGAGTTAACAAGGGAGTAAAAACATCTGCACCCTGGCCTCAAAACACTGCAGTTGTCTTTGGGGAAAGTGCACTGCAAAGCTGCAAGCTTCATTTTTCTATTTGCTTTTGTATTTGCTTGCAGCAGAGTGCGACAGTGAGGTAGACAGGTAGTGCCTGTGTAGTTTTGGTGGGGACCACTGGGTGAATTAAGACACAAACACATCTAATAACTTTAATACTCATAATTGGCTTCATGGGTATTACATAGCTAAGACAAAACTACTATTCACTGAATCACAGAATCAGAAAAAGATATTTGAAGTAAACACAGGAACTTCCCTAGCCACAGTGTTTCATACCTTGAATCACAAAACAAAAGCCAAAAAAATTTCCGGTAAAGCACAATTTCTTACTCTTTGTACTTCACTCAGCCTTGGTGAGCTTCAATTTAACACAGCTGGCTGACTTCCTCTTCACTTGTGATAACCTGCCACTTCAGTGGCCGGACTGCAAACATTACAGGGAAAAGTTTAAAATCAACTGTTCCAGAAATCATCCTTATTAATTATAAGCTTTTTAATTTTTTGCATGGAAGGGGCTTGATGATACAGCTTTCTATAAACTCAAAGACAACATGAGGGTCTTGGTCAGCATTGACATAAATGGCATCTTCATAAAAATCCTCCAGTTCCTTGACATTCCTGTAATAGGTTTCCACGCGCTTCTCAATATTTTCTTCCTTGTCTCTAGGGTTCTGCCTGAGACGGACTTGGATCTCTGGTGCCGGTGCTGGTCTGAATGTCATGTGGTATCTGGAGATGAGATACAAATGCCACTGCTTCAGCTCAAGTTGAGGACACAGTGGCCATTTCCTAAGATACTCCATGTTTTTGCCTATCACAGATCCTTGGAAGTGCCTCGTTCTACTCTAGGTTAGGGTTTTAAAACAATGATTGGAAATTTCAGGGCAAGTAATCTGTCGTTCCTGCTCTCAAGAATCCTGGATACTCAAAAGCCAAGAGTTTCTCTTGAGGTGTTGCAGAGAGAGTGCTGCTAGTGTTTATATACCTCACACGAGGTGTGGAGAAATCCCTATTACATGTCCAATGCTCCAGGTTCAGAAGCATTTCGAGATGTGTTCCAGATCCAATCCCAAGGTAGCATGTTTTACTTGTAATTTTTATTCCTATTTTTAAAAAATCATCTAAAAAAGCCTAATCTTAAACCTTAGCATCTGTTAAAATTCTTTGCTGTGGTTTACTGTTATGCTGATTCTGGACATTAGTCAGGAAAAAACTGCCAAACTTTGAGTGCTTTCTCTGCATTGAATTGGTGAGCCCAGTCATAGCCCTGTGTCCAGGCATTGCTGAAGGAACTGTAACTTAATATGTGTTTATGGCTCTCAGACATTGGGGACTTTCCTGCCAAGATTCAAAAGTGCAGCAACAGGGCTGCGATCACCAATATTAAATTTTGAAAGTATTTCCTATTAGCAGGCATGTGGCTGAGCTCTTCCAGCAAACAGCAGAAGGGTAGCGGAAGCACAGCCCTTGCTCAATACAGTCTCTAAATCACCATAAGCTGAGCCTGAAAGGTAGGTATGCTTCATCTTGATAAGCCACTACAAGTAGAGTTAATACTGTTATTGCTCAAGAACACTGGAAAAAGTTAAGAAGACACAAATATTCTACCTCAGTCTCTATTTCTGGGCAGATACCAGGTAGAATATAATTGCTAACATCTTTTTATAGTAGCTGAAGATAAAAAGAAGTTAATTCACTCTGAGGTAGGCTTTGGTTATTTCTAGCTTCCAAAATGCCAGAATTTGGCTTCCCTGAATTCACAGCTGAAGGTTCACTCAGCTAGTCAGCAGGCTTCAGCAAGACGGAGGATTTTTATCACCAGAGTCCTGTAGCAGTGCTGCAGTCCAGCTCAGCCTGCCCAGACAGCTGACACCAAAAAGAATTCTGACAATGTTTCTGCGTTGCCAAAGGCTCCCAACAATCACTAAAAGCTCTTTTGCAAACATGTATTTAAATTTCCTGCCACAGTAATTCTACTTCTGAGTAAATGTCTCCTGTGCCCCAACACAAAACCAGTTTATCCCTCTTCCTGCACAGCCAAATTTTCTGAAACTGTTAGGATAAATGCAAAACAGAGGAGAGAAGCAGAGTCTCTATGTCTCTGCACAGAACTGCACTACAGCTCCAGCTGGTACAATGATGTGGACATAGAGTTCATTCCACATTGGAATTATTTAGAGCACAGCTGAAGGCCACCCTCCTCACCGCTCTGTAGCCAGTAGTGTAGGTTTAACATAATGCCAAGGATTAGATACATCGTCTAAAACAATTCAATTCACAATAAATTTGGAAAGAATAAAACCCAGAGTTTGGAAGAAGGAAGCGTGTTAACTGGAGCAGATACTGAACAAGCTAATCCTAATGATAAGAAACGCAAAGATGTGTGAATGATTTGCTTCATACTGTTAATTTCTTCTGAACAACTGCATCAATTATTACTAAAACAAAGAGAACAGTTACAGCAAATCACTGTTGCTGTCACAAGTTAATGTTGCACCTCGAGTAAGACATTTGAATAATCATGTACCACTTTGGGACAAGCCCAGTTTTTATGGCCTTAATCTTTGAGGGTTCAGTATTTGTCTTTGATTCAATAGGATGCATTTAACCATTAGAAAAGTAAAATAGTGGTTTAAAATTTAAGTGTGAGGAATCGTAAAGACAGAGCACAAGTGAAGTTGCAAATCCACACCAATTCCAGCAGGTATTTAGTAAGATATTTTATTGTTACTTTTTCCCTGAAAAACAAGGGTGGATAAGACAGTAAACCTGAAGGTCACTGCTGAAACAAGGTGATGTGACTGCCAGTGAGATGAACTGCCACATATGAGAACCCAATCTTACAGTGACTCAGTGACTCAGAAATGAGTTTGCTCTACTGAGCAGGAAATATATTAACATCTCACAGCAGACAGAACCATCACAGGAGCTGGGGGAAGTAAAACGCAGCAAGTTTTCCATTTTCCCCAGCTGGGAAGCCTTCAAAATTCCCATGGGAATGTCTGAAAACCATCTGCATTTAGGCTAGGTTTCAGACATCTTCCCTCAGCGTTCTTTCACCAACCAATTTAGTGACCATTAAAATGTTAGACCTGAGCTACTTGCTGCTGTAGATTTCAGGCTCCAAGATTTTAAAATGCCCTATTCTGAGAACAGGAGCTTGCTGCAGCAGGTAGGTAAGTTGGTACTTGAGTAGCTATGAAAGTTTTAACTTTTCTTTTAAGGAGTCCCTAAGCAAGAGTACAATATTCCCGAGTTTCCTTAGATTTCTATGAAGTCTATCTGGTGCTTTCATCTCACTGGCAGTCTTGAAAAATGTTAAACATCAGATATGAGTGCTAACCTTTCCCCAGTGACAGGATCAATCCTCCGTTGAGACAGTCGTTCCATGATGGATTCATAGGAGAGATTAAAGAAAAATACCCTATGGAGAACATAACAATTAAGTGCATTAACATCCTGAGAACTTCACTTGTGACCTTCAGAGTATGAGTTAATCCTTACCCAAACGAACGGCACACACAGACGTGGAAGTGACAGTACCACTCAAAACTGCGGCACCAGAAAACGTTAGCATATACACAGGACCTCTCTTCTCTGGTTCTTCTCCTCACATCTTGTTTAGTCTCCAACCTCATCAAGGCAGAAGCTCTTTGACACACAGTATGTGTGGTGCTGTGTGCACGCACAGGGCTTAACAGAAAATACAGTGTGGACACCAGTGACTGAATTGCAGCTGCAGCCTTCCTCAGAGTCTGTCGTAGCTTGCTCGCAATCCAGCAGTTACCTCTGAACTTCCTCTGGATCCAGCTTCTCAACCCAACTAGCAAATACAATCACAATGACATTCTGCAAAAGGTAAATAAAAAATTGCTACCGTTCCTGTCAAGGACCAAAAAAGAGCTTGTCTGCCTGTATTATGCATTCTTCCCTAATAACAGCACTGCACAACTCGGTGCCCATGAAAGGCATTTTCCTCTTGCTGTTTCAGTCCACTTCCACTTGTTTTGCCCTTGCCTCCCCACACAGCCCCACAGTGTGAGTCCTCCTGTCTTCCACTCCTGTCCTGCATCCTTAAAAGCAGAATGAGTAGTAAGACTTAATACGTGCCACATTATGATGCTGACAATCCCCTGTCCCTGCCGTTAGCATTGACCTGCAGAGAACAGCGCCAGGGCACAGAAGGCAGCTCAGTACGGCATAACCCACTCAACAATCAGCCTTGCTGTTGAGACTGCTAAAGAGGAAATAATAATGCTTGATTTTAAGATGAAAATCTGCAATTCCCATTGAGTCTGAACAAGATGTAGTTGCTCAGCATCTTCAAAAGTCAGACCCTCAGTGCCAGTGGTGTGGGCTCCATGCTATGAACAGCTTTTCACCAGAGGATGGAGTGGCACTTGCCAACTCACTTCATGCAGGTTACACAAAAGCCCTGATTTGAATCAAGGATGCAGAACCAGAAAACAATATACACCACTACTGAGCCCAGTCACATTACACTGTTGCATATAAACTGTTGTACCCATCTCCCATTGACTCCTCCTTGGCATTTTAGTTCATTATAATGGTCCTGCTAATTTTATATTCTAGTTCAAAAGCTCTTCAACAGAAAATTCTTGACGAACTGCTGAGAATGAGTGGATGTGAGTCCCCTGTCCCCCAGCTATTGGAGACTAAAGCAGATCTGGACAAAGATCACATTCAATGATTAATTCAGAACAAAACAAAAAATAAGGCTTCCTTTGAAAACTTATGAAAATAAACTTTTACCAAGCACGGCCTGAAGGCTGTAAATACATCTTTCTTTATAATGCACCTTCTCCTGCTGCTGCCTTCAAGGCCAGGCTTCCTATTTTCGTTTTTGTCTGCCTCTCACAATAGATACTGTATGCTTTAGACATTCACCAAAGGAACATTTTACACTGACTGGGTGGGATCAGACCAGATGAAAGGCTGAGCTTTACCTTGCCATGCACATAGCAGATTACTAGAATCCTTTGTAGGATTTAAAGTTATGAAAATCATCTCTCTTTTCAAATGTTTACAGATAATGACTTCTATTCACACTGTGGTAACAAAATAACAGCCAGGAATAAAACATTCAAGATCTCGGAGATTCCAAAGACAGGAAAAGAACAACAGTTTCAACACTCTTTTATCCCTTACACTCTTAACATTTTGTTTTTCTTTGTTTCTGTTGCCCAACAATGGCACAAAACCGTGATTGTCAGAACAGGTAATATCTGATGATATGTCTCAAGATGAATATTCTAGTAGAGAGGAACAACATTTATACAGTCATGATAATTGATACAGCTTCCTATTATATTCTGAAATAAACAAAACCACTAAAGGATTATAACCTGGCATATCAAGAAAGCTTGTCGTAATTCATAGTTACTAACTCAAAAAGTATTATGGTATTTGAAACAGAAAAGCCTAAAAAACTCCACTTAAAAAGCTGCCAACAAAATGAACTCTGAAAGCCTTGTCTGAGATTCCCTTCTTTTTTATACAAGATGCTTCTTATTATCCAGTCTGGTGTCACCATTAAAGAAGAGTGTAGGGGGAAGATGTGGGAGATTATAGACATGCCTGCTAATAGTATAGATTCTTTTTCTCCACATGCAATGTGTAACAGCACACACAGAATATACTATACAACAGCACAGACTCCTAATCCAATGGTCCTTCCAGTGGAAGGTGGGATGCCTTACCCTGCCATACCGTGCATCTCCTTTAGATAAGAGAAAACAACACTCCCCCGGGCTGTCAGTTTAAAATCGTTCAGAAGCAGGAAAAAAAGATGAAGGGGAAAACTACTGACAGAACTACTGTCTAGACTTAAAATACTTCCAATTAGAAAGCTTTATTATCATTTTGAAGGAGACACATACCACACACAGTCTATTATGCAGCCCCAGGAGGCTTACTCACATGAGTAAAGCGCATTTACATGTATGCACTCTCTGTGAAGGGTTAGCCTTGGGTATATGATACATCTCCTTCAGCTCCTCAAGGTATTTCTGAGCAACATTTTGCCCATGTCCCTCTCTCAGCTACTATGACTCTGATCACATAATTTGACCCTCCAACCGTCCAGGTAACATGTTTGTTGGATTTCTCTTGGAAATCCTCATAAGATAGAGGGCTGCATCCACAACCTTGATCCAGCATTTAGAGCAGTAACTGGAACAACTCCCTACAAATACTGGATTCATCTTCAAGCACAGCTTGGCCCCTTTCACATACTGAGTGTAAATTTTTTCACATAAATGCATCCTTTGTAAAGCTCACTTCAGGAATCAGCCAGGCTTTGTATGTTGTAATGTGTCACAACTTCTATCAAGGGGAAATATGAAACAGATGTCATCAGAATTGGTAGACAGGGAGGCGAGGAAACACAGCCTCATATCAAAGTATACTACTTTATACTGCTAGATTAGCATCTAGCGCAGCTTTTCTTTCAGAGTTGGCAAGCTGTTAGTTCAGGTCCGCAACAGGTGAATAATGTTAATCAGCAGCAACACGAGGTGTGTACCAGGGAGGGCTGGGCAGAGATGCACCAGGAATCCTCACTCCTGCATCACAGCCTCAGCATCTACCTAGTGGCAACCAAAAATCATTGGCATCCAGTTACAAACTGGTGCTCTGTGGGGTATAACTCGGTAGAGCCTCTCAGCCCAGGTCTCTGAGGACAAATGTGCCCCTAACTACCACTGAGTGGCAACATTGCTGCTAGATGCAGGACTGAAGCCAAGTGATTCGTAAGCAAAGCTCTGTCCTCTCTCCTTTGTTCTCTCTCCCAGGAGAGGGATGTGAGAGAAGGTCCAGTCCTGTCAGCTAGCTTTCACAGATAATAAAACCGTGAACACAAATGTTAAAAGGAAAAAAAACCCCCTTGTGTCAGAATCCTGCCTCTTCCTCACTGTACTTGACATCACTTATCTAATCTATTACAGCTTTCAGATACATTAGAGAGATTAAATTCCAACAAATTAATAATGTTGATGACACCTTCACTGTGTACCTAGTCAAATGAGAACTAGTTGCCTTTGGATGATGATGAAATATAAAAGTCCTCTAACAGCTGGAATATAACATTGTTTTCCTACCAGCCATCTGGCATTCCAAAAGGGTATGCTTCTGGCTTCTGACTATTCAGACAGCATCATCTAAGATCCTAGAGGTCACCAGGGCATCCTGATGGCTTCCCTTTGCAAACGGAGACAGGAGAATGTAAAAGTATGGGTGGTAGAAGTTTTATTTCGCATCTGATCATGAGACAGCATTTTGTGGAAAATGTGTCACAACTATACAATAAATGAAGAAAGGTTTTTTGACCTACAGAACAGCATTCATCTAATCCTGAACTGCATTTGTTCCAGATGGCAACCAACCTAGTTAATCCAAGTTATTAACAATTGTCAGTGCTCAGTTGTCCTCAGGAGAATTTTTTTGGTGATGGTTTTCCTGTTTTGTGGATATAATGCCACCGACTTAAAGCACCTACAATGGAAAAATTACAAGTGTTGCCCTAAGACAAGCAAGTGCTGTGTGCCTGAATTCTGGTATCACTGAGCTATGGATTAAGTCACATTCCTCCTCTGTACTGACAGTTACTCTTCCAGGATGGCTCCACTGCCTTGCCAGCTGCCTTCACATCTCAAGAAAACTAAAGCTCTGCCTGTAAGCCACGGCCTTCCACCAGTTTTGGTCCTGTAATTTAAACACAGCTGTTTTATGAGACTGACCTAGATGGATCCAGATGTTGACTGTTCTAGACCTGAGCTATTTACTTATGTCAGATTCTCATCCTTGGCATTTCCCATTACCTGGAGTTGCTCTGGATTGACATTGGTGGAGGGGAGCCCAAAGCCAAGCCCTTCTTGTAAAATTAACTGTCTGTGAAACTTGACCTATACCATTAAATCTAATTGAATACATACCTTGTTTTCATTTAAGGGTGAAAAGACAATGCAACATGATATCTGAGACAGAATCCTGACTCCCTAGCTGGCTTCTCAAAACAGACACTACTGACTTGCTTGTGGCTATACCAGGGCCAGATCAAGCCTTGCAGTAAAGTTAGGATGCTTGAATTAAAAAGAAGATACAACACCAGACAACACTGGGCCACTTTTAATGTAGCATTTAAACTTTTGAGTTGAAACTGCAACTTTAAAAATAGTAAGCTATTAATCTTTCCCTTATTTTCTTGACTCCTATATATCTTCTCCCTCGTAGGCAGGTACCAGCTGCCATATTCCCATTCTTCACGCTCTGCACTCTGCAAAAAAAAGAGGCCCCTGCTGGCCAATTCTTGTTTAAAATTGTGCATAATTGATAGTGGCAAATCTACCCCAGCTGTGTCTAAAACCTCTCCAGGGGCAAGAAAAACACTCTTTGTGACTGTCATTAACTACTAAATTAGCAAGTGCTCCTGGCAGTTTACAACGTACCACATCAGTCTGCTTTAAAAAAAAAAGAACGTGAAGATCAGATGCCTGTATGATCTCAAAGTTACAGCAAACTTTGCTGGCAGAACTTTGATGGAATCCCAGCTAAATCAGCAAAAGAGAACGGGAAAGAGAGAGCAAGAGTGAGAGAGCGAAAGAAAGAGAGAGGAAGGAGAGGAAAGAGAGAAAGGGACACAAAGTTACCCTCTTTTCCAGGCAGACAAATAGAAAATGTCAAATTCAAGGTTAGAAAATTGAGCCTTTCTTAAGGCACAGTACATCTTACTCAATATAGCGATATCAATACAGTGTTATTTGATGCTATGGCACAATTCCCCATGGAAAATAACTCTCCTGGAGGACTTAGTTCTGGCAATGCAATGGCTACAATTTTTGTAATTGAGATATAAAACTGAAAAAGAGATGAGGCTGTTGAAGTGTATGGATGCAGTAGCTCTCTAAAAGGCTACCCCAGGTAAAATCCTTATGTGATCACTGGCACAAATGCAAGCTCCTCCCTTTGGTTCATAAAACAGAGCCAAAGCAGGCGGAGAAGGAAATAACACAGTTCTCGCAAAAGGATGGAAAAGCCCTGGGGGGCATTATGGAGTGACTGAACTGGCAGAGAGACAAGTACCATCTCTAGCAACTATCCTGAATTTGCCTTAACTGTAAGACCCGTTGATAAAATTGACCACTTTTTTTGTTTTAAAAGTTTCCAAAAATGCATAAAACTGTACAAACTTCTGGCTCGCACAGGGACCACAAGCCAGACAGGAGTGAGATGGCAGGCTTGGCCAACGTACAAGAAAAATCTGCATTGAAAAAGGTCTTTTTCTTGGGTAGCACCATTGAGTTATCACAATAATATGGCAAATCACGTTAGTGGTTCAAGCTGACGTACATGGAAGCTCAGATTTGAATCCAAGTAACTAATGCCAGCTAAAGCCAAGTCATCTTGTCTTTATTGACTTTCTAGCTAGAGATACCCGACTTGGATCAATCAGTTCCCCTAAAGAATGCTCCCTTTCCTGTAGCATAAAGATACCTTGAACTGAAACCTTGGCTAAGCCTGTTCTCAAGAACTAGAGGCCCAGCCACAGGATCCTATATTTCCATAATTCCATTCTGCATGCCCAAATCCCCTCTTAAAAATTAAACTGGTTACATATATCCCATCTACCTTTTCCCCAGTCTTGTTCAGGTTTCTCTCAATGCAGCTGTAATCCAGGTATTTTGCCCACAGGTAACCAGACTACAGAGGATCTTCTGAAGCTGCACTACTGACTGGACATGGATCTTAGTTTACTATCTACCCTAAATACTGCTTCTGTGTGTCTCTGCAATGGATGAAATGATCTTTATCTCTTATTTATGGAAGGAGCTGTTGGGAGGTTTTATTCACTGATGTCTTTCAAATTCTGGGATATCTTCTGATGAAAGATGCTCGATTCTATTTTGGGAAGTAATTTCACCCTCTAGGTTTTGACCATAAGGGAAAATTCATTGCATTAACACTAAAACACAGGTTAATTGGCACCAGTGTTTTGCTCGTTGAGCTCCTATAATGATTCATATGATGACAAGCTATTTCCAGACACTGGATCTTTCTTTTCAAATGGATGCATTTCTGTCGAATAACTACAAAAGGCAGCTAAGTGGGGCACTATTCCCAGGACATGGCTTCTGGCCAGGGGAGCGAGATGAACAACATCCTTTGTAGCTGCAGATGTTCCTTCCCTTCACCAGCAGTGCAGAGTAATGACTCTTGTTAGATGTTTTCCACCCACCAGTTAGATGCGCTCAGCCTCCAACAGCCGAGACAGTCGAGGTGACAGGGTCCCTCCCGCATCCCACCCCACCAGCCTGGTATCTCAGCAGCATCTCAGCGGGTGCCACATCAGCTTACGCAGGGGGAACAGGCGCAGCCCTGCCAGGTAGCACTGTCTGTCTGTTTTACAGAACAATGGGCTGGATCTTGAGCTGGGATAAAGCAAAGTAGCTCCACTGGCATCACGCAGATTTACACCAGCAAAGAACCCCAGGCCTTTTGGCAGCGAGAGCCATTCCACGCGACAGTGGTCTGAAGAGCTACCGGCTGTGTAAACGTTACATAAGCACAGCGAAAGGCACACGTATATAGAGCGAATGTTCTCATACTAGGGGCTTCAATGCATTTTTAAAGCTTCTTTTGAAAAGGCAATATTAGCTCTTCCCATATGTAATAAGTGGCTTGGATGCATTAGTACCTCCATTCAAAACTACTTTACATTTCTCCCCTCATTTTTATTCTTTGCCTCCTTCTTACTCTCAGCTGTTATTCTAGCATCTTTGCGTTCCCCCTGGAGTTCATTCCAGCGGTGCTTTATGAATCACAGAATAAGATGGCAGCCAGCACTGCTTTAGAGTAATGTGGCTGGCATGATTTCCACTATCCTCAAGGTTAATCAAACTCAGTCTCAGATAATCGAAAGCCTCGGCGGCCCCAGAGGCCCCAGGTCAGGAACCTAAACCCACTTCCCCAAAAGCAGTCATGTTTCCTTAGATGCTTGCAACCTTCCCCTGCAATAATTAGATTCTGGAAATCAAATCTTGAGTGGAGCAAGAACTCCAGGGTTAAGCACTAGCAAACTCATACCAGAATTGATGCCTTTGCTACCTGTCTGCAGCTTTTCTCTAGCACCTCCAGCTCCTAACAAGAAAACCCATAGTCTTCTTCCTTATTAAATAAATGGAATCAAATTCATAGTAAATGATGTTTAATCTTAAGTGTTCCTATAAAATGCTACATTAAACTCCCCCCACCCCCATCATTTAAACACTAACTTTTGTTGTTGGTAGGATATTTGGCATGTAAAATAAAGTAAATAAAAGAACTGACACCAAAAAAGTGTATGATTTGGGGGCAAGGGGAGGGAATAAAAGAATGGATTATAATGTGTCATTTTATATATGTGTCAAAGGAAACCAATTTCATAATAGGGAATAAAAATTCCCTGTTTAAATACTGTCAAATAAATCCTCAAATGTAATAGGGTTCACTTCTGGGGAAAAGAAAACTAAATCTGATTAAATATTAATGTGGCGTAGTATTAATTAAGAGAGAAAAAAGTCCATCAAGAGAACCCCAATATGTTTACTGTGTCCCCAGGAAGCTGGAAAATTTCACAATCAAGTGTGTAAATGTTCTAAAAAAGGGTCCTGAATATTTTATGAATATTTGTCATAAAACAGAAATAATAACCACTGTGCAGAGCTATTAGAATTAATATTTATGCTGCCCGCCATGAAATATTCATGGGGACAGAGAAAGGGGGGCCCGTAAGACAAGAATTAATTTACATTGGGCTTGGTTTACCCGCTGGCTTGATGTTTAAAGACGGGTTGACAAGCCTCCATATGAATCCGTCAGTCACTTGCAGCAGTAGGTGGGGTGAAGGCAGGGGGAGGCGGGGGGAAACGGGTCCAAGCTGCTGACAGCTCACAGATTGAGTTTCTGACAGCCCTTAAAAAACCTAAACGGCCCCCCACCTTTTTTTCCTTCTTCCATTGCCCAAGGCGCTCTGTACTGCCACCGTTCATCCGATCTCCCCTTCCATCTGCTGAAATTAAGGAATTAATGAGCGCTATACACTTTACAGCGGGCCCCAGGAATGTTTACTGGTGATTAAATTATAATGCAGCCAAGCTGTATAATTCATGAACCAATTAAAGGAAGTGTTAGTTGATTTGATGGGATGAGGACGTACAAAAAGCATTTAACTAATAGGGAACCGTGGGCTGCCGGTCGCTTTGGCTTTCTCGGATTACGCGGCTAATTGCTCTGCTTTATAGGGCTGTCACAGATAGCCATACATATTTCATTGTTCTCAAATACTTCAATTGTTTGCTTTCGTGTTGCTGCTGTAATATGTAGAAGCTCAGCCAAACTTCAGTGTAGTTAAAGCACTACTCTGCAAAAGCAGGTTGCTTTGGGAGGAGGGAGGAATGAGCGGGGCAGAAGGAGAAGGCTGGCTGACAAAGGAGTAACTTAAAGCCTCAGAGTTAAATGTCACTCAGCAATTACATGATTAAAAGGTGCAACATATGATAGTCTTTTGTTTTACAACTTTTTGGACACTAATATTCTATGCTGACTTCACTGCAGAGAAAATATTGGTACACTCAACTGCATTTTTTTTTTAATACTGCAGAGCAAAAGAAGAAGGGAGAGAGGGAAGTACATTTTAAAAAATCCAGCAGGGAGGAGCCAGACCGCTGCGGTTATCAAGAACAATACATCGTATTTTAACTTACATGGTTCGATATTTGAAAATACATGAGAGATGAAGGAGGTTGATTTCCCATCTGGGAGAATGCTCAGTGTCTAATTCAGAGAGCTGCTGAGTCGTGCTAGCTAGTCAGACCAACAACTTCAGTTTATTACACAAGGAATGGGGGAATTTACTGTTTCTGCTGTTTTACAAAGCACTTCCCCCCAGCTGACAGGCCACAGGATTTGATGAAGCGGATTGTCTTGATTTGAAGAGGCCTATCAGTCAAGTTACTCCTGTCCTCAGTCAAAAACAGCCACATTCTTCAGCAATGAAATCCCCAACCCATATACAGAAGTATATGTGTTGCTGAAGAAATTAGGTACTATCGGATAAATATCACAAACATGTGCACTAACTTGTGGTTAGACCCTGAAATCTATTGAATAAAGAAGAAGCTGGGTACATATGCTATTTCTGTAGCTCAGTGATGAAGACTGAAAACTTCTATGCATCCTCAGTCAGGTATATTGTCACCCACCTGAGGAACACCGTGGTAAACCTCGACCACTTGTTTAATTTAGAGCTTTACATTTCCAAGTGTTGTACAAACACCAACTAAATTACTTTCAAGATATCTTATTCTGTAAAGCTTATAATCTGGTCCATGCCTTTCCTCGCACCCATCCCCTCCAGGATGTGGCTTTGGACAGCAGTCCCTGCAGAGTGCCCTCACTGATGCCCTGGTATGTGCCTCTCCTCCTCCTGTGCTTCACCCTACAGCACAGAACATGAAATCCCCTCTCAAAAATCTGCCCACTCCAGAGAGACAAGAGGGTGTCCTTGTCCGTCAGAAGCAAAACTCTGTGCAAAACCACACCAGTTTTAAGAAAGGTTTTGTTAGGTAGGGGCAGCCAACAGCTGGTGCTCAGGATAACTCTTCAAAACGTGTCAGCTTCACTTTGACATTCCAGTTATGAACCATCGCCCAGCCAAGTGCCACAACATTAAACTAAGAAAATCCATCTCTGCTCTCCTGTTGGAATCATTCTGTTTTGTATAAAGAACTACATCAAACCAGAAAAGCAGAATATCTTTGCAGTCCAATGCAGATATTCACTGGGGCAGCAAGACACTTACATTCAGTGAATATTTACTTTTTTCTAAAAAGCAGAGCAAACCTAAAAAGCCCCAGAAAGAAGGAGCTGGACATCCCATTCCCATGACAGTTCTCAGATTAGCAGGCTAGGGGTTGTCCAGGTAGAGAAACAGGTGGGAAAAAAAATCTTGTGATAATAAAGAAAAAAGATTTCTCATATAGCTTGACCCTGGCGTTAAAAATGTAGTATGCCAAAAAAAGAATGATTTTAAATAATTTCCTTTATTCAGAACTACTATATATTGTTAGTTTGTCCCTAGCCAACGCTGGGTTAAGTAATGCAAAACTTTGGCTTAAGACATTAGTTTAATAGGTAGTCTCCGAAATAAGGGATAATGACACCAGTTACACAGCAGGAAAACTTGCCATTAACCCACTGTGTGGTTGAGTAAAATGGGAATTGGATTGCCTGTTCTAGAAAATAGAAAGGTTAAATTGTCTGGGAGATAAAGTTGATCCTAAACTCACCTAAGTGGGCAGTGCCTAGGATCTGAAATCTGACTAGCCAGATAATCATCTGGACACTTATACACACAGTTGAAAGCCAACATGCGATCTTGCTAGGCTTTCAATTATACCACTTCTGGATTAAACACATCTGCAATTTGGTAAAATCCATTAAATACATTTATGACACAAGGCACCCGGGATAACAAAAAACTCTGTGTGTGTGTGTCCCCATGTAGGCTAACTAAATGACTTCATGCGCTGGTCCCTGAAACAGTGAGCTGCATCAATGTGGGCCTTACATGGGGAAAAAGCAGAGGTGAGACACAGGCCCAGGAAGCACTTTCTGCCAACGACTGCTAACAGGAAACATCAGTACTTGGCAATGCAAAGAAATCAGAGGCACTGCAGCAAATATTTTCTTTGTTGCTTTTGAAGTGCCCTGGATACAATCAATCATACCAAAAAAACCTCCTGTATTTTGGTTCAGTGTGGAAAGGGCTATTTGCATTTCAATATGTTCAACTTATCCTGCCAATAAAAACATGGAATCATGAAGAAGAGATCAGGCCACTGGAGTGAAAAACAAGAGATGACATCCTGCAGACCTTTCAGATAAAACAGCTCCTTGCTTGTAACATTTCTGTTGACGTCCCAATATTTCTGAATGATTGGGTTTTCAAATGAGATCAGTCAGCATGCAAATGAGGAAACAGGATCAAGACATCTCCCATATCTGATTGGATAGAGAAATTATCAAAAGACCCTTTTTTCATATCAAATTTCCATCACAAAAGGTCAAACTTTCAACTTCCATTACTTTTGCTAACTGCATTTCACTGTGCTTGCCAGCTCATTGCTGCTGCTGTTTTCAGAGGAACAGAGAAGTAACAAATGATTACATCTTCTCCCACATCTGTCATACAGGATGGACAAACATTTTCTAATCTTATTCTATTTTTCTCTACAGCCCTCAAAATCCTTGCAGCCAAAACATCACTTCTAACCTGATTAGCTATTCCTAGGTTGTTTTTATTTTTCTTACAGGTTCTCTTCGTATTTTCTAGCCTACAGACTGACAAGAGCACCAGCTGTGTTGCCAGAATGTCTTCTTCTACAATTTGGCCATTTAAAATACTTTTTGATGTCTGCTTTTCTAAAATATATTTCCTTGCGCTGTCTGGCTGGACTGACGCCTAAATACTCAAGTAATGGATGTTCCAGAAAAACAAAAGACAAAGAAAGAGCATCATTTCCCCTGAAATCCTCACATAGTTACATTTTCCTTTGCAGTTCATCCCTGACAACAAATGCTGCCTGGCCTTCTGTAGATTTTGATCCACTCCTCTAGCGAACATCTGATCATGGCCTGAAACTCCAAGGCTTTGCCCTGCCTGCTCAAAACACTCAGCTCATGCAAATTCAGAGGACTTGCACCCTTGTGTCCAAACAGAGGAGTAGCTCAGCACCTTGAGGCCTCATCCACTGCTTTTCTCTGAATTTTGGAGCAGCAGAGATAGCAAGTGGGGCAAGCACAAGAAGATGAAGACATTAGTAAAAAGTGCAGGACTCAATATATTTGTTGCTACTGGTCCCATAAAAATTTTCTCTCAACATTATTATCATTGCAGCATATATAACCCATCAGATTAGTACCTAGAGATTTCTACTCTTCTGATTTCTCTGTTCTTCTTATTACTCAACAACTAAATGTTTCACAAAGCCATTTCCTACAGAAATATTTATGTTCCCAAATGTTTATTGGCCCCTCTATCATGATCAAGCTTTTATGAGCACTCTATACAGAACTCTGAATTAAATACATAATTCCTGATCTATCAGATCTTGGCTCGATGTTGCGTTTGTCTATTTTATACAGCAAGGCACTGTAGTGAACTACAGAACACCTTACAGAAAAACTAATTTATACAGTAAAGATATTTCTATCCAACACTGACTGTGTGGGTTAGTGATTACAGAAAGCTAATGAGGACCAGGAAGATGTCAGGTTTAAATTCCAGCAAAGGCACTTATTCTTTGTGTTAGGTTTCCTGAACAACCTTTTTAGGTAATTTCTAGACAACTACAGCCATTAGGCTCTGTACCATCGTGTCCTGGAAGGAGACGGAAGATGCTCCTTGTAAATGTTACACAAATGCTTCTCCCGCACTTGCTCCACGTCACACAGGTGTCCACAGCTACCCAGAGTAATTCACCCTCAATTCGGTGGTAACTGATTGGACTCTCTATTCTTGCTGGCAGCTGTGAGTCATAACCAGTGAACAGAGCAGACTGTTAGCCAGCTCCAGGAGCTATTCTCCCAGATTACTTCCCTCATCTTTGATTTTTCATTTTTCTTCTCTTGTCCTTTTGACCAAAAGTGCCTGTGGTGATTTGTGAATGTCTGTACGTATCTAGTAAACTAAAATTTTGGCCTCTTTACCACATGAGATCAAGGCAATGTTCTTGGCTCTTTTGTACCCAAGAAATGCCAGTCACAGAATGCAGGGAGACTTTGTGCATCTAAGTTCTCCAACAGCAAAATAATGGTGATTGTATTTTATCTATAGGTCTCTACTCTTCACATTATTACTATTGAAACACTAATCATCAGGCCACCTAAATGGATAAAAAGTCATTCTCTGAAAGGTTAAAACTTGCAGTGTTCTCTTTTTTCCTGGGACAAGTCTGGTCAAAGGTTGTTCCACAATGAACTGGGTATCTTAGTCACTGGGTAAGGTCTGGAGTTCACATGATTTAATAATGGGCTCTTCAATGTAGCTGAAAAAATCTAAAAAGATCTGCTGACTGGAAGCTGTATTTGACATTCAGATACATTCAGAACTGAGGTGTGGGTTTCTAATGACGAGTAACTGTGTAGCAAGTTACTCAGCCTTGGATTGATTGCACAGGCAGCTTTTAAACAGAGTGATTTTTTTCATCTAAAAGATACTATAGTTCAAACAAGACTCCGTCTTTACGATGCGTTTGGAATTAACCAGACAGAACCTGACATCTAATCAAAAAGAAAAAGATAGATTTTTACTCTTAGAACTGTTTTAAAGAAAAAAGATTCCTGTTCTTTAAAAGGACCAACACCTTTGCATAACTAGAAATAAATTGAAGGTAAGGGCACTCACCTTCACTCGCAGTTTGTACATACCGGAAAAATGTGAAAAGCTGAATGTTTATAGTTATTTTCTCACTAATACAACATAGAATCCTGCCTAACACCATAATGATAAAAATCCCTTTCACAAAATCAAATCCTCCATTTCTTCCAAGGGCGAAACTCCCAGATTATATAACAATTAAGGATTTTCAAAATATACTGTTCATACAATCACACAAACTCACCGGCACAGCCCTACTTCATGCACTATGTAAGAATTAGGCATATTTAGAAATATCAGACCTTTGCAGCACATTTTTGCAAGGGCAAGGAGGAGCCCAGAACAGGTTTTTGTGTAGGCTTCCAGTAAAAAGCTTACACTGCCATTACCATAAATCACCCCAGAATATCAGCAGTGACATAACATCTTTCATTAAAAAAATACTGCAGCTTCTTTCAGAACGACTGCCACTTGCCATTTCTTTTAGGTAATCAGATAGCCGTTAATTAATAAACCTGTCAGGTGAATCGTCCTGCTCCGGTCATCATTATCCATTCGGTAACAGAATCCTGCTATCATCACTGCTATCCACCCCATAGCTTCCAGCTCAATTAACTTAATGCTATGCAAATGAGAGGCTCTCCTCATCATTAGCTTATAGCCCACAAATGTTAATAACATAATTGGGCCTTCAACAGGGTAATTAGACACGATTTCTTCCATTAGTCTTACAAGGCTAATTATTGTTGATAGGAGAGAGGGGATGAGTCCCAGTGCTGCATGCAAAGAGGGGCATCTGGTTAAAGCAAATATAGACAAAACATCAACAAGGTAAAACAACAGTTGAGATCTATAGCAGGGTCAGGTAGGGGTGGGGGGAAGGAAGCATGATGAGAAACTTAGGAACCACTGGAGAAATTTGCTACAAGGTAGAAACTAAACCCAAATATTCAGCCTGAATATGGAGCTCTCCTACACTTAGCAGTAAAACAACATGATGCTTAATAAATCAGAGGAAGCTACTCCCAAGATTTTGCAGACAGCACAATTTGGAAGCTGTACCGATTGAACTTCCTATGTTTGCAATGCAAATACACAGCCAAAGAAAGACACAGAAGAGACATTAAGAAATTAATCTGTTCCTAGTTCTCCCTTGTCATTATGTCCAAGCTTCTCTCCTGCCATCATTGGTTTTGCTGTGTTTTATGGGATGATTTTTCTGAGTAACAGCTACTTACTGTAAGAATTACAGAACTGGAATACAAGGAATTCTTTAATAATCACTGAACAAAATGCATTTCAGCTATTTATTAACAGAAAGTTAATAAAAACCTGGATTCGGTATAATGGACTGGCAGCAACATTTTTAACAAAAAATGGCAGCAAGTTTTCAAGTTGAGATTATATTTTGAATGGTGGAATGGAAGCTAAGGACTTGTTCCTATACCAGTTAATTTTATGCAGTCTCATCCATGGAGGTTAGAAATGTACAATGGAGTCAGAATTCTGTGATGAAACTGTACTTTTAAAAGGAAAAAGTAAACTTTACAAAAATATGGCAAGTTCACCATACCCACCACTTAGCTTTGACAGTTCAGTGTTTTACTGCAAACACTGCTAAGAAAAATATATGTCAATCTGAAGGGCCCACAGGACTCAAGGGGCTGAGAAACCATGTGATTTCTTTGTTTCTGTTTTCTTTAAATTTGGGGCACATTCACGGCCAATACAAATCGTCTGACTGCACTGCAATTATGAGAGGAGGAACTCTTCCTATATACTTGGCCTGAAAATCAGCTTAAATTATGTTCATGAGAGTAGCAGCATGTACTAGAAGGTTAAATGAAACAATTATTTTTTAACCTGCTCTACCTTGATCTTTGGTGAGTCATATCAAAAGAACAGACTGTCCTCTGGATCATTCACTCAGTGCTTATCAGTGGGATATTAATCAGCATTCATATCAGAACAATATTAGACTACAATTTTTTAAAAAGTAATTTTTATCATGTGCAAAGCACGATAGTGGTCTTACGGAGCTCAGAAATACAGCACATGTTAGAAAAGGATAACATTTAGAAGCCTCTGCGGGACGGATAAAAGCCTTACTCAAAATGTATTTCAAGCCTTACAAAGGACAGAGTTCTGTAATACAGAATTTTGTAAACATAATGTATTTAGGGACAGAAAATATGATCCTTATGCAGCACAAAAACACTGGGTGACCAGTTACACCTGAGCCAAAGGAAGCCATTTTAAGTGATGGTGATTAATACATTCATGTGACTGCAGGTGATCCAGGCCAATAGAATTAGATCCAGTGCATCTGTCAGACATAAGGGATCATTCCTACATCTTTCCTGCAGAATAAGCTATGACAGCATTCAGCTTCGCTCTCTTAAATTGCCCTGCACTTGCTAAATTTACTTACTAGAAAATTCTGAGCAAATATCTTGTTCCAAGGCAAACAGCAGTAAATCCACTGATGTTTTAATGAAGATTACACTTTCTAATCCTCATGGCAATGACAAACTAGTCTCCATTCAATATGCAATATTACTTGACAGTTTTAATCACCCAAGCTGTATTATATTTGCTACAGACTGATGCACTTGTCTTCCCAGATCTTCAGCTTGCAGAATTTAAGCAAAAGAAGCGTAATGCCTATTCTGCCTGTGGTTTTCAGTATGGGCCAATTTTGCCAACCACACTAGCTCTGAGTAATGGCTTACTGTGGGGTTAGTCTCAGATCCAAAGAGACTACTAAATCAGAGCACAGCTGGCACAATCTTGTCCGAAGTTTTTATTCCAGAATTCCTGAATTCTAGTAATCATGGAGTTCAAAGGTAATGTACATTTGTAATGTAGTTCCTCTAAAACTACTGCCCCTGTGCTCTCAATATCAGACAGCAAATGCAGTAACAGCCTTTCATAAACTCAGTTTTACCCTGTACAGATGTAAGGGTGACCTTCCTACATTTACTCAGAATAATATTCAGCCAACTTTTGCTACCACACTGCTGAAGTAAACGGTAAGAGATCAACACAATATGAGATGCTTGACAACACTGGATAGCCCTCCTTTTCCTATCGTGCTTTCTCAGACACAAAGTGTCTTCATCCACAGTTCTCATACATGCAAAACTCTCATCAGTTTTATCTATATGTGTTCTCTTATCAAATACAAATTAAAATGCTGCCACACCATTACATTTAAAGTTTTCCCTCCCTCAGTTATTTTTCTAAAGTTTTTCTGGTTCCAGTTAGATCCTGAAACCACTATCTTCCTTACAAAAAGCTCCTAAATCCTACAAAATCAGACTTGCATGTATATGGTTCTTATTTGTGTGTGAACTACTGAGTAAATTAAGGTAAAATTTTGAAAATTACTGCTTTAGCCCATGAAGAAATATTCAGAATTGACAAAGCACAGGGTAATATATACCCTCTGAGATCAGTGTTATGTTCCACAAAATGCACTGATGGTGCATGACTGTGTGCAGCTACATCTTTTCCTACATACCCATCTTGGCAAAATTGTTAGTTAAAAGTGACTCTACACCAAACAGCCTCAGAGAAGAGCTGCAGGATGGCCCCTCAGGTTCAATGCTACAGCACTCAAAATAGCACCTTGCATACTGCTGGATCCCAGCCCAGACCATCAGTCATGGAGAGCAAGATGAACAGAGAGCAAACTGGGAGACCTGAGGGAATCCAGGTCTGTGAGTTCAGTGAGCTCTCAGGGATGCTCTTTGGTGACCAAAATGTGTGAATAAAAATGTAAGCAAAGAAAGTGCAGAGGGGAAAAGCACAGGTTAGACGACTCGACTACTATCTAAATGGTAACACATGGAAACACCATGACTGTTTCATTTCATTCCTTAAACAAAAGTTGTGTCTTAGGTGAATGCCCTGAACAACCTTTGTTGATTTGCAGAGATTAGTACCATGAAGTTGTCATTGTGAATAAGGATTTTAAAAGCCTGGTTCTTCTTTCAGGCAGTTCTCAGATGTCGTCTCAGAACAACATATTTTCCCCTGACAAGACAGAAATATGCAAGTTCCCAGTGCTGACCACAGGACACCCCTCATCTCAGCTTCCTGAGTAATACTGGAAAGCTTTAAATGCAAACATGTGAGAACTTGGCTATTAGATTCAGTAAAAATCTTCAGTTTCTTCTAGGAACTAGAGACAATCTCAAATACTAATACCCCACAGTAAATAGTTTTTGTCTGTAGGGACACAAGCCAGTCCTTTGCTCTCAAGTGACTGAGAGCATGTAAGGGCACGGGACTCTTGTGTAGCCGACCAAATCAGGCCTTCTTGGATCTTGATTCTTTCTGAAACGTTGCCTGATTTAGCTAGCTCCTTCCAAATGGCAGAGGCAAGTATTCAAACAGAAAGCTACCTGTAATGTTGAATTTGACATCATTCAAAGTTCTTTGACTCTTTAAGATTCAAATACAACCCCATGTCACCTACTCAAAGTCACCTTGTTCAAATTGCTGCTGTTACACAGGCATCTAATTTTGGCAGCCAAAGGAGGAGCTAGGAGCTCTGCCTTGAAAGCATGGATACTTCATGGCACTTTGTGAAGAAGCACTGAAAGCATTAACATTAAGCCCAGTGCTCTCACACTTTGACTGTATCTGTTCCCATGTGGAGAAAGCAGAGATGTTGCTGGTTCAGTTTACCCTGTTTAAAACATGCTACCATTGCCAAAGACATGAAAAGTAGCCCAGACTCTGCTGCTTTTACAGAGTTTTCTCTCTCCCTCTCCACTTAGGTATTGAGTCCAGAAAGGCAATACTTGATACCGGTGGCATCTTCTGAGAAAAATGGTTTCAACATAAGGGCAATCAGGAAAGAAGGTCTTCAGGTTTCCTAATGTCTCCTCATTTGTGAGAGATAGCTACTGCAGAAAGATATCCCTCCTTTCAGCAGCAAAAAGAATGAAAGTATTGTGCATGTGGTTTTGGGTCCTTAATAAATAAAAATAAAAATAAAAATAAAAATAAAAATACTGACTTAGAAGTAGAAGCTTTTCTTCTTTCTCTGCCTGGAGACTTAGGAAGCTTGCTGAGATCAGAGATCTCCTTAATTGCTGTATCCAGGATTTCACCAAACAAACTCCAGCCATCAAAAGGAGCTTGTATGAGGTAACTTCTAAAAATAATACCTGCCTCCCACAACTGAAGCCAAATATACCTCCTATTCTTGTTGGAGCAGAATAAGCTTGTGACAGCAAATGCAGCATCCTACAGAAAGCCCATAGAAGGATTTTAAAACTGCATTTGATGTTTTGCTGTTGTTGGCTCAAGATGCATATTAACTAATGCCTTTCCCCAGGATAGAAAGGCTCTTATGGTACCAATATAAGTCAGGCAGAATGTACAGCAGAAGTGACAATCTTTTTATTGTATCATGCAATTTTCTATCTATTGTATTACTTAATAGCAATAGTTTCTATTCAGACTAGTGTTATAAGGGAAGAGAGAGCACAATCTACTAAGGAAGAGAGGGAGAATGGAGAATAAGGATTCCCCGCCAATGGTCAAACCTCAGAAAAATGTAAGGAGCTGCTTCCATCAGTTCTGGGTAGGGCAAAAGACTCTGTGTGTGCAGCTTTTGCACTACATGTGGAGAATTAGTTGTCACTATTAAGTAGCCCATGGACATGACTGCTTAACAGAGCCTTCATGCCAGAGCAATGTACATCTTTTTATGCACAGCTGTTACATATAAGGTAATGGGAGCTTCCCTGATATATCTTGCCCATTATGGAGTACTCAGCAATGCCTCTTGCAATAGAGGAAACAAAGGTAAATGACTTAATTAAAATCTTGTCAATTAACAGGGTAAGTCTCAAAACACTTGCATCAGGAGGTAACACAATGACTGAATTATTGCAGCTTGGAAAAAGGTACAGGGGTAGCAACTGTGGATTAAACCGATCCCACTCACTCAGTGAAGTAGGTGAGAGGAAGATTTGTTGACTTTGCCCAGTAAGCACAATCTGTAATGGATTTTGGCTGGGAAAAAAACTTGTAATTTTTACCATTTGGCCAGGGTGTTCTGCTCCCTCGGAGCATGGCTATGCATGTACTTGATGTATAGTCAGCATAGCTAAGAGGGTGAGTACTTCTACTGGAGCGGGAAAGAAAAATAAGAATTCGTCACCTAAAACACACTTTCCAAAATATGTTTCTATTTCATAAGCATACCATTGACCTCAAGAAGATCCTGCCCCTTTAGCTTCCACTGTCTTGCCCCTTAGTTTTTACTGAACCAGTCAGTCTGTTTGACTTTGAACATGTGATGGAGGAGGAAGAGACTAGCTGAGATGGGAACACTCATACGTAAAGTGATAATAAAGAGGAAACCCACTAGCATTAGTGAAGACAACAGTCAGTAAACCAGCAACCATATAATGGCTCTGGTAAGAGTGAGCTGCTTTCTAATCAGAAGAGACAAAAAATGAGAATGATTAAAACAGAGAATTGGTCTGTCTATTGTTTTTACTACTTGCTTTACAAATTAAGCCAAATCCTGCATAGGTCACTTGGACTTTTCCTACTGTTTCTCTCCCTGGTGCAGGCAAATTTTATTGTACTGATTTAGTACCTTGATAACCACATCATTTTTCTGGTTTTTTTTTTTTTCCCTTGAAAATGAGAAAATAAGAAGATATAATTATAATATTTCTTCTTTGTTACTCATCAGATTTTTTTACGCCATCAATTAAAACCATATCTATTACAAATACACAATATCCATCATTTAAATTAGGCCAAAGTTTTAAAAATGCCCTGTAAGATTTTTCCATGTTTGAATAATTCAATCACTATTATGTTTCCTTGATGCAACTATTTTGGGACTTAGCTTGTTCCTTGATAGGATTTTAATTAAGTAAGTCATTTACATTTAATTTCCAAATATGTAGCTGTTACAGAAGGCAGCAAGGAAATGAAAAGACAAAAAGAAACCTGAAGACAGCCAATCCTTAACAAAAATATCTCTGATGTAGAAATGAATCTGAGGACTACGTATTCAACGATAAGTATTCCAGTCCATGTCTGGTAAACTCTCAGATAATGGCAGCATGGTAGGGTCACTGGGGTTCTATTAGCTCAATTAATGAGGAGTAAGATAAGGCTAACACCTAGCTCTTCAAACGGCTAAAAAATAGAGCTGATAGTAATGGAGTTATTAACCTTTGCCAGCCATTGAATTTTGCTGCTGATTCAAACTCCATTTCCTAGTTCAGGCCTCCATTAATAGGCTGTTTATTATCCCTAATCCACATTGGGATCAGCTGCAGAAATATGAAAGCCCCAGGTAAAGACCAAATAGTTTAAAAAAAAAAATCATCTTTTTTTCCATTCTGATTTTTCCCTTTTTAACATATTCACAGATTCTACCCTAGAAATTAGGAAATTCATTATCCTAAACTGTTTGAATACAGGTTCTTAGTAGTGTGATGAAAAAGAAGCTTTAAATATATTACTTAAAAAGATGACATAATCAGGGATACAGCCACATCATTTTGAAGACCAAATAAAACACTGCTGGAAAACTTGCACTGGAGGAGCTAGTGCTGTTTATTTTCTCTACTGGGAAAGAAAAAACTTTAATATTGGAAAAATGGGTATTTGAAATGTATTATATATGTATTGTTAGGTCAATCCTCAAGTTCATCCCTCCCCTGCCCAGCTTTGCCTACTTGTATTGTTTGTACATACTACTGTAATATAATTAATCAATACTGAAATGTAAAATAATTGACCGTGGATTCAGATCAGATGGAAAAAAAACAAAGGAGATGATGGAACAAAGGAACTGGGAATCCCAAGATGCACTTAGCAGCAGAGCCCATTGGCACAGATGGAAGGGCTTGCTTTATGGCTTGAGGAGAACTCTTAATGCAAACCTGGCTACAATTTTAAGCACAGAGATCTTGAGTTAAAGGGTCTTTAGCCTCCTTGCTGAGTTTGTACATACTCGGTTGAGATTTGTGACAGTTGGTGATTTTTCAGGATATTTTCAATGAAAGAGACACTGTATAGTTACCATAGCCTACGCGCACAAAACATTCTTCCAAAATCTATCCCAATAACATCAAACAGAATACCAGCAATTGTGAGTAATGGAGTTAAGATCAAAATAAAAAAAGTTTATGCTAATATATATACATCTAGTACACAGTGCTACCCTCAAAATTGAATGCAGTTCTGGTTGTCCCATCTCAGCAAAGAAACAGCTAGAATGACTAGAGAAGGTAGAGAACAGGGAGAGACAGGATGATCAGAAGAGTGAAATGACTTCTAGTAAAGGAAAGGATAAACAGACCATGGTTCTTTGCCTGGGAAAGAGATGACTGAACAGGCATACACAAGAGGCTTATAAAATCAGGAGTGTTAGGAGACATGAACAGGGAACACTTATAACTGTTTCTCAGTAGAAGAAAGGAACCTGGAAAAAACACTGTGAAGTATTTTCATATGACACCCAGTGAAAAAGTGAAACTCCTTTCCACATGATTTGGTGCAGGCCAAAAGTACAGTGTTGAAAAAGAGAGTATAAAGTCAAGGAAAATGGGCTATTAGACAGTTGTCCAGATGACCCCTGGCTCAGGGAATCCTTAAACTGCTGATTGCCTTAAACTGGCCTAGAACCAGCAGACAGCTGGTCATGAACCAGCTGAAGCTAATGACAAGAGATATATAACAGATGACACTGTTGCTGCTGAATCTTATTTTATAAGTTTGGGAGAGACCAGAAAGGGATAAGAAATAGTTTGGTAGGTATTAAATAGAGGTTTCAGTACATTAGAACTATCCATGGCTATACTATATATTTCTTATTGTTGCTCAAGCATTAACAATAAAAAAAGCTAAAATACCTATCTACATTCATTTGGATGAAGAACTGAATTCAGTCCTTTGCATTAGTAGTTCTGAGCTTCAGATGCCACCCTGTAATTGTATTTGGATTCCCACTTACCGTAGGCACTAAGTGGTTAATGGTGTTCTTTTACTAGATAGCTGAGAGACCATTAATAGATTCAGCTTCTTATTTGCCCTAAAGGCTGCCACAGTTCAATACGATTAGGATCCTGTCCACTTAAGCAGCAACTGCTTCATAGGGAGGAACATAGAAAGCAATACATGTCTTCTCTGAGTACAGGAAGAGCAGTTCTTTGGTAGACAGGTTTTGTCTGATACCAGCAGGTTTTCCTGTACCAGCCTGTAAGCAAGGCTTTGCTCTACTGCAAATTCTAATTTAAAGAAAACCCTGTACCTTACTTTTTCAGTGGAAAATGAATTATTTTCCTTTTTGTTCCAGGGCAGTTCTTCGGATGCAGTGGCTGATGCTGTATGAGTTTTTTTTATTATTACATTTTAACAAACTTTATAGCCCATTTTGTTTGTTTTCAAATAACTTTATTTTCCTTCTTTTCTACCATCAATTACTAGGTTTGTTTTTCTTTCCATAAGATGGAGGAGTCAGGAGACTGATCCTGCTCAATGCTGTATAATTTAGTATTATGTGTACTAGCTTTATGAGGTGGGAGTCAGATAAAACATAGTATTTGAACACTAACCATTTATTAGCTCTAAGGAATAGATTTGTGACTTGACAAGCAGACAATAACTCTGTGTTCTGATCAGCCAAAGAGGTCTACTTTGAGTTCAAAACACAGAGTAACATACTCTTTCACAAATAATTTTGTTTACTGATGTGACTAGATTTTAATAATAAACTTGATATATATGTAAATTTATTTTAATCTAATTTCATCAACAGAGCCCTCCTAAAAATGAGACTTTGTAGATTGTTCTGTGTCTGATTTATAGATTTCTGCATCCTATTCCCAGATTGATTTCAAGGCTATAATTCTATCAGGTTTTTCTCCTGATGTCAGAAACACCACCTCTGCAGATAGTGTTTTATAACTAGCATCACAACTGAAACTGAATTACTGCCCTGCTATCCTATGCTGCAATATGTCCTTTTGTTTATAATCACCCTTTCTCCCTTATATACCTACTACTTCAGTTTCATGGAAAATATCAGCTCCAAAATCAATCAGGTAGCATGATGTCTATTTTTGTCCCTTACTTCAACCCCTGCATAAAATAGTAGGGGCCAAATTCTTAACTCAGATATGAATGTACAGAGCTCTTAAAAGAAAATGGAAGCTAAGCAAATGGATCAGTGCCAAATTTCCACACATACAATTTTATAATGAGTTGTTCTTCCTCACTTGATGAGGTCTTGATACTGTAAAGGAGCACATGGCACACACTTGAGTATTTGCACTGATGTCAGGTACTCAGATACATGTTTAGGGATTCAGGACCTACTTTCTAAATGTACATGAAGAATAATCCATGGGAAATGTTATTTAACTGAATCTAGCATAAGTTTCAAGATTCTTTCTCCCTTTTTTCACAGATTCCTGTTTAAGATGTATTTTGTCTTACTTTTAATAAATAAAGCTACTGCTGTTTTCACATACTTTCATTTTTAAACCTTGGTAGCATGACTGCTAGCTCCCTCCGTTTTCACTCTCCTTTTTTCTCTCTCCAACTCAGTCTTACCCTTTTACATCTTTCCACTATACCCTGGATAGGGAGTAGGGATGAGATTGAGGGCAGCCACACAGAAGACATACGAAGAGTAACTTTGCCAACTTAAACAATTACGTGGGTAATACACCTTTTCCACAACTAGTTTTTAGATAAGAATAAGCTTCCTGGAAGCATAAAGAATACACGTTTCCAATGTATGCCTTTGGAATGGCCACTGTGTCAGCCAGTGGCATCGACTGAACCAGGAACCCCTGGAGGGGAATGGAGAAGCCTCTCAGCTTTGATGAGTACACCAGCATTTCAAACCTTCACCACCCTTGGACCAGCTGTAAAGAATAACTCCATTTTATTTGCTTGGCAGTCATAACAGTTCTCTTTTGATGCTCATTTCTCTTATATTACATTTCTGAACACTTCATTATAGCTCAAATAAAATATAATTCTCATGTTGTTTTTAATTATTTCACAAAACCCAAAAGTCTCATAACGAGCTCCTCGCAATACTAATATATTTCCATAATATTATGCCAATGCTAAAGAAAGAAGATGTAGATCCCTGCTTCTGCTGCAAATAAAATACACCTTCTGATATAATCCAAACTTTAATCCATTTCTTATGGTTTTCCTTTAGAGGCAACTCAAACAAATAACCAGAAGAACAAACCTCTTCTCACTCCCACAGTTTGGCCATCTGGAGGATTTGTAAGGCCAATGCGCTATTTCCTACTCTCCATGAGCAAGACCCTTTTTCTAGCTAAGGAAGGAATAAATATATAAGATGCAATAGCCTATACAATGTCAATAAAGACCTGTATCTTTCCATAAACAGATTTTTCATCTATGTAATGTTGTGATTGCTAAATTTATATCTTACCTGTTTGGAATAATATGTGATTTTTGCAGCTGTTCTCCCTGCTCTATGTCTCTTGGGAAGCCATAAAGCACCCAACCATTGGTCATGCAGTCTAGTGCGTTTAGGCGTTCTGCCAGGATCTTCATAACAAGGTTGTCTGGGACTGCAAAGGATTAAAAAGATGACATTTATTTTGTATGCTGAGTCTGCAATTAAGGAGGATACACACCACTTTTTCCGGTTAGACTGCTACAGGAGCTAAAACACAAAGAGTTATTCCTGTTTATGATTGATAGATTTTGGAGAGAGGAGTTACTGTTGACTTTTGCATATTTACTGTGCTGTTATGGAACCCCCAAACTCACAAGGAACTGTAGGACTAAAGCAAAGTATTTGGTAAAAACTGATGCCTACATAATTTTGCAATGTACTTTTTCTCTCAGCCATACTGGGCTGATGTCACAATGAAGTGTGTGACACAATCTTATCAAAATGCAAAAATAATGACCTGAGTTGTGTAAAAGAAATCCTAAAACAGGAAAGAAATTTCTGTGGCATTCTGTATTTAGCTTAGCAGATGATAATGGTTCAGCCACAGCAGGCTAGATGCGGTATTTCTCCAATTTGCCCAAAGGCTTGAAGCTTTTATAACTGGAAATAAATTTCCAAAATGTATTTCAACTACTGTAATTACTGCATTGATGACTCCCTAATTTTAGAGATAAAAATTCTCTTTTCTCTATTATTATTTTTCTTTAGGGCAAGAGAGAACATCAGCAAGATGCTGCCTGGGATTACAATTACTATGCAGCTTTAAAAATTCTATTTAATGGGACACAGTGGTAAGGAGGTATCCTGCATATTTTCACTGTAGCCTTCATGAAGTAAAGTATTTCAATCAAGATACTTAAAGTTATGTATCATGTAATTTTTTTTTTTTTACAGAAGAATTAAATTATTAGATTCAACAAGGGTGACTATAAATTTTCCAAGCACTCTTGCAATGTGTTGGGCTTAGTGTCAAATAACCCCAAAGAAAGGCCAGCAAAATCACCTCAAGCTACTTCCCAAAGAAGCAGCCAAAACAATTTTCAAGAAGCAATGAGAGTCCCTTCTCTTTATTTGTACAGTATGTCTAATACACTGTTGCCTCTACTGGAAACAAGCGATAAAAAATGCTACATAAATCCACATCATGGAACGTTGATGTTTTGATACTCACCCTGCCATCGCATCTGCATACAAAAATACAACAACAAGTGCTTGTAGGAGAGCATATGCGTCAGATTTCTAACAATGCAATTCGCTTTAGGACTAGCTGACAGGAATGCACCTGTATTTTAGTAGAGTGTATTATTATCAGTGCACGTTTATACGCTGGGTACAAGCAGGTTTTAAACCGCAATAATAGAACCCATTTGCTTCCTGAAATTTAACATTTCCTAAAGACTTACACCTTTGTCGTGAAATTCATTACTTCTCCTTTAAATAATCAAATTACTGAGTTTACAGAACTGCACTCAGGATTCAATGTACCAGCAAAAAGGGAGGAAAACCACAGGGAATTAATTAGAAAACAGATTAGTGTATTAATTGAGGATACCCACTTCGCATTATAAAAAAACAAGTTAAGGAGAGCAATATTCTCCATCTGCTAAAAGAAAAAAGGAATGGAATAAAACCAGACACTTGACAGAGAGCAAAATGACAATGCAAAACTAGGCATTCTGTTAAAAATGGGTTTCATCAAATTAACTATACAATAGTGCAGCAGCAGGCAGAAATGTTATTAGACAGATAACACTTATCTATCCAAGACCTGAGCTGCATGCAGGCATAGAGGGGATAACAGAGGAGTTTCAGGGCTCTTTGCAGGGCAGTTCTCCCTACCCTCCAGGTTACAAGAACTAATACAAAACCAAGACATCCTGGTAGGAAGAAAGAAAAAAAAGTCCCACCTTCTCTTTCCCCAAAACATATTCCATACAGAGACCAGTGGAATTTTGCTGGTAGTCTTGAATTTCTGGTTGCAGCACTAAACTTTCTGTCTTGATGCATGTTATTTTATCATAATTCCTACTGGAATCATTAACACGGATTTACAAAGATGCAGAATTACATGATTTTTTTGAAGCATTTTCAGTATGCTTAGAGTTTTGCAAAGGATTTGAATGAAACCTACAAACCCAAGAGTAAAACTACACTAAGGTAGGATTCTGCTGGAGCTGACATCCCTGTGAGATGAACAGGGAATCAGGGCAGAGGCTGAAAGCCCCAGGAATGGCAGAGAGAACTAAGTGGGTATACTGTGCCGTTGAGCTTCCAGCAGATCATAGGAGATTCTCCAGTTCCAGGGGCCAAATTGCTTCCACCCTGCATATGGGAAGGAGAAACACTACAGCCCACAAGAAAAATAAAAAGCAATTGTGATGGGAACCAGGCAGCATCTGCTCGAACTGATCTCTTCCCATAGGCCTTCTGTGAATCCTGATGATTGAAATCCTCTACTTTGAACAAATCTGAAGCAATCACAAGAGAAAAAAAAAACCTAACAAGATGCAGTGACAATTAATTAACAATTTATCTAATGGCATGCCAGGTTTGGGTTTTTTTGAGTAATGCTGCGGATATGTAGTAACCCTGACATCTTGCTAATTTCAGTGATGACTGACTAGAAGATATCAGCAATACACTTTAGATTGTTTGTACACTCATGTACATATATGCATCACTGAATAATATAGATGCTTACATATTTTCTGTGCCTCCCTCTAAAGCTTGATGGTGAGAAATAAAACATAAACAAGTCAGACAGCAAGCTCTGCTCTCCTCTTGATTAGCAAACATACCTATCACTTCAACACAATAGGGGAACATAGCTTGTTGGCTGTTCAATGGCATTACAAAGTACATCAGCTGCCCTTGAACAGGAACAGTCACACTTAAAACAGCTGCATTAAAACTGTAAAACATCTTCCACAGACCAGGGGAAAAAAAAAAAAAAAAAGAAGAAAAAAGGAAGAAAGAAATCAGTATTATTCTTATTTGCTGTGGTACAGACAGAGTAAGTAATGAAGAACTCTGCAGTATGGTATTCCTTTTCACTCATGTGGAACTGTCTCTTGAATGTAAGGCAAATTAATAACCCGTAATTGGAGGGGCACACAGTCTGTAAGTAACTAGCCAGGGGTCTCCTGGCCTTAAGCACATGACCCAGCGGGCTATATAGCAAAGTAAAATTTAGAGCTTTTCTGATGAGACAGTCAATCTACATGCTTTAAGTAGATTATGAAGCACAAGAGCTTTGAATAATCAATTCCTTTTCAACATAAGCTTGTGTGAGTTTCCAACTCTGAAAGTTGGGGGAATGAGACTCTAGAGAGATTTTACTTTATCATTAGAGAAGTCCAAAGATAAGTTTCTTGTAAAAATTACAGTGTGCTACAGAGAGATATCGAGATTAGGTAATGTGGAAGCACATCTCTATTAAGGCGAAAAATCAAGATACAGGAGCAAAATTCACCCCTCAGAAGTAATGCTGCAGAGCTGCTGAGCTACAGTGATACCCTGTTCTGAGAGCACTGTACATAGCTGTGGACCAAGGTCACGGTGAACCTCAGAAATTGTATCCATGGCAGAATGAGGCCACAACTAGCTCCATATAGAAATGTAATTCAGTCATGCATACATTCTTGCCTAACATCAATACCACACACCATATCTCCTTTATCTCCCAGCCTGTCTTGACCATGTTAATGGTCTAGACTACGCAGCTGAATTAGCAGCTGTGGACCTAAGAAGTGATCTAATCAGTTCAAGAGTATGATCAGGCAGGGTACAGGGAACAGAGGCTTAAAGTGCTGCTGTTCATGCTGGAATGGCTGCATGGACACCCAGAGATTTTCTATCTCCAGGGCTGTCAATCAGCACCTTCCAGCAGACCATTTAAAAAATAAATTTACTTCCCAGAGCTTCAAAGGTTTTCACAAGTATAAGGTATTTCTCATGAAAAGTACTTCCTCATGAAACTCATAGGAGTGTGGCCTATTAGCTCTTAGATCTGCAGGACTAATAGAAAACCGTATCAGGCAATCAGTTGACAAAATCATACCATCTGCTCAAGACAAAAGTAACAGAACATTAAAGGCACAGTCTGAAATGCAAAAACACTACTTGAGAGATTACAGGGCACTATTCTCCAATAGCTTCAATGCTGTCAGTGCTCCAAGCTATACAATTATCATATTTAAATTGATTCCTCCTCCATATATTTCTTTTTAACACAGACTTTTGAAGGGTATTGACTCACTTCTCCATACCTATAAAAACCTTGATTCTAAGTACAGCATAAACGTATTTGCGCATATAAATTCTGTCAGTTTTGTGCTGTAAAAAGTTTAAGGTCCTTTTGACAGTATTGTCCATTTACCCTTTATCCTTCTCTTGGAGATTTTTTTTTTAGCTGGGTCTGAAGACTTTCACAGTTAATTCAGATGCCTGAGGCTTGATCCCAGCGCTTGACAGTTAACATCTTGCCCAGAGTATAAGCTACTGCCAAAGGCTACTTTCCTGGATTGTCCTGTCAATCCCAAATTTAGCAAAGCATGAGATTCGCTTATCTTATTGCTCTATAAACTCTGGATTATTCACAATGGATCATTTTATTTGGGTCTTTCAGAGAAGTATTCTATTTTCTTGCCCACATTAAGGTCCTCAGAGATTTTATCAATTTGCCTTTAATGTGTTTGAGAATGATTTAATAGCGATTTGCCATCACGTAGGTTGATCGATATTTTAATTTAACCCTGCCAACACACCAGATTCGTGAAAACGGGCTGTTTTTCCATTTCATAGCATACAGCCCATTTTGCTTACTGCAACTAAGAAAAAAAATAATCCAAGTGTGTCCTCAACGCAAACGGGGGCGGCGGCGGGAGGAAAACGCCCGATTTTGCTCCGAGGCGGCAAAGCGAAGGGGACCTCGCCACGGGCTCGGGTGGAGGCCGGCCCCGCTCGGCCCCGCTCGGCCCCGCTCGGCCCCGCTCGGCCCCGCTCGGCCCCGCTCGGCCCCGCTCGGCCCCGCTCGGCCCCGCTGCGGTTGGTTGTTCTCTACCGCCACCTGCCGGGCGCGGCGGGCAGCGCGGGGCGGCGGCGGCAGCAGCCGGTACCCGCCCGGCGGGCAGCAGCCGCCGCTGCGGCAGGGACTTGTAATCGCCGAAATCTCGGTAATTCACGGAAACGGAGATCGCTCCGGAGCCTGCTTAGTCCTCCTTAATTAGGGACACCGCCGGGCTGTCACGGAAAAGCTGAAAGCGGTTCTGATTTTTTGAAGCTCATGTGAAGCCGGCAACTAAAGAGGCAACAACGCAAATAACAATATTGACATGGCGTTTGCAAAGGACCGTAACACTTAGTTAGTAATTTCATCAAATGGAAAATTTACACAGAAAGACAGTCTCCGCTCACTCATTTTACATATACAGCACTGCTGAGAATGGCTTCCTGTAAGAATTGGAATAATTATTTCAATACAGTAAAATAAATAATATGATAAAATATTTCATTTCCACGTTTTAAATATTTTTCCCTCTTGGAATATATTAGAACCTCTTTTTTTTTCTGAGGTTTTTAGTAATGTAAAGTAGGAATTAGCTGCATTAAAGAGGAAGTGATGACATTTTTAAAGCAGGTATGATCCCAAATCGTCGATCAAATGACACATGATAAATTAAGACCTTCAGAAATGCATGTTAAAGGAATGCATGATTCTCCCTCACAGTTATCAAGCCAGAGATTCCAGAATCTACATCTGATCACATTTAGTGACTAGCTAAGATTCCGACCCTTACACTGCTTTACCTGTTAGTGGCATCTTCAGATCGAGCAATGGAAATTCAATCCAAAGCCAGTATCCAGCATACAAACACAAAAAGCTTTTTTTTCCCTAAAAATAGCCTCTGCAATGTTGTCAGTGTCTGTGTGTATTTGCCTAATGGCACAGGCTATCAGTGAGTCACAGGATGATCTAGTGGGCTGACACTGAGGTCAAGATCCACACACCTGGGTTCCCAACCACGCTTGCTCACTGACTGGCGTGGCTTGAGTTGAATTAGGTTTTCTGCCTCAGTTTACCCACCTGCAAGACAAAAGCTACTCTGAATTACCGCACAGGGATGTCTCTAACCCGAAAGATTCTAAAACTAGTAACAAAATGTATACTTGCACTACTTCTTTCTACTCCCTCAGCTTCTGCAGAGAGAATACAGCTAGACACAAGACAGCAACCGCAGTTCTAACCCATCTAAGGTATCATTTCCATTATCAACCAAGTTCCCTATTTCCCCCTTATTTCTAAACTAGTTCAGCTCTACTGAAGAACACAGGGCTTGTCAGAGGGCAGAATTTGGCTTACAAACCCCTTTTTGACAGTGATACTATTAAAAAAATAATAAATTTTGTCTGACAAACATGGTGAAAAACATCTTGGCTTTCTATACCAAATACTGCTTCACCATGTGATGCGAAGAGAGGACGTTAAGGGATTTGTCGTCCCTTACCACCGATGCCTGGTGCCAGCACGCACTCTAGATCCCCAACAGTGGGATCAGCCACCCAGTCCTGTGTTTCCCCTTGCCGCTCCTCCTGACACCTACCGGCCACATTAAAGGGACATGTAAAAATGTAAAGCAATTCACAAGAGCTATTAAATGTTTTGCTTGTCATTAAAAAAGTCTGTTTCATACAGGAGCCTGATTCTGTATGAATGACACCCAGTGAAATAGAGCCAAAGCCAGAATTTGATGTTGAACTCTACAGACCGTAAAAGGGGATGCTGCCAGTATGCAACATGCTTTTCCTTCCAGTTTTCTTATAAAACCTCATGTGATTTCCCCATCCCAAACTCCAAACAGAAAATTGAAGAGAATTCAAGCCAGCAGCCCTTTGCTGAGGAGCTAGTGCTGCAAGAACAGTAGCGGGAAAGGAAATGCCACTTTTCTAAGTTTTTAAGAATGACTGTCAGCAATAAAGATCAAAATAAATACAAAAGATTAATACTTAGCATTTATATTGTGCTTTGCTCTTAAAAAGCCCCTGACAACCATGAGGCCCTGTACGGCCAAGGGCCACAACTTCACTCAAACCCCTGAGGGTCTGTGGCACTTTGGTGGTGCACGATGATGCCTGCTGACCAAAACTGGGAACTGTGGGCACCTGATATATTTTAACTCCCTCATGCAAACCCACAGACTCCAGCAGCACTATCCCTGTGAGCTATGACACTAATATTGGACTATTGATACTCCAGGAACAATAATAATGGTGAATACTGCTGCAAAACCAGGAGACTGGCAAAATTTATACAGGCGGGACCATATCCACTAACTGACTGATTATCACAATTGCTCCAGAAAACAACTGCACTAGATTCTTAAATAAAATCATGTTTATTTTGCCTGATCTGGCTTCCAGGGTTGGCTTTTTGGGGTGGTTTGTTTTGTTTTGTTTTTACTCTTAAGTGGGGTGGCCTTTAAAAATATCTTTGTAGACTGAGTCTCCCAAGTGTTGCTTCAGCCCTAAATATCTGCTAGCCAGATATGCCAATTTTGATTATTGCATGTTGTGTAGAATAAAGAAAAATATATTCTAGATTTTCAAATAAAGGAAAAAGGGACTCTAATTTATCATATTGTAGTGATTCAACACATAAAAAAAGTAAAATTCAGGAAAGAAGATGACAACTTACTGCCTATATGCCTTCATGTAAAACTTTCTATTCTACAACCTTGCATCTTTTATTAAAATATGGACACGTAAAATGGAATAAAAAAATTTAAATTTTATTTTGTTCTCTTGACCACCAATTTTCTCCTAGTAGGAAAAAAGACTGCTACCTATTTTCCATAAAAAAACCTTTGTAGCAGTCCCAGAGGAAAAGTCAAAAGTTTGACTTGAAAAACGGAGCTACTTCAAAAGCATTGTCAAACAGAGGTGAAGGTTTCTTAAAAATGCATAAATTAAAGTATGGTGTATTCATAAATATCTCTGTAACTTTACACAGTATATTTGTGATTGAGGTGCACATATAGGTGAACATATAGCATCGTTTTAAAACTAACTTAGAGTAGAAAATCATTTTGTTTATTAGATACTGTTTGGGCTCTGTGTGTGTGTGTGTATGCGTGCATGTGTGTGCATGTGTGTGAAAAATGAAAGAAAAATTGAGAGTTTTTTCAATAATAAAAAGGGAGTTGCACTGCAGGGCCCCTAAAGCTTGTGAAAAATTAAACTCGACGGATTCAAACTGTCCTATTTCCACTTCAAAAGAGAAGAGGCACTGAGCTCTTCCCAACTTATCTTCAAACGCCCAGCACCCTAGAAAGTTTCTTTAAAAAAAATAAAGTCTCTAGTTCCCCCAAGCACTGTACCCGTTACTGTAGCTGCTGTCTCTCCCTCTTCTAATTATACCCATGTGAGTCTATTAATCAACTTGTAAATTATTTAGAGAGCCATGCGCTGTCTTCAGCTAGTACAAACACACTGCATGCAAAGACTTGCTGAAAACCAATGGAGCTCCCAAAGGGTCTCTCTCCAATGTTCAGACAGCTTGCAGCTCGCCAGTACAGCGCTGTTAAAAACAAGAAATAACACTAAGCTTACCTCCTCAGATATAAAGATTTACTCAGCCTTTCAACTCTGAAACTCTTTGCAAGTTTTTAACAAAGAGGAAGCTGCTCTATTGTCAAATCTGTACTTCACACTTAGTGATGAGAATATTAATTCGATGTCAAAAAAAAAACCCCCAAGTGCTTTCAGTAAGACTGTGATCACAATCACCAGGGGACCCCAACTTTCAGAGGCTACACCAAAAGCACCCCTTTAAAACCATTCCAATTTAAAATAAGGGGGGAAAAAAATCTACATTTGTACAGTAATAGTTTTTATTAGAAAATAGGAGAAATTAGGGAATTCCAGATTTTACCCCCCACATGCAGACTGCCTTTGGGGACAGCTTCAGATATTACTACTTAAAAAATAGAAAAAGGAAGGGGAAAAAACAACACAGATTGTGTGTGTTCAACTCTAACAGGCTGCAAACAGTGCAATGTTGTCTGTCTTCCAGGAATCAGCTCTCTTTACCACCTGAATCTTCATTTTGGTGGAAAAAACAATTACTCAAACTAATAGCAGTTCTCCCAACTGAAAAGCAGAATCTTACTGGTTTGGGATGGTTCCCCCCCCCCCCCCCCCCCCCCGCTATTCATGCTGTTTTCCTGTCATCTCACTTCTCATGGCTCCATTTATTGCAGCCTTGCAAACACATATATTAATTAGCAGTGATCACTCCACACTATTTCACCATGAGAACATGGAGAATTGAACACACTGAAATTTTTCAACTGACTGATGACCTTTCCTATTTTTGTGATGCCCCCAATGCCAAAATGCTTCTGCCTCTATTTTCATTAATAAAATGCAAACATCTCAAGGGGCAAACACCAGGGACATTTGAGGGGGGGAAGCAGATATGCTTTCTGCATTTTTTTTTCTCCCAGGGTACCAAATTCTGACAGACACCTTTAAAATTGTGAACACAGATCCTGCAGATGGAACTTTGAATTAATGTGTGCCCATGTTTTCAATGAGACAGGTCCAGAAGGCAGTCTAGCCCTCCTCAGAATTACAGCAACCTAGGGACACAAATTCTGCATAAAGGTCTTCATCAAGCCTGTGGGGTCTACGAACGGGCTATCTACATATGCATCATTTGTCCATAGCCTGAATTACTAGAAGGGGAGGACCACTCTCTGCACAACATTTCAGAAGGAATCAAACGTAATGAATTTATGTGAGTTGCCTTGCTGCCTATGGAAGAGTTCTGGCCATTATGCTCACCTCTTACTCCAAGTGGAAGTCTTCCTAGGCTGCCCAAGCAAACTGTGTATGCTAAATTTAGCATCATTGACCAAGATTTAAACTAACTGGAGTCAGTGAGCAGAAGACTGGTCTCAGACTCCAATGCTGGTAATTTTCTGCCCAGAGTATAGTTAGCAATAATTGCCCAATATTCAGTGGAAACCACAATATCCTAAAGGAAAAGTCTGTGCATTTCAGACTGGTTGTCCAGCGAACAACTATATGTTTATGACAGACAGAAAGCAGTCACGTTGCTGAACTTTTCACTGGAAATGCATTTTTCAATATCTAGTGTGCACGAACTGTAGACTAGAATGTCCTGGGAATTAAAAAATTAATGGGCTCAAAAATATCTATGCTACCTTCATTAAGCAAAATAAATCACCATATACAAAATTGAGAAGTTTGATAAAGCAGGAGATAAGGTCTTTACGAGACAGCAAACACTGGAAAATACAGAAAATGGGAATGCACTGAGTTGTCTTCTGGGGTGAATAATAGAATTGTCTGGGCTGTTCTTGAAATACATGTTGTATACATGAAGCAGCGGTACAGGAAAAAACAATACAGAGAATGTTTGTGAATCCTAAAACCAAGAAGAGATCCGAGTTAGTCAACCAGAACTAGAACAGAATAGACAGTGGACAGCCTCAATAACTCAATAACGAGTTAGCTTTGAATAAGCTGGGGTTTGAGCTTTTTTATGACACCACAACATACCCTGTTGGCATATCGTAAATGACTAATTGTATGCCATCAGTTGTGTCCACAAGAATGGAAACGACACTGAGATCAGTCCCGAGGGTGAGCATTTTAAGAATGAGGCATGCTCTCAAGATTTTATGGCACTAGTTTCATTTTGACTAGTAATGATTTGAGCACAATGTTTCTCATGGTTTGTCTTTCATTCCAGGGTATTCTGTGATAATATCACTTGCATGATTCCTGGCCCAAAGGAACAACTAAACTTACTCAGTACATAACTAGAAATGCAAGGAAAATTTTGAAGTTCTAATTGCTTTTCCAGTTATAACAGTCTGCTATTGACTAAACTAACCCTTTTCAAACGTGATTTTCTTGAAACTTAATGTACTCAGTAATAGCATGAGAATCTTTCCTCTGCATTAACCTGTTAGTAAATCTGTAGCAAGAGAGCAAGGATTCTTTGCCCATCTTTCCTCTCCAGTACACTATGTTATTTCATTTTCTCCAAGACTCTTGTGAGGGCAGTAATGAATTCTTGTTAGTGTTTACTAATGTAAATTCATTCTTTGTTATCACTGGGAGAGGAGGATTAGCAAAATGACAGAACTTATTATTTCTGGTATTGCTATATAATATTTATTTTTATTCAGCCCTTAATTTTGTAGTATGTCCTACCAAATAAAATATATGTGCATACAAGCAAAAACTAAGGGAGATTTTTTTAGCACAATGCACAGAAATACAGTTATGATTCCCATTAACATCCAGAAGCATTGCACAGCTTTATCCTTGCATGCTATATTAAAAAAAAAATAATCTAAACCTGAAATAATTTCTAATTTGGAGGAAGAAAGGAATTACAACTTCAATTTCATTTTCTTGAAAAGAAAGCAGCTCCCTTGGATGAAGGATGTGCATATTTTTAGGACTGGCTAAGAATTACAATCTGTGCAATTATTTTATTCTACTGGGAATGCTTTTGGTATCTCCTTTAAGGAACTTTAATGGTTAAGATGTAGTTTATAAAATACACAAAGAGCATTTTAGTAAATAAAGCTTTTAAAGGACCTATCTTTGAATAAACAGATCATCCAAACTCCCATCTCAGCCATAACTGAAATTTAGAGAGCGAGGTATTTACAGTGGCTGTCCTCTACTTCAGAGATGAGAAGAAAGTGAAATAACAGCACACACATAAGTTTCTGAATTTAATGGATACCACGAAAAAGACATGGGCCCAGAGCTTAAAATGGTCTCCACATGTGAGTTAGACTGTATACACAAGTAGCCACATTCAGGTCAATCAGACTATACCCACGAAGAAATTATTTCCATACATGAAGATCTAGGATACATTGCAATTAAGATATGCTAAGATCTCTTGCCTTTGAGTTAAATGGCCATTCTGATTAGCAGTATCTCTAAATCAGAAAATCCTCTCCTAGATCTCCCTGTCTATGTTACAGGGGACCCAGCTTCTCTCTTTCAGGCTGTAGAGATTCATGCTTTCCATTCCCATGGTTCCCACATAAGCTCCTAGTCCCAGCAAAATGGTAGCTGCCACAGAAAATTAATGCATTGAACTAGCAGAGTTAGTGTATTATGAATAAATGCAATCCATTCACTAGAGATGAAGTTTAGAGTTAAAATGTATTGCCTTGTGGCTTGATAAAGTGACTGACAGAGGGATAGAATACCCAAACCTGCAGGCTGCCAAAGGTCTTTTTGAAATGCTTAGAAAAGTACTGAATCTCTTGGTATGGTATCAAGGGAACCTCAGTTAATTTTACAGGCTCATGTTTCAGATCTGTGTAATTCAGTCTCAGAGTTAAGCTATTGTGCAAAAAAGGGGACTTTCAAGCTTTCCATCTCACCAAATGACTTTCCTTGCCAAAAATAAAAGACAATGAAGATTTCTCTTCGCTCAGGGGCGGTTTGCTCAAAATTCCATTAATACTGAAGCTTAACTGAGATTTCTCAATCTTCAGCAAGATTGTCTCCTTATATTTGTATCGTTGGTAACCATTTGGCCTGTTGCCAGAAACAGGACTGAAAGTTCCTCTTCCAGGCCATTGTAATTTGGCAAAATAAACATTCTTCCACCCTACTGAAATACAACTTATCCTTTAGAACTACAGATCTTTTCTGATTTTAATACCCACTACATACAGAGAGCTATCCTTGTGCAAGACAACTAACAAACATGTAAGTTTAAGCTGCTGCCCTAAGGAGCTTACAGTATTTATGATTTATCTGAAATCACTGCAGAGCCTTCCAAAAGCAAAGTATGCTTAGATATTCTTTGTGGTAGTCCCCTCCTACAACCAAAAATGCTAATAGAAATGAAGTGCAAAGAAACTTTATTTTTAAGTTTAAAATATTTGCGTAGAGGAATCTACAGTAGCATTCTAAAAGTCAAAATCCACATATGAAAGCAGAGAAAATGAAACACAATACTTTAAATAACAGTTTAAACATTTTACAATTATACATCTATATCAGAATTCTGATTTTGATTTAGAGATGAAAACATGGAATTCAAATTTGGAATGTGTACAAGAAATCTGAATTTCACTGGAACAGTGAACTAATGATATGCTTTCAAGATATTGAAGATCTTAGAAATCTAGCCTCTGTTACGCAGTGCTACAAATCACATGTAATGAATGCAATTAATAAAATTCCAGATTACTCTGACGTAAATCAGATTAGAATCTGATCAAGAAACATTCATTCACAATTTATTTTTTGCCACAAATTTGTAACTACAGTGTAATGAGAAAACAACGTGCCCTACCTGGGTATCCATTGTCAATATAAGGCTTAATGAGTTCTCCAAGTTTTGTCTTGTCTGCAACAGCTTCCTTTAGCAGTTGCCCGCAGCAAACTAACAGGAAGGAAGAACAAAAAAGACACAAGGTTAAATTTTAAAAAGGAAGCAACGAAGAAAAGGAAAAAACCCCAGAAGCTGCATACTGGAATAAGGTCACTGAATAAAATAAAAGTTATAGGTTTTGGAGGTTTGTTGTTAGGATATTTATTTTTTTTGGCCAAGCAGGGCAAAAAGCAGAGACTGAGCAGGGGAGAATACTGAATAAAAAAGAATACATTTGGCAAAGAACATATTAAAAACAGAGATAGAGAGAAAGATATTAATCAAATATGTTTCTGAAATAATAACTCAAGGGACTGCTAGCAGTTTGCACTTTTTATAAACTTCTAATTACTGAATAAAGTTACACCTGCTGAACAGCATCTGAACCGCACTGCTGGAGGTACGGGATAACACGCAGTTCAAGGAAGTGACTCCCTGGATCATTTAATGATCATGTAAGAATTGTATGTAAAAAACTGTGCTAATGCAATGTTATCATTGACTTCAAATAGACAGAACACCAGGAGATGCAGATTTAAAGTTTTAGTCAGGACAGTTGTACACGAAACACTGCTACTTTGGGCTTGGATAGCACTTTCTGACCAAAGTTACTGAGTCTTACTGCCCCCTGTGAGTTAAATACAACTGTCCTGACCCTTATTTTACACAGAGGGAACTAAGCCATGGAGAGGTTACACAACATCACAAGTCCTAGTTTCAACTCAGTTTTGGTTAATATTAGGTAACAGTCACTCTATACATTATTGCATGACCTTTCAATTAATAATCATAAGCTGATTCCACCCCTTCTGAAATCAATAGCACCAACATCTACAGCTGCACTGACTTCAGTGGAAAAAGAAGCAAGCTCTTTCATCCGCTTTATCACTGTTAATCACACTGTTTGGCAAACAAAAGTAAGAACGGGAACATTTCTTGGACAAAGCTGATGAAGTTTAATGTTTAAGTGATAAGGGATAAACACAAATTTTAACAGTCTTTAGTTGTCCTGTAGAAGCAAATTCATATTCACAATAAATGGTGTAAAAACGTAACAGAATCTCAGTGCATAGACCCCAACTTAAGACAACTAATATGTATACACCTAAATTCAATCCAATTCATGACACTGTTTAAACACAGGATTAAATTTTTAAGCCTGTGCTTCAATCCCAATGGCCTAATTGGAAATTATGTATACACGGAATACTATTCTGAAAAATGATGGTGTTCTGACTCTGTTTTAAATACTTAATTCTTCTAATATTTGGTTTACAGTATACTTAAAATAAAATCCAACATATGGGTAAAGCAGTGGTAATGGTATTTAGTAAAAAGAGCTGCAACTCTCTCATATAATAGTCACTTAAAAAAAAATGCAAATTTTGACCTAGATGAAAACACTATCAAACTTGCAGTTTTAGAAATAAAGTTTTAAAAAAATAATTCAGGAAACACCAGAACAAGTTAATTTTCTTCAACACATTCAAACATGTTTTATTTTTCATTAGGCCAATTACACAGTTATTAAAAATACAGCTTTGAATAAATCTACAAATATTTATTTTTAATATGAAATTATAAAACACAACAATATTAAAATAACTGATAGCATAAACATTTTATCAATTTTATTTGTACTTATCAGTATTGTAATATAGATTTTTAAATAATTTAATTTTACCTTTTTCAAGTTCAGTAGGTATCATTTTAGTCATATTCATGTTTTCTTTCTTAAAGACTAAAATAATAATAAAGATTTAAAATACAAAAATACTAAACCTAAAACCCTAAACTGATAGGTAGATAGTTCCATAGCTGTTTCTGTGCATTTAATGGAACTGCACAACATCTGCAATCTAGCCATTAGCTGGAATGATTATATGGAAAGCATATGGCTTTTTCTGAAGGTTCAAGTTTGAACTTGAAAAATTTATTTCTTTTCTGACCAGATCTACTAAACCTGTAACTGAAAACAATACCACTCAGATCTTGATGTTGTTATTCACACGTAAAGCCAAATCCAGGTTCAATGGAATCTTTTGACTTCACCAGGAGTTCAGGGAAGACACTAGCAAACTATAGACAACTGAGTGAGTTCCACAATTAAAGAATCTCCCAAAGACAATAAAATCACTACCTCCTTAATTCTGATTTTTTCATTTGGTATACATTGAAAGAATACTAATGAAACAAACTTGCATTTTACTGAACAAAGAGGATATGACTAATCAGCAAATTTTAGAGATATCAGACATTTGTTTAAAATCATTTTTGGCTACTTCACTATTAGAAGACATTATAGAACATGGACACATACTGCATTGAGCCTATCACCAAGCTGTGTACTCATATTATAGGGCTTTTTAACATTAGCATGCTAACCATGAACAATCCTCACATAGAATTTTCTGGGCCTCCTTTACAAAAGAAAGAGAATGCACTTTTAAATAATTGCTTCCTTTTCCAATACATTACTTCAGATGCACAGAACCTGAGTCCTCATTAAAGTTCAGAGTAAATGCTATGTTAAAAGTGCCCCAATTTTGGTCAGACAGCTGAAACTGCGAAGACATTACTCATGATCCATGGATCCGCAGAAGAATTCAGAGCACTACAGGAATCTAACACACGGAAAAATACTGATGCAAAGGCTATAAAAAATGATGACTAAAGAAATGTTAAAGCTGGTTTGTCACAGAATATATGCTCTACTGGTTTATATTTCTTCATTGAAATACTTTTCACTTCCCTCAAAAATTTGACACCCATAGTAATGGACAAACAGAGAAATTTTATGAGCAAGTAAGACAGCAGAAGATAAATGATCAAAAAGAGAGAAAAGGGGAATTGAGCAAAGTGCATATTTACTGAGAACTTACTGTTGACAACACTGTATTTCTGAGCTATTAGTGCTGCCTGCAGGCTCTTCCCACTGCCTGGGGGTCCACAAAAGAGAATCCGTGGTGTAAAGGGGGCGGCGGATCGGTGCCGTGTTTGGACATAGGTAAGAACTAGAACATGAGAAAAAAGCAAGAAATACAGTTTATATCCTATTTTTAAAAAAAAAAACCAAACCACACTGATTAACTTCGCTGTTTCTTTAAAAAAGGTTGTCATGTTGATCATCATTTATTTCATCACTGAAACATCTAGATACTCCAACCAAAATCAGGACTCTGATAAAACTGTCATGTCAGCAACTTACACTGAGGAGCACTTTAGAAATCTTACTATCATTACACTCCTATACTTTCTTTCATCAGTAGATGTCAAACCATTTTAAAGAGCAGATTCAATTAATAATTGCTCTTCTACCATGTTGTTTTCAGCTGTCCTGGTTTCAGCTGGGATAGAGTTAATTTTCTTTCTAGTAGCTGGTAGAGTGTTATGTTTTGAGTTCAGTATGAGAAGAACGTTGATAACACACTGATGTTTTCAGTTGTTGCTCAGTAGTGTTTAGACTAAGTCAAGGATTTTTCAGCTTCTCATGCCCAGCCAACAAGAAGGCTGGAGGGACACAAGAAGTTGGGAGCGGACACAGCCAGGACAGCTGACCCAAACTGGCCAAGGGGTATTCCATACCATCTGACATCATGTCCAGTATATAAACTGGGGGGCAATTGGCTGGGCCAGGAGCGGATCACTGCTCAGGAACTAACTGGGCATCGGCTGGCGAGTGGTGAGCAATTGCATTGTGTATCACTTGTTTTGTATATTCCAATCCTTTTATTCTTATTGTCATTTTATTATTGTTATTATTATCATTATTAGTTTCTTCCTTTCTGTCCTTTTAAACTGTTCTTATCTCAACCCATGAGTTTTACTCCCCCCCCCCGCCGCCCCCCGATTCTCTTCCCCCATCCCACTGGGCAAGTGAACAAGTGGCTGCATGGTGCTTAGTTGCTGGCTGGGGTTAAACCACATTAGCAGAAGTAATTTTTGCTTCATAGGTACAATTTTACCATGCAAATTATAGAGGGATATAATTACATTTAATACTTTCTGCAGTTTCTGAACAAATATTGAAGTGGAAAAACTCAGGATGTTAAATTAATATGACATTTATCCAGCTATGTGTGTGTGATTAACAGAGTCCTAATTACAATATTATAGACTTGTAGCATAGGATGTCACGACACAATGCAGCACTGACAACACATAACCAAGTAAAATTTTATTCTTTTGTCCATCATTTTTGCATAACATGTGAAGGATATTTGAGCTTCTCTGTCCAACTTCACTCTTCTACATTTTGTATTGCGTAGGAAATACTACATTCAGGTCAATCTACAGATTGTAAGAGCTTTGGAAAGACCACAGGACATGAGATCATCAACATTGCTGTATTACAGAGATCTGAACTTTGTTACAATCTCAAAAGAGAACCTGATATATCACCAAGAAGCTAAAAGAAGACATGGCTTGGCAGTGAGGACAAATTAGGATTGCATTTGGACAAAGCCAAACACTCCTACTCCCCATGCCCCTTTTATGGTTCACAATACTAGTGAAGAGAGCAGCTCAAGCTTCAGCACAAGTTATGCAAGCTTTCCAGGAATCACAGATTCAAATGCCAAGGCTAAAGTTCATGCCACCGTCTCCTGACTGCCATGGTTACCCATGATTAAAGCAGCATGGGCACACCTACATAGGCTCTGATTTCCTCTGTAATTCCAATGGATAAAATTAAGTGTTAGCCCAGACATCTTCAGTTCAAATAAAAGGCTCTCTAGACTAAAGATTCCTTGTAATAAAATGGTATTTTAGTCTAACAAATAGGACAGGCTTATACATTAATGTTTGTATGAATCATAAGTCCATATTAAAAAAAAACACAAAAGGATTGAGGGAGAACATCATAAGGATGATCATTTTAACTACCATTGTTAACACATTGCTGTATACTAACTAACATTTTTGCTGAGGACGCTCTGCTAGACACTTCTGTAACATTACAAAATCCTTTTGTAATAAAGAAGCATCTCCAGCAAACTCCAGCCCTGCTATTTCTAGATAGCAGACCTGAAGTATTGAGAAACTAACTCAAACTGCAACCACATGGGACTGTAAACATCTATTTTTCCAGTGCCACAAGCTGTACTGGGATACTACACTGTACAATTGAATTTGATGTCACATATCCTAGTATATGTTAGCAGTAATTGCATTAAGGTTTAAAAGTTTAGAAAATTTTATAATTGTATGAAACAATCCATAATAATACTAATATTGATGAGAGATCTTCTCTTTCTTTTTTACCTCTACATGTAGCAATAAAAGCACTTAACAAAAAAAATGGAAAATTGTAACAGAAAATAGTGTATTTGCTGCATAACTTCCTAAAAACCAAATATCAGCTACCCAAGGAGTGCTCTAGTTATCCTGAACATTTTCCATAACCCAGTGTATTGAAAAGCACAAACATTACAGGCAAAGCACCCTGCTTACAAATGATGCTTAATTTGCAGTAAATAACCAAGTTAATTAGGAGTAATGATCCCCTAGACAGTCTCCACATCTAATTATTCTTTAAAAAAAAAATCTGGCTGCTTGATGCACTGCAGAAAAAAAGATCTAGAGAGGATTTTTTCATTCCAGTTTTCAATTTATCTCACTACATTATTAATTAATAATAATTAATATTCAGGCACTCGCATTTTTATTTACAATTCAAGGCATGAATTCTTTATGAATGATGATATGAACTTTTAAATTTAATTAAGTAATTTAGAGGTAATTAATGTGTAAATTCAGAATATAAACTTCCTACTTGTTTATCTTAAAAGTGCAGCACTTATTAAAAAAAGACCTTTTTGAGATGCAAAATTACTGGGATATAACAGATCATCTACAGACTGACAGCTACAAAGTACATTATCAGTTGGTCTTTCTGGCAGTTTCCTCATTCTCTTCTTGAAGAATTAACATTAAAAGTCAGATTGCATTACAGTCAAGCAAAGGCAAACAAGAATTGTTGAACAGAAAAGCTACCAGCACATGCAGCTTTTAAAAAATGAAATGTTACCGGCTTTGAACTACTCCTACGTCTTGTTGTCAGACTTGTGGAAGGTACTAGCCCTTTGGGAGATTAACAACTGAGCCACAATGCAGCCTTTTAGAAGAGATTCTTGCAGAAATAACCATGACATTTGCTCTACCAAGTCAGCTGTTCCTTGGCAGGACTGTGGAACTAAGACTTTCCAGTTATCTGCACTTATTCTAGTCTTGTAAAATAATTACCAGGAACAGCCATAGCACTGTACTAGAGAGAACACAACTCAGCTGGGAGCTATCTGTGTTAACTAACCCTAATCCTACAAACTGTCTCTAACAGCTAGGAACTACCTTTCAAATAAGAGTTTATCAACTATCAGATGTGCCATAAAGGTACATATTTACCCTGTGAGAGGACATCCATGGAAGGCTGGTCTGCACTGATCGATTTCAAAACTTTTTGGTAGATCCGGAAAACCCCAGGGAAGTTTCTGTGATATTCCAGCAGTTTCTTTGACATCTCCTGTTCAGATAGATCTTCTGGTTTCACCAAACGCTGCTGTATCAGCGGATCACTCGGCCAGTCAAATGTTGTATGGTACACCTCTGGAAGTTAGACACTGATTAGGAACTAAGAGGATGATTTAATAGGTCTTGCTCAGCTCCAAAAGGTTTCCTAAACAAAATCAAGGTCTTTTTTTAAGCTTTATATTGTGGCACAAGCAAAAACCTGTGCACTTCCCTTGTTACTTTTACTGACAGCTTACTCTGCAGATGCACAGATAGGAAGTGGCCAAGGTAACTGCCCACCCATGTAGCCAAGACAGCATGATGAGTAAGAACAAGGAACTGGGGATAACTCTCCAGATTCTTAGGCTGAACCTTAAGCAAGTCCTTTGATAAGCAAATCTCCTTTATAGCAAATAAAAGCCATTTCTTTAGTTAAGAACATCCCTCCTAATTCCACTCCTAAAACATCCAACGTGATTTTTTTATTGACCAATGTCAGGATTTTATTTTGTGATGAATGATTGATAATGATACTCAACAGACAATACAGAGCTAAGTCAACTTGACAGTCATTTAATGGAAGATACCTAAAAGCATACCTGCACCTCAGAATTAAAACAGCAAAGATGCATGCAAAATGTAAGCTCATACGGACAGATCTAAGCTTCAAGTATTCCGCACTGCCATGGTCTACTGTTTGCAGGCTCAATACTGAGCTTTATATTTTCCCATATTTTATGGCACAAAAAAATAATGCAATGTCAACAAACACTTTTTCCAAACAGTTTAAATTTGTAATTTTAAATCCCTACTGGTTCTTAAAGGGATACCATTTAAATTTTAATCCCACTGGTATTACCAATGTTTCTGAGACCAAGCAACACTCCAGTTTCTAGTGGAGATCAGGAACAAATGCATACTGCACCTTCTGTGAAGGGATCAAGCCTTTTCCCACTGTTCCTCTCAATCAGCACAGTGTCTGGAGCATAAAGCACAACTAGGCACAAAAAAAACAAACAAAAAAAGAAGTAAAAAGTGTAGCTCCTCTTAGTTAAGTGTTTTATTTCCTGTAACTGTTTAGATGTATCCTAGTCTTAAAGATAGATGAACGTATTTCAAGCACATTTGCCTCGTTCTCCTTTCCCAGTACTCTACCTGCAAAACTTTATTTCACTTTTAATCAGAATTTTACTCCACCTCCTAAGCAATATAGTGGGATGAAATATACATTAATCCAGTCCAGTATCCATGAGTACTAGCTGTCCCTGTCATTCATACTAATTAACAAGTTTGTCCCTCACTTACATTGTAACTGGAGCTTAGGACGGAAGTACCCACAGATCACTCGAGACTGATTCTCTTCTATACCACAAACAATTACTTTTCACCCAGAAAATAGTGATAGTGAGACCAGTGAAACTTAATTTTTGATAACCTCACAGAAAAGTATTCAAACTTGATTAGAAAGCATCAAAAGATGAAGAATCTGTCAGTTCCCTGGGTTGCTTTTGGCTAATCATCCTCACAGTTAAACACTGTAATTTAATTACTATTTTCAGTGCATTTGATTACAGGTTTCAAACAAGTTCTTTGTATGACTTCCTTCTCTGTATCAAATAGCTCTTTCAGATGCTTTTCTCCCTATTAAGGTACTCATACACTGTAAATCTCATCTCCTCTCAATCTTCTTTTTGATTAACTAGACAGACTGAGCTTTAAGATTCTCATTCAGGTCTTGGTTGCATAGATATAATTGTGAGCAAAACTCAACTTCAGATGTTATTAGCTGTATTAAAAATACATGCAAGTACTAGGCATTAAACATTTTTGCCTAACTCCATTGCAGTGATTCAGAATTCTTCATTAACAGTCGAATCTCATCCAAATCAAACCCAAAGCGACAATTCATCAAGTTTGCTAACATTCTGTTCACTATCCACTGGCAAGCTCTACATTCATCATTTTACACTGCATGCCACACAATCGTAATAATTTCTTACATTCTAAGTAGGTCCTCCAACTATACTAATTTGGGACAACTGGCTTCTTCTAGATGGCAAGGGCAGCTGTCAAGGTCTTGCCTACCAGTACTTTGCCAGTAAACAAATGTTCCTCTCAAATCAAGTCAGAATTCACCCATTCTCTGAAAGGTCAAGCTTCAAATCATGTGTCCACTTCACTTGGTGGAATAAAGTTTGCTAAGCATGCATTCTCTAACTCAAAAGAAGGATGAATTTGTATTTAGTACATGGGGAATTGTTTTGGTCTGATGATAAAGGCTGATTTCTAGAGATGGAAGTCAGAGAAAACTTAGACCCACTCCTAGAGCAGAAGCAAAGCTATATAGCTGCTCAGAGACACTTGCTGGAGTGGTCTTGAATTTACAGAACTCTAACGTGTAAGAAGAAAAGGGTTCATGAAGACAGGGTTTAAAGTCTCACAGGTTACCTCAAGTTTTTGAGCAAATCTGAACCGTACTGAAATATTCTGCTGTCTGGTGGCTCCGGTGTCTTCAGTATTGGTATTGAATTTATTGAGGATTTGGGGGGAGAAACAGTTCTAGTCTTTCCTACTGGGTGCAATCACACATAAACCTTGTACTGCTTACCAACATGCCTAGGAATGATGCCAGATGATTGCAGCATCCATGCCTGTTCCTGATTTTCAGGGAAGCCTTCCAAAATCCACCCCTATTGAACAAAAACATGAAACAGTTATTGATCCTGGAAGAGAAAAAACAAAAATTAGCACTAAATATCAGTGCTATTTGCACAAAAATTACCTCATTCTCATCCCACAACACCACAGTATTTGTTATGGATGCTTGTGAGAGAAGAAAGCAAACATGGAGCACTGATATTTTTGTGAAATGGCATGCACTAATACCACTGCCACAGAGCAATGGGAACTTATGTATTGTAGCAATGATTTTTTTTTTCATGTTTCAATCTTAAAAAAAAAAAAAAAGAAACTTCTATCTTGAATAAAAACAACCCAAAACAGTTTCTACAGTTTTGAAATATTCAAAAGGATACCAGCCCACACTGTGTATAAAAAAGAGGCTAAACAAATCTAAAGACAGATTTAATGCCATGAACACTGAGGAAAATATGCACGCTTTCATTATTTTCTTAAATTATACAGGAAAACTCACAGTAATGGAACCAGCATTCCCAAAGCTAATGAAGCAACAGAGCAAAAGAAAGAAAAAAGAAAAAAGAGCCTTTTGCTCCCTTAAGTCCTTGTTATAGCCAGCTAAGTGTTGGATTGAGCATCTTTAAAAAAACATTTACAGATCTGTGAAATACCGTAGGAGAGCTGCAGCCTCACTCAGTTTCTGTGTGATGCAGTATTTGAAATCTAATCCACTTCCCAGTCTCAAGTCTGAATCTCCTGAACTTTCTCCAATTTATCTGTTAGTTGGTTAACCACACATTTCCTTGTCACTATATCCTATACCTTAAAATAACTTTGTGATATTACAATAAATCTGGAAACCATCTTTGTACTGAAATAAAGAAGATATTTTAATATTGCATTAGCTAGCAATCATTATCATCTCCCACATAAATTTGAAGCTCTGTCAGTATGAGGTCCAAAGGTTTTAGAAGTATTTCAGGGAAACATATCTCCATGACTTCTGTAGGAGAAAATTGGGACATTCCAATTATACAAGAAAATAGAGTAGACTATTTAAAATTCCTTAATTAGCCTGCTTTCAGGAACATGTAATCCTGCTGATATCTGTAGAAAATAAGAGACTCAAGTAACTGCAAGCCATTTTTGCCACTCCTAGTGTTTGCTCTATCGAATTAGAATGAACTGCTGTCTAAGGTCACACAGGTGCTGAGAAATCAATTTATCCCTTGGGACTTGCAGGAGGCAAGGCTGCACAATATTTTTAGCAGTATGCTAGGAACTTCAGCACTAGTTATGAATATATTATGCCTGTACAACATATATATAGGCCCAGATCCTCTTCTAGGGAGAAATGGCATCAGTGGTCTGAAGCCAATAAACCTATGCCAATTTACAGACTACAAATCTGGCTCATTTTCTCCACCCCCAAGTGCAACACCTTTGGAAACTAAACCAAACCAAACAAAAAAAACCCACCCCACAAAACCATTGCTTCTGATGAGCTTATTGCTCAAAATCACATACTGAGCAACAGGCAGTAAACACAATATTGTATTTTAACAATGTATAGCAAACTTCATGAGGTTTATATACAAATTTTTAAGGTCCTTAAAACGGGCAATAAGCAATTTTATAGCTAAAAGTTTTTGCAATGTAAGAAAACACAGCTCAGTAAGGAGATTCCTGCAACAAATACGTTTTAAGGCACTAAACAAATGCAAAATAAACACACACTACAAAAATAGTTAGCATTTTGGATCTTATTTCCAAAGGTCTCTGAGTTCCAGGGTATCAGTCAGTCCCTAATTAGAATACATTATCCATCTACTTGACACTTCAGTGAAATGTCTATTCCACCACAGAGCTGCAGCTTTGTTCAGAACAGGTTTATTGATATTCTGCTGCATTCCCTCTCCATACCCCCAGTGGCTTGGTTCTGTTTTATCACACATCAAAAAGGCCGTATGCTCAGGGCACCCCATGCACAGCTCAGAGCTGGAGGTCTGAACAGCTGCAAGTAGTATGGTATCACAGGAGGGACAAGCTCCAAGCAGATGTCACAGATAAAAAAAAAAAAAAAAGAAAAAAAAAAAGAGTAAAAAGGGAGTGTGGCTTGGGAACGAAGCAAGAGGAAAGAAGACACAGCAGAGCAAGACCTGACTTAAAATATGCCTATCATGCTTTATGCAAACACTGGTCTTCTTTGCCCTCCTGACTATCATTAAAGTGTAATTAGTAACTTCACATGGTAAATTTGTTTCTTTAAGAAGCCATCTATTTTTTGTTCTTGATAGCAGTAACCTTACATCCATGCATGGATTGCACCTTATCACATCAAGGGTGGAACAAAGGCTAAAAGTGAGTAATTCCATGGTGCCTTTACTCTGTGGTCACTGTTCCCTCTCTTTCAGCTGGAAACCTCAATCCTTTCCCACATGAAGACTGCTGTAAATACAGCATTCTGCTGTTGCCTTAATGCCAGGTGAAGCGCTCCTTGGAGACCCATGCCATGCTGAAAATCAGCAACAAGGAAGTACTTTTCAAAGCCATCACTTTCCTCTCTGGATTTAAGGAATCTGGGGAAATGGAAATGTTCAGGGTCATTCCCAAATGTAAATCTCATTCCTTTGCTGGCACTACTCTCAGCTATAATACCAAGCCTACATACTTTCACACTTTCCACCCTAATAATAATGACTTGAGTATTAAAGTTCTCTCCTGTTATTTGACCTGTACATCCTCAATTTTTTTTAATTACAAAATCCAAAATTGACACTGCCTTAGAATAATGAAAAGGGATAGCACAAAGAAATAATGCTGAATTATGTGACATATCCAAAAGAAATCTCAGCCACAAGCATAAAGATTGAAGGTCATGAATACTGCTGCCTTTCGGAAAACAAGTCATCACAACAGGTTTTCCACATCATCAGTATTTTTCAAAAAGTAATACATGCCTTTCGCTCCCATCTGAAGAAAGGGGACAGACAATAATGCAAAAAAATAATATCACTAATAGCTTTGCCAGTATGGATCTAAAATTTCTAAGATTTTCAGAAAACAGCAGACTGAGTGCAGTAGAAAATATTGTCAAGCCAACTCCTGCAGTCCATCAACATTAGCAGTATGGATGATGGAAGAAGCTCAAACTTTACCAAATTTCCCATTAGAAAGAAACCTTTTATTCCCCACATTATTTCTGTAGGTTGAGTAAGCTGCAAAGCTATTAAAAAAAAAAAAAAAAAGCCACATTCTTCTTGGAAAACAAAAAAGATGGTGAATGGGCAGATTCTCTCCCCAGATAAATCTATGTAACATCACTACCCTTGCATGGAGTTTCACAGAGACAACATGATACTCTACCTCCAAGGTAAAACCAAAAAGAACCAATAGCCATTGCTCTCTTTGCCTTCCCTTTCAAGGACAGCCACTACCCTTCTGAACTGTTTAATACCAATCAAAAGTAATTCTGCCACTTCTTGTGTGAATCACTGGCCTAAGCTTAGTTTCTCAATGGTCCTAAGACATCAGTAAGGTTGCCTAGCTCACTCACAAATTCATCATGTAGCAATCTCTTCACCAGCCTTCTCCAGTTCTATAAATTCCCTCCACAACACCAGCAGTCAGAGGTGCCGTAGCCAACATGTACTAACTCTGTAAGATGAAAAGTCTTCATATCAGCTTCACAAGTCCCAGGTTCTAACATAATGCTTGCAATAAGTTTTCTGTGTATGCTGGAAGACCTACCTGTCTGATCCCTTGCAGTCCTAACTACATTTGTATTAGAAGAACACATAACACAGAGTCTCAGCAGAGCTGTTGATCAATAAAAATGTTCTCCTTGGAGAATGCCTGTGACATCTATAAACCTGTGACTGTCAAAACAATGGCACAAAAAATTCTGTATTCCTACTGTCAGTGGGATGAAAGCTGTACAATTAATGCCAAGCCAATGACACCACAAGGAGAAATAAAACAAACAGCTGGTGGTACTATGGTCCAACATACTGCTCCTAATCTATTAACATTTTCAGTAGAAAAATGCTGAGTCATGTTTTGAGAGAAATGGCATAAATCTGTTCAATGATGTAAAAAATCCACAGTATTAATTCTTTTTCCAATCACACAAGGAAAATATTGCAAATAAAATGCATAGATCCCCTTTCAAATGGAAGACATATACAATGTGAGGAAGTTTTAGTGACCATGAATTACTATCTATTAATTAAAAGATTTTTAATAACCATCACAACTTTGAAAAGTCAATTAAGTGTTTTTCCTAAAAATAGCTGAAACCTTAATGAGACCAATAACATCCACTCCATTCTTGCTGAATGTCAGGGAAGCTTTATAAAGGGATTTTTTTTCTCCTAGTTCTGTAAGACATCCAGCACCAATTCAGTGTTGCTGGTGATAACAACAGGAACATAAAATGTAGGCAAGACACTATGTAGCTGTTGGCATTTTAACCATCTTGTCACCTTACTCAAAGTTTACATGACCTAATACTTAAAATAACAGTCTCTGAGAGATCCTTCCCTCGCTATTAAAAGCAGAACAGGAACCATGCCAACAATTAGAGCAAAAAAAGCATGGGGTGGATGAAGCCTTTGGAGAGCAATGGATTTTGCTTATACGCTGATTGTCAGTAAAACTCACTTTAACAGTATCACAACAAACACTGGAAAAATTAATCATAGAGACTTATGTGAAAAAATAAGCACACTGAAGAAGTTTTAGAGCTAGTGTTATAAAAGCCCTAAAGTAAAGAATTATTCACGTACTTGCTAGCTTACAGCAACTACTGCCATCCAATCTCCTCCAAATAGCACTACAGGACATATTGCCCCTGCAGCTACCACCTTTGAGAGACCATGTGAGAAAATATTTAACCAAAACTACTGAAAATACCAGGGGTATCCTGGCATCTTCCCTATCCTACCTGCTAACTACTAGTAGCACAACCAGAGAAGCTGTTAGTGTCAAGCTCAGGGGGCCTGTGTTTGGGATCTGAAACCAGCCTGAAGCCTAGCTGTTAGCAGTCAGAAGAGCAGTTTCTCTTTTGGGTTTATCATCTTTCTAACTTACTTTCATTTCTACAGGTTTAAAGATATTTTAAACATACTCACTAGAGGAGAAGTTCCACTTGAGGTAGATGTTCCACATCTTGCCACAAGGTCAAGGTAGTAAATCATACAATCACCTGACTTGCTGTACATCCATGATATCTCATTGCACAGCTTACATAAAAAATGTTGACATTCATAGTCTTTTTTTCCTGCTCATTTGCTAGTATATCCAGAGCTGACAATACTGGTTTCTCAAGTGTTCCTCAGCTACAGTCTTTAATTCAAAATGCCACAAAAATGAACAAGATGGTATACCACGTGTGTTTTTAAACAAGTTCTCCTGCCAATTGAAAGGCCTAAATCCTGTGTGAATTTAGTACAGATAAACAAATACCTTAAATACTACCAGATATTTGATCTGGAGTGCTAAATAACTATTATGGGATAAAATAAAATAAAATAAAATAAAATAAAATAAAATAAACTCAGCTAAAAAGACCTTCAAGAGAAACCAGACACATCCATGTAATTCAAGCACAGTGACTAGCAATGCAATAGTTTAATTCTACTTTGCAAATTCAAAATTAATAGATCAATTATTGATCTATTGAGTAAGGTATACAGTATTTTGTAGAGAAAAATTTACAACCCTTAGGTTTTCTGCGAATCTCTTTACTCCTTTCTTTCTAAGGATCCAAAAATCATTGTTTCAATATCCCAGATGATGAAGCATGGAGCAAGAAACACAGGATCCTAAAACACACAAAAAATGGTCCATTTGGAAAAAAAGGGGAGGAGGTCATGTCCTTATACATCACAAACTAGAAAATTCTTTGAAAGTCTTCCTAGGCCTCGATCATACCAGTGTAGGAAGGGAACACAAAGAGAAACAACAGCCTAAAACCTGTGTGTCATCTGTATGGCAAAGTAGATTTT